>NC_041385.1:287659529-287750818 GCF_002162155.2 Triticum dicoccoides
GACACTGTAGGAGTAGGGTGACACCTCGACCCTGATACTAATCTATAGACTGTCTTCTCTCTCAAACACACACACACACTACCCGACACCGAAGGTGTAGGGTGGCACCTCGATCTTGATAGTAATCTATTTACTCCTCTTTCAAACACACACAGATACACACACACTCGCTAGTTGTGCCTCTGTGCCTACCGCGCACACTATCAATACGTCTTTCCCTCCCTCCCCCTCCCCCCCCAACAATGATAGCAGAAGGGTGACAACTCGATCTGATCTTAATCTATCAATTGGTTTCTGTCGGGGCTATAACTATTAGGTACGACCCACCCAGGAGGATGCCGGGTTATACCTATGGCAGTTCATCAATACAAGGCCTATGAGGATGTTGAAGATGGCGGTTCATGAAGCAAAGTCCCAAGAGCGACTTAAGGCCCGTATGAGTAAACCGCCCTATGTGTATGACTTGTATTGTAAGGCAAGTATATTTAGTCATCGAGCCGGACACGTTGTTTATGATCCGGCCGGGACTCCGTGAGCCACTGGGCGCCAACCTGTGTATATAAAGGGATGGCCCAGCGGCAGTTCAGGGAAAGAAACAAGAGATCGAAAGCTAGGTCAAGCGTATTCGCTCCCTGGTAATCGAGACATAAGCAATACCACCTCAAACTGGATTAGGCCTTTACCTTCACCGCAAGGGTCCGAACCAGTATAAACTCACTTGGCCTTGGTGGTGGCGCCTCAAGTTGGTGGATACAAATTCACTAAGGTACTCATGGATGGGGGTAGCAGTATTAATATCCTTTACTATGATACTTCCCGTCGCATGGGGTTGACTGACAAAAGTCTTAAGCCGTCCAATATTGTTTTCCATGGAGTGGTGCCTGGTAAGTCGGCGTACCCTGTAGGCAAGATTGATCTGGAAGTAGCCTTTGGGGATGAACATGATTCCAGGGCCGAGAGGCTAACCTTTGAAGTGGTCAAGATTACAAGCCCGTATCATGCTCTGTTTGGACGGTCGGCTTATGCCAAGTTCATGGCACGACCTTGTTATGTTTATCTGCAGCTCAAGATGTCAGGTTACAAGGGGACCATCATAGTGCATGGAAGCCGGAAAATAGCTTTGGAGTGTGAAGAAGGTGACGCTGCTTATGCTGAATCTGTCTGTGCAAGAGAGGAATTGAAGTTCTACAAAGACAATGTTGACCCGGTGGATATGACGTCTTTGAAAAAACCAACTATAGAGCATGATCCAGTATTGAAGTTTAAGTCGGCTGATGGCACTAAGCTATTTGACTTTGTTCCTGGTTATTCATCCAAGCAGTTCAATATCAGTGCTAACCTGGATCCAAAATAGGAAAGCGCGATCATCGAGTTCATCCATGAGAACCGGGACATCTTTGCATGGAAACCTTCTGATATGCAAAGTGTACCGAGAGAACTCGCTGAGCACACTGTTAATATTGATCCAAAGTTTAAGCCGGTCAAGCAATTCCTTTGTCCCTTCAATGAGGAGAGGCGTAAGGCCATTGGTGAAGAAGTGGTATGGCTCTTGGCGGCTGGGTTCAGTATTGAAGTCTTTCATCCTAAGTGGTTGGCTAATCCGGTGCTGGTACTTAAGAAGAATGGCACTTGGCGTATGTGTGTGGACTACATGGACTTAAACAAGGCATGTCTAGCTAATCCTTTCGCTCTCCCTCGTATTGATCAAATCATTGATGCTACGGCAGTTGTGAGCGTTTGAGTTTTTTGGATGCTTACTCTGGTTATCATCATATCAAAATGGCAGTTAAAGACCAAGAGAAGAAAACTTTTATCAGTCCCTTTGGAGCCTTCTTCTATTTGTCTATGCCTTTTGGGCTCGAGAGTGCCCAGGCGACTTACCAGCGATGTGTGCAGAATTGCTTTCATAGTCAGATTTGCCGCAATGTTCATGCTTATGTGGATGATATTGTGGTGAAATCCAGAGAGAAGGAAACTTTGATAGATGATTTGAAGGGGACCTTCAACAATTTCTGGGTCTACAAGATGATCCTTAACTCGGCCAAGTGCGTTTTTGGTGTGCCAACAAGCAAGCTCTTGGGTTTTCTGGTTTCTAACAGAGGCATTGAAGCTAACCCAGAGAAGATCAAGGCCATTACCTCCCTGGCGAAGCCGGCGTGTATCAATGATGTTCAACATTTGGCAGGTCCTCACTACTAGGGAAAAGCCTAGCAGCAGCGCGGGTTTTAGGCCTATCAGTAGCGCAGGGACCGACACTACTAATAAGGCGCTACAGCTAACGTATAGCAGTAGCGCCTATCGTCCCATGCAACTGCTATACATGCATAGCTGTAGCGCGCTTTAGAGAAGAGCGCTACTGATATTATCTGCAACGCTGTTTACAAGTAAGCGCTACTGGTAAGGCGGCGCTACTGCTAAATTCCCCCCCCCCCTCGCTACTACTAGTTTGATTAGTTTTTCCCCTCCATATTTTTTTTGTATTTGAATAGGCTTTATACAATAATCTTTAGCATATCATACACATACAAATGTAATCATAGCATATACATACAATCAGTCTCATAAAATCATGTCATCATCATAATCATCATCCAACACAAAGTGGTCTCTCATCATCATCTCGAAAATAGCGATACAAGTCTCGATTACTTGCAAATACATCATCATCTATCTAAACAATGATATAAGCGAGAAGAGCTATCACTTTGAGTACATGAGTTCGTATCCCTCTCTCACATTAGCGTGAACCTAAACTAACTACTGCATGTCGCTCGGAAACCGGAAACCGGTACACCTGGGCCTGACACTCCGACCACTCGTCATATATACTCCTAGCGTAGCACTTCTTTGCCATCTATGATCTATGCACCTGCATCGTCACATGAGTCGATGATATGCAATATATATAGTTGAGCAACAGAAAGAGACAGACTTGACAAAAATAGAAACAACATATCATAAGCATAAATAACAAAGTTCATCGTACCCAAAATGCCCTAACTAGAGTGATCTTCGCTAGTTGAGGAGGAGGACAGTTTAATTACATCACAAATAAAGTTCAACCGTGCATAACTCAAAGTTTTGTCATACAGAAAGTATGGACTAAACAGACACATTGTCTTATATTGAGAATCACTCCACCATGTTGTGCCATCCATCCATGTCAGGGAGATAGTCCTCGAGCTTAGTGAAAGGCTTCATGTCGAGACGCTGATAGGCTATCCATGTTCGGACGTCTTCTCGCGACATTTGCCCTTCTCCGTAGAACATCCTTGTTTTTCCGATGACCTCCTTCATGATGATTTGGGCAAGTTCGCGCTGGATGTTATAGAACTCAGCTCGAAGTCGATGATTCTCGATATCTCCTATGTACTTTGCCCATTGCAGAATATGGGCATCGCCGGATCTAGGTGACATGCGAAGGTTCTGGTGATTCCGTCTGTACTCCAGCATGTGGTGTAGGACATATAATCCATCAATAAGAGAATCGTTCGGTTGCTGGATGCAGCAGAAGTCGGTCTTATGGCTGAAGATGACCCTGCCGCCCCTTCTCTTATTGTCCTTAACCTCTCCACCCCGTGCTTGGTAGTAAAACATAGCACTGTCGAGAACATCCTTGATGTGGGTGTAATCCTTTTTGTGAATGTTCTTCGACGAGTCCAAGTAAAGAGCGTGGGAGAATCAGGGGTAGAGGATGATGAGGACGGCGCGCCCGCCGCTGCGCAAAATAAGTACACCTCAAATTAATTAGCCTCCACCATGCAGATGAATGATTGAAATCAAAGGAAGGATAGCAGCACGGATGACTTACACTGGATGATAAGGCACGAGAATCGCCTCCTTGTCCTTATTGGCGAGCATGAAACTGACGATGTAATCCCTCGCGTATTCATCGTGCTTTGCGCAGACTCCCAAGAAGCCCTCGTGCATGTAGTACGGGTCAGCGACACAGATATGAGGTATCTGCTCAACCCCGATGACGTAGTTCATGTACAAGGCATAAAGGCGGACAAACGTAAAATCCAGCTTCTTCACGTGAAACATGTCGAATATGTAATCAAATCGAAGGAAGAACTTATCCGCGGGGAAGTAGTCGACGTACGACATTTGCCGCGGAACGTTAACCACGTAGAGTGGGTATCCTAGATCTTTCGAGGCGATGAGGCCTTTCTCTATCTGCAGCACATCGTCATGAAGTCTCCTTAGATCGCTGAATCTGGCCCGTAGCGCTGTTGCAGGTAGGATTGGTTGACCGGGGATATGCCATCTATCCGCATCGGGGATATCTATAGGGTCCTGAAGCCGAGGCTGCTGAGGCGGCTGGATCATAGAATCAACTTTTTTGCCTTTCCTCGCTCTCTTCCTATACTTCTTTACTACCGGAAGGTCGTCCGGAGACGGCAATTCAGGCACCGACTCATGGCGCTCAAGCCCTGAGTAGGCGCCAGTATAGACATAATATTGAGTGCCATCGTCATCATCAGCCTCATCCACGGCGACGTCATCAGCGACTAATGGAGCCTCCTCCTTACCCCATACACTATCACCCAGCCCGACACCCGACGCTCATTGGGTAGGTGGGGTGTTGATGTTCATACCTTGCTGAGGCTGCGTGCTCGTGGGTGTGCTCCCGGGCGCCTCCAGACGAAGCAGACTCTTTGGCCACAATAGGACCCACTCATTGCAAGCCACCGCGGGGTCTCGTCGTCATCCCCCACTACTATCATAGGAGGCAAATTCTCGTGGCCCAGTTTGACACTGGCCACGGAAACCTTGAAGATGTTCGGGGGGATCGGCCGGCTGTGGAACAATGGTTCCTTCAGCTGCATTATCGTCTCCTTCCCCACGTCCACCTTCTGGTCACTGATGGTGTACAATATGGTGCACGGGGTTTTGTCGGCCTGCAAAGAAAAGTCTCCAACGTGAGACATCCAAAAGGCAACTAAAATGGGAGATTATACATTTATTGAAGGGGGGCGGTGTGACAGATATGGTGAGGGCATCGAGCTCAGCCAAAGAAGAAGCACCGCCGAGCACGTCCGGTGCGGGAGCCGGTGCGGGAGCAGGTGCTGGTGCAACGCTAGTCGAGCTACTCCCCAAGAAGTTAGCAAGGAGAAAGTCCGCTGCATTTTTTTTCTGGTTTTTGCTTGGTCCAAGAGAAAACGGCCGGAACCAAGGAAGTAGATATATCTGCAACCACCTATTTTGTGGCAGCTAGCGCTGTTGCGACTGTCTGAAATGATTTCTTCTCAGCCACAATCTCAACCTTCTTGTCGATGTTTTCTTTAGTTAACCTTCGTATTTCCTTTCTCTCCTCCATGGTCTCACGGTAGTACTCCTTCCACGTGGCGCCGTCTCCGACATCGTGCACACGTCCATACGATGGTCGAGTATCCACCGGTTGTCGTTTCAATATGTTCAATGCCCGGTTGAATGGAGTGTCCCACTCGGGCCTCGCCAATGCCTCAGATGACGAGTCGCTTCCACTGCAATCCTGTGCTGCTCTCTTTGCAAAAGGCACAATGATCGTTTACAAATATGACTAACGTGTTACCAGCAGTCTCATGAACTCCGTCGTGACCGGGCTTGTCTCATAAACTTCTTCACTGGGTCCCAATGGTGCCGGGCCCTGAGGACGTCATGTTCCTGTGGGACGATGAACTTCGCCATGGGGTCTGGGATGCCCTGACTCGCGGCTTCCGCGTCCTCCTTGGCCCATTTGGACCTCTTTCCGCCGTAACCACGGCTTCCGAGGTGGTGGCTCCCAATGTTCCTCTCTTGAAGCCCCTTCATGTACTTAGACTTTTTTTGGGCAGCTTGGGCCTCGCAAGCCTCCTTGAATATTTGAAACTGCTCTACCGTGATTGTCAGATTATCCTTTACAATCTCGGAGTAGGGTTCCTTGACGATGATCCTTGCTTTCACCCTTGTTTTCCAGGCGGCCAACGCGTTGCTAAACTTCGTCATGCCGTGTTTGTTTATCTTCTTCATTGTCGGGTCCTTATCTGGATCTTCATAATCCTTTTCATTCTGGCACGGGAACAAGAATATCTGGTGAAACTTCTTTAGGAGGGAGGGCCTCATATTATCTATCTTCTGTAGTTTCTCATTGTTGATGGTGGCGGTTGTCTGTACGATGCAGCCAATTTGATTGTCGTAGCACTTGCGTGCTTCCTCGGGTGCCTTTGGCTCAAAATTGTCGTCGTCCACCTCTGTGACCACTAGTCTAGTAGTCCTGAGTTTGTTAGGAAGCAGTTGCCTCTTTGCTTTCGGTTCTACACCGGCTCCGCTCCCCGAGGCAGCGCCGGTCTCAGTCTCAGCGCCGGTCTCAATGCCGGTCTGAGTCTCAGCGTCGGTCTCAGTCTCAGCACCGGTCAGCGTGTCGGTCTCAGTCCCCAATGCCACTGGTGGACCCAGCAACAACATCGGTTGATCGTCGGCAGGGCTCAAAAACTCGTCTGCCGCCCGGTAGACATCGTCGCAATCACCATAACCCTGTCCTTCATCGTTGCTAACCATGTTTCCTATGATTAAATCTAGTCAATTAATTCTAGACCTAATAAAATGAATAATGACATAAAAAGGCCTATTGTTTTGCAGGAACGTTGACTCCTTCCTGGTGCGGCAAATCCCAGGCACTCGATATGTCCTAGTTTGTAGCAGAAGTCATGCTGCAATTCACGGAAAATTTTGGCATGACCTTTTCTAAAAAGTGGACAAATCGAGAACCTGAACTTGCCGGAACAGAAATGAATCAACATTCTGGCAAAACATAGGCCACTCAGCTTCATTCCCTGGAAACAACAAAGCCACTTGGGCACAATCGAACCACTTCAATGAAAAGATATAACATGAGCAAACACTATTAAGGAATTTGCATATAACATGGCCACTTCAATGAAAAGATATAATCAACAATAATGGAATATGCAAATGAACATCAATGACATATATCATATAAGAACAATCTTGTTTTTTGTTTACATAGCAACAATTAGTTTGACCAAGTTTTTGAAAAGAAAAACAATTCTCTTTTTTGTTTATAGCTAAATGTCATAGCTACTGTTTTTTATTTATAGCTAAATACTTTTGTTTTTTGTCAAAAGCTAAAAGTCTAGGAACTCCATTTTCTCTAACCCTTCTGACCTCACCAAAATTTCCACAGCAAGACCTTAGTACCTACACCCAATTTCTTCAAAAATATTCATGTCCACAGTCCAAATAATTCAAATTTCATTTGAATGAAATTTGGAACAAATTCAGGTCTGTAGTCCAAATATTTTGTTTATAGCTAAGTGTTTTTTGTTTATAGCCTCTGTTAATTTAAATCTAAATGCTACTATTATTTATATACCCTCTATTAGTTTAAAACTAAATGGAATTACTGTTTAGGCATTTTCATAAAAAATGCCATAGCTAATTTCCTAAAAAAATTGCTAATCATTTTTCCTAAATGCTATAAAATGCCTACTGCCCTAAAAAAATCTAGGGTTCATATGAACACCTAGGGTTCATATGAACATCAACATAGTATCAACATATATATGAATTACCCTAGTAGAGAGAAAGAGGAGGGTAGGGGACATGAGAGGCAGAGCCTTACGGTCGGCAGCGAGGGCAAGCTCTGGCTCGGGTTGTGGAGGTCCTGAGAGGGCTCGGGCGGTGACGGTGAGCTCGAGGGAGGCGACGATGAGGTCGACGATGGCCTCGGGCGGCGGCGGTCTGCTCGAAGGCGGCCTCGGGCGGCGGCAGTGTGGTAGAAGGCGGCCTCGGGCGGTGGTGGTGTGGTCGAAGGTGGCAGGGCGACGGCGGCGATGGAGCAGTTGGGGGACTGGGGGGAGTAGAGGGGGAAAGGACTTAGCGAAATTTTGAGCCCGTGCTGCCGGGATTTAAGTCAAACTAGTAGTAGCGCGTTTTGCCAAAACGCGCTATAGCTAAGCTAGCTATAGCGTTTTCCAGCGAAACACGCTACAACTATTCCTTTCTGTTTTATTTTTCTTTTTCTTTTGTTTTCTTTACATTTCTCTTTTTTCTATTTCTTTCATTTTCATTTACTTTTCTACTTATTTTTTGATTTATTTTCTTTTTCATAGGAGTAGCGCTCTACAGCATAAACGCGCTGCTACAAAGTTTTTCGTAGTAGTGTGCTTCTGGAGGAACCGCTACTACTATTCCTAGCCTACCGGCACTAGTTAGGGAATTATAGTAGTATCGCTTTTCTGTGCAGACGCGCTACTACTAAACAATGGTTCTAGCGTGCTTTTGCCACAAGCGCTACTACTAAGTAGCGCTAGCGCCGAGTTTTGACCAACGCTACTGCTATACCTCTGTGTATAAGGTTTTCCCTAGTAGTGCCTATTGTTGCCTTAAGCCGGTTCATAAGCCGCCTGGGTGAGAAGGCTATACCTCGGTACCAGATGATGAAGAAAACATATCACTTTGTATGGAGTGATGCTGCTAATGACGTGTTTGAGCCGCCAGTTCTTGCTGCTCCTATTGATAAGGAGTCGTTGTTTTTATATGTGGCTGCTAACTCCCGGGCCGTTAGTGTAGCTATTGTGGTGGAACGGGAGGAAGCAGGCAGGGAATATCTGGTTCAACGGTCGGTTACTATGTCAGTGAAGTGCTCATTGAGTCCAAGCAGAGATATCCGCACTGGCAGAAGCTCGTTTATGGGGTGTTCATGGCCAGTCCTAAGCTTAAACAATATTTTTTAGGTCAGCCCATCACTGTGGTTAGTTCTGCTCTCTTAGGGGATATTATTCAAAATAGAGAAGCCATAGGTCGGGTAGCCAAGTTGGCCATTGAGCTTGGACCTCATGGTTTGAAATATATGACCCGCACGACCATCAAGTCTCAAGCACTTGTGGATTTCATCAATGACTGGACAGAGCTGCAGATGCCTAAAGAGAAGCTAGATAACACATATTAGACTATTCACTTTGATGGGTCCGGGCAATTGGAGGGATCAGGGACTGGAGTGGTCTTAGCTTCCCCTTGAGGTGACAAGTTTTGTTCTGTTTTAAGATTGATGTTTCCTTGTACTAACAATGCAGCTGAGTATGAAGCCCGACTCCATGGCCTTCAGATAGCTAAGGAGATGAGTTTAAGCCAGGTACGATGTTTCGGTGACTTAGACTTGGTGGCTCAGCAAGTTTCACGTAAATGGGATTCTGAGGATCCACTCATGGCGGCTTATCGCCGCGAGGTTGACGCTATTGCTGGGCACTTCAAGGGTTATCAAGTGGAACACATTGATCGGAGGAAAAATGAGGCGACTGATTCCATAAGCCGGTGGGGTCCCAGCGTAAGCCGGTGCCACCTAACACTTTCTTGGATATTCCGCATAACCCTTATGTGAAGTTGCCTATAGAGGAAGATCTGGCTATTCCTGACTCGGAAGCACAATTGGTGGAGGATCTTCACACTATTCCTGATTGGACAGTTCCATATTTGGCTTATATGACCCGGGGTGAGTTACCTGAGGATGAAACTTTGGCGAGATAGATAACCCGACAGTCTAAGTCAATGACAATTGTTAACGGAGAGCTGCACCATTGTAGTGTTACTGGGTCGTTTCAACATTGCATCTCTCCAGAAGAGGGTCATGAGATTCTTCGCAAGATTCATGAAGGAGATAGTGGTCATCATGCCGGTTCGAAGTCTCTTGTGGCTAAAGCTTTTCGTCATGGGTATTACTGGCTGATAGCTCACGCTGATGCAGAGGATTTGGTCAGTAAGTGTGATGGTTGTCAGAAATTTTCACGGCGAGCTGACGTGTCGGCTCAAGAATTGAGGATGATTCCAATTACTTGACCGTTTGCAGTTTGGGGGCTTGATATGGTTGGGCCTTTTAAAAGGTCCAAGGATAAAAGACCCACCTTTTGGTGGCGGTTGACAAATTCACAAAGTGGGTCGAAGCAGAACCGACCAGTAAGTGTGACGCGGCGACAGCGGTTCAATTCATCAAGAAGGTGATTTTTTGCTTTGGTTTTCCCCACAACATTATAACTGATAATTGTACTAATTTGTGCAAGGGTTTTGTCAACGTGAGCATATTCGACTTGACGTATCGTCAGTAGCTCACCCCCAATCCAATGGTCAAGCTGAAAGAGCCAATCAAGAAATTTTGAGAGGCATCAAGTCCTGGCTTATGGTTCCTTTGTAGAGGACGCCGGGTTGTTGGGTGGAGGAGTTACCTTCAGTGCTATGGAGTATTAATAGTACTCCCAACAGATCTACGGGTTACATGCCTTTCTTCATGCTTTACGGAGCAGAGTTGGTTCTCCCTAGTGACATCCATCACGACTCGCCCCACGTGGCGGCTTATGTTGAAGCTGATAATGAAAAAGCACGTCAGGGTGCACTTGACCTCTTAGATGAGGAGCGTGATCTTGCGACGGCCCGCTCGTCGATTTACCAAAAGATCTATGCCATTATCACAGCCGCCGTGTTAAGACTAGAACCTTTCAGGAAGGTGACTTGGTGCTCTGGCTTATCCAGGATCAAACTGATATGCACAAGCTATGCCCACCTTGGGAAGGACCCTTTCTAGTCAACAAGAATTTGAACAATGGGTCATACTACCTTATCGATATTCGACACCATAAGGACTCACGTAAGTCGGAGGAGGAGACCCACCTGCCGTGGAATATTGCTCATCTTCGGCCTTACTACACTTGAGCCAGCGTCTCTTACAATGTACATATTTGGACAATGTATATATTATGATGATTATAATAAAGCCGGCATCCTTGTTAAAGCAGGGCCTCTG
This sequence comes from Triticum dicoccoides, assembly GCF_002162155.2. Lineage (NCBI taxonomy): Eukaryota > Viridiplantae > Streptophyta > Magnoliopsida > Poales > Poaceae > Triticum > Triticum dicoccoides. Next base: position 287,670,304 of record NC_041385.1, read on the forward strand.
TCGTTTCATCTCCAAGAATAATGAGTCTTTTTCGTTACAATTCCAATGGTCCTTTGGGGGCTTCCTGCTCACTGAGCATAGCTATGAATATCCCTCTTGATCAGCTCAAGGCCACAATTTCAAAGGTCACATGGGGCTTCCTATTCAAACATAGGCGTATTCACCAAAGAGAACACAGCTGTGAATATCCCTCTTGATCGACGCAATGCCACAATTTCAAAGGTCACTTGGGGGCTTCCTGTTCAAACATAGGTGTATTCACCAAAGAGAACATAGTCGTGAATATCCCTCTTGATCGGCGCAATGCCACAATTTCAAAGGTCACTTGGGGGCTTCCTGTTTAAACATAGGTGTATTCACCAAAGATAACATAGCTGTGAATATCCCTCTTGATCGGCACAACGCCACAAGCACTTGGGGGCTTCCTTTTCAAACATAGGTGTATTCACCAAAGAGAACATAACGTTACTACCCTTGTGAGCTGGTTTGGAACACCAGGTGTATTCACCAAAGCCTTCCGACTTCTCCTACTTTGTAGAAACTGCCACTCTGCCTGGGTAATCCCGGAATGACAAGTCGTACTCTTGACATTCAATCTTACATAGACCCTGAACTTCTCAAGGTTAAAACGGCGGTCATGTGAGGCCGGTTTCACAAAGTGTAAAAGGTTAACTCAGTGGCTTGGCGGCCCATGAAAGCCTCGGAGGTTTAGGCTTGGTGGCTGTCGGCGTTCTGGGAACAGGGGTCCCCAGACTTGCCTGCCTGCGGCCTGCGGCGTGGCTCAAGGGGGCCCAGCACGGCCCATCTTCATCAACACAAGCTCAAGACCCTCGCGAGGGGCCAAGCCTCGCGGGGCGGACGACAAGGAGCTTCTTCAGGCACGGCCTCATCAGGCTGGCTCATGAGGAGGCAGAGACTTCAAGGCGGGGTACCTCGCGAGGTGCCCATGACGCAAGCCATGACGACCAAGGGCGCCAGCCGGGCGCCAGCCCGCACAGTGTCCTTCTTTCCTCTTTGGTGCAAGGGGAGCAAGCATAGGAGAGAGCATCAAGCAAAGGCATCCATTTCGGTGCAATAAGACCAATACCAGTCCAACGGCAGGATGGAGGTCACCGTGGAGCCCAAGTCGGCGTCACCACCTGAGCCTTTGACAGGCGAGGACCAACTTTAGTTAGGATAAGTGTACTAGATGTTCCCCTTCAAATTGGCCAATTGTTGGAGCCCTTCCCGCTCAATATTTGGGAAGAGGCCCAGGGCCTTCGCCTATAAATAGGACTAGCCACCCACAGGGTAGAGGGATCGATCCGGCCGAAAAAAGAGAGAGATCTGGATAGGAAGCTGAAGATAAGATAGGCATCTAGAATCAACCCCTCCAAAGGGACAACACCACCACAAGAACAAACCCTCGCGAGGCTGTTCTTCCTTGTATTGTTCATCATCAGCCCAAGAGGCAATCCACCACACATTGGAGTAGGGTATTACACCACAATGGTGGCCTGAACCAGTATAAACCCTGTGTCTCTTGTGTTGTTCTTCTCGTAGTTTAGATCCTAGAAATTCGGCGAAGAATAGGTAGGTAGAAGGTGAAACTTCCGCGCGCACCCCAGTGTTCGAACCTCAAGGGTCTGCCGGAACACTAAATCCGACATTTGGCGCGGCAGGTAGGGGTGCTCCGGAATTCGTCTTCCATCGCCCTGTTCTTCTCCGACCGTCGCGACCATGTCTGACGCACGCCGGGTTCGCGCCGAGCATCGAGCCGCCCCCGCTTCCCTCGTCGCCCAGGCGGCTCCTGTGGGCGGGCGCCCTCGTCGTTCCCCGTCGCCTGCCATCAACACCGCCACCGGCCCGGCGGGGAACGAGCAGCAAGCATCGTCCCAGCACCCGTCCATGAGGCGAGACGGCCGCACCGCTACGCCCTCGCTCACCCCCGCTAGTTCTTCATCCCATGCGCCCCACGCGGCCATCGAGGCCCGAGCTGCGCTCACCGCGGCAAACAAGCTCCTGCGCTACCGCCCAGTCGACAACGTCTATGAAGAGTGGCTCGACCGAGTCGCCGAACTCGTCCGCGCCGCTGGGGGCTCCTCCGCGCCATCTTTCTCGCTGCACCGCGCCCTGCCATGCACGGGCAATGAAGCTCCTGGGGCGCCTCAGCCGCCTCCCCCTCAAGAAGGTGCCCTGGCTCCAAGGCGCGCGGCCCCTGGGCGGAACCCGCCCCGTCAGGAACCAGCGCGGCAGGAGCAGAGCTGCCAAGAGGTCCCACGCCCTCGAGAAGCTGCCCGAGCGCTCCCTGCTCCGGCTCGTCCCGACCACGCTCCTGCTCCAGCACGTCAAGACCCCGCGCTGCACTTAGCTGCGGTGCACGGGGACCCGCAGGACCGAGCCCTTCGTCCTCCAAGGCCTCCTGTGGCCACAGCGGGCTGCCGCGCCTTCATCACCTAGCTATGCACCGTCGCGTGGCCCGGCAAGTTCAAGCCAGACCTGCCTCCTCGCTACGACGGCACGGCAGACCCTGCAGAGTTCCTTCAGCTCTACGAGCTGGTCATCGAGGCTCCCAACGGAGACGAGAAGGTCATGGCGAACTGGTTTCCCATGGCTCTCAAGGACGGGGCCCGCACCTGGCTTCTGAACCTGGCCCCAGGCACGATCTCCTCCTGGGACGAGATGCGCACCCGCATCATCGCCAACCTCCAGGGTACTCGCGACCGGCCACCCGCCGTGAGCGACATGCGCCGCATCAAGCAACAACCGGGGGAAACCCTGCAGAAGTACATCCAGTGCTTCAACAACGCGCGCCTCAAGATTCCCAAGGTGACCGAGGAGGCTATCATCTCAGCCTTCTCTGACGGCATGCGTGACGTCAAAATGAAGGAGGAGCTTGCAATGCATGAAGATCTGTGCACTTCCTTGGAACTGTTCAACCTGGCGACCAAGTGCGCCAGGGCTGAGGAAGGGCGTCTCTCCCTCCTCGAATTACCTACCGCAGACCCTGAAGAGAAGAAGCCCAAGGCCAAGGACGTGAAGCGCAAGGGGGCTGCCATGCTCGCGGCAGAACCAGACACCAAGCGGGGCAGAGATCAGCCCGAATCCTCCAAGGGCAGTCAGTACTGCGTGTACCACGACCTCCACACCCACAACACCAATGAATGCCAAGAGCTCAGGGCCGTGCGTGAAGGACGGACTGGCCGGCGTCCCGACCGTAACGGCCGGGGGTACGGACGAGGAGGAGGAAGGAACACAGGATGCTGAGAAGACCGCGACCCACGTCAAGGGTGGCGCGACCAACCTCGCGAGGATCGCTGGCAGGACTCACCTCGCGAGGGAGGCTGGAGGGATCAGCCTCGCGAGGATCGCCCACAAGGTAACACAGGCCTCCCTCCGCTACCGCCGCAGCCAAGGAGAAATGAGGACCGTCATCAGGACGAAGGGGCCAGGGGCTTCCAGGAACCACGCGCGATCGCCTGCATCCTAGGTGGAGCTCAAGCCCCAGCCTCTCAGTGCATCTTCAAGTAGTTCGCCCGCGAAGTGAATGCAGTCCTCCCCAAGCTCGAGGCCACGCGCCCTCTCAGGTGGTCGGCGTGCGCCATCACGTTCAGCTCAGCGGATCATCTCAAGTGCGCGGCCACAGCCGGAGTCCTCCCGATGCTTTGTTCCCCAATCATCAGCAACGTGCTAGTCACCAAGACCCTCATCGATGGCGGGGCAGGGCTCAACATCCTGTCCGTGGAAACATTCAACATTCTCCAAGTACCCTACAGTCAGCTTCAACCCTCCAAGCCTTTCTCCGGAGTCACCGACGGCTCCACGGTCCCGATTGGGCAGGTCCACCTCCCTGTCACCTTCGGGGCACGCGACAACTACCGCACCGAGCTCATCGACTTCAACGTCGCCCACATTCTCCTGCCATACAACGCCATCCTCGGGTACCCAGCGCTGGCCAAGTTCATGGCCGTAACCCACCATGGCTACAACATCCTCAAGATGCCAGGAAGTGGCAGGGTCATCACGGTGCCCTGCGAAGAGAGAGGCACCAGGGGCTACTGTCTGTGTTCTGGGAATGGGGGTCCCCAGACTTGCCTGCCTGCGGCCTGCGACGTGGCTCAAGGGGGCCCAGCACGGCCCATCTTCATCAACACAAGCTCAAGACCCTCGCGAGGGGCCAAGCCTCGCGGGGCGGACGACAAGGAGCTTCCTCAGGCACGGCCTCGTCAGGCTGGCTCACGAGGAGGCGGAGAGTTCAAGGCGGGGTACCTCACGAGGTGCCCATGACGCAAGCCATGACGACCAAGGGCGCCAGCCGGGCGCCAGCCCGCGCAGTGTCCTTCTTTCCTCTTTGGTGCAAGGGGAGAAAGCGCAGGCGAGAGCATCAAGGAAAGGCATCCATTTTGGTGCAACAAGACCAAGACCAGTCCAACGGCAGGATGGAGGTCACCGTGGAGCCCAAGTCGGCGTCACCACCAGAGCCTTTGACAGGCGACGACCAACTTTAGTCCGGATAAGTGTACTAGATGTTTCCCTTCAAATTGGCCAATTGTTGGTGCCCTTCCCGCTCAATATTTGGGAAGAGGCCCAGGGCCTTCGCCTATAAATAGGACTAGCCACCCATAGGGTAGAGGGATCGATCCGGCCGGAAAAAGAGAGAGATCTGGATAGGAAGCTGAAGATAAGATAGGTATCTAGAATTAACCCCTCCAAAGGGTCAACACCACCACAAGAACAAACCCTCGCGAGGCTGTTCTTCCTTGTATTGTTCATCATCATCCCAAGAGGCAATCCACCACACACTGGAGTAGGGTATTACACCACAATGGTGGCCTGAACAAGTATAAACCCTGTGTCTCTTGTGTTGTTCTTCTCGTAGTTTAGATCCTAGCGATTCGGTGAAGAACAGGTAGGTAGAAGGCGAAACTTCCGCGCGCACCCCAGTGTTCGAACCTCAAGGGTCTGCCGGAACCCTAAATCCGACAGCGGCCTATGAAAGCCTCGCTTTCTTGCTTTTTATTTGTTTTTTGAACATTTTTTAAGGTTCATCTTGGTATCATATTGATATATGGATTAAGGTTATTCAGGCCATGTAGCCTCAATTCTTACAGCTCATATTTGAGTGTATCTATGGTTTCTGATAACCCGGCCTGGCTTTGGACGGTAAGTCGCTAGTATATGATGATATTAAGTACCTCGAAGTATTATCTTCTAAGTTTTGGGTTTCACCCTTACTGCATTGGTATTATAAGCCGGCAGTATGATTCAATATCATAGGTATGCTATTTTTGTTATAATTATACATGATTATGTTTAAAACCGGCCCTGGTCATGTACTATTTTAGTCACTAGTGGTTTTATATGGGGTATTATGACCCGCCCTGCGGTAAACCACCAGGGCTCTTATGATCTACTTGGGTGCAGGATAATTCTAAATCTCATCTGCACAAATCAACATCATCATAAGTGTAAAAGGATAATTTTCAAGTGGCGGATCAAACAGCGTTGGGCAAAACACAAATGTGCACGATGGCACGGCAAATCAAAGTTTTCAGATGGTCAAACATGTGAACAACCCAACAGATCAATTGTCTTGGCCTTGACGGCTTGAAGCTTCTGGATCACCCCTCTCCGGTTCTTCGTCCTCCTTTGCTGCCTGGAAGTTTGGTGATGACCAATCAATGCCACACAAGGCTGGGAATTCAGCTTCATCATCTATAAGCTTGAACGGTTCAACTTCAGGAGCGAAAGTGTGCTTACGGATTGGGGGAATTACATCCATCACTTTATAAGCCGGCGTGGGAATCTTCTGATTGTCCATGTCATAAGCCGGTTGGTATCTTGAAAGATCTGTTTCATTTGCAATTAGGCTGGCCAGGGGAGGTATCTCGTTCACGCAGGAAGCAAAGTCTTTCCTCTCAAAAGGAGTGCCATCTTCCTTTAAGCTTGGATACTCGGTAGCTAAATCGGCCAGATCTAGGTCTGCTAGCCATGCCTTGGCCCAGCTTAAAGTTGTCACAGTGTCGGCTCTTGCAGATAATCGCTTCATCTCGTTAATCCTCTCAGGCAGAACAGAAAGCTTTTTCAAGACATCACTCAAAAGAGTAGGTGTCTGATTAGTCAGAGAAATTGTGGCCGGTGCTCGCTGAGTTCTAGTATATAACTGTTCAACAAGTGTATAAACAACCTTGAGCTTCACAAGCATCTCTTGACTAAGATTGTTGCACCTGTGTCACATCCCTAGTTCTGGCCTGACCTATGCTTGCTTCCATCTGTGCATCATGTTTAAATTTTTGAAACTTGAACTGGGGGAAATTGGAAGCCTCAAAACCCTAAATAAAAGAAGGGCAAAAACCCTAAAAATCTCATTCATTGTTCCAAAATGCTCTTCTTAAATGTTTGATATTTTTTGGCAAGGGTTCTGGTCCCAACCAAAATATTGAACATTTTTAAGGATTTATTTTTGGGACTTTGAATTTAAATCATTAGCTATTTGAATTTGAATTATATGCATATAATTAGAATATAATTTCAAATACCCCTGAAATATTTTATGAGCTTTTGGAAAAAAGTCCATCTAGCAAAATGAAAATATTCAGAGGAGTTTTTGGCATTGTTTGAATTATTTTAAATTCAAAACAGTGGCAAAACGAAATTAAATAAAACAAACAGAAGAAAAATTAAAAAAAGAGCAGAAGACCTACCTGTTGCTCACCTGGCAGCCCAGCCGGCCCAGCTCCTCCAGCGGCCCAGCCCACCGCCGCTTTTTCCCCTGTCGTCTTCCTCCCCTCACACCGAAGCAGCTCGGTGGCGAGCGCCGACGCCGCCCCGGCCACCTCCTGCTTCCCCGGCCCTCCTAGCAACGCCACGACGACGCCCCGTGTCCCCTCTCTCTTTTCCCTCACCCGCTGCATTCCCTCTCCCTCCTCTGTCTCTCTCCCTCGCTCATCCCCGGACGCACTCGAGACCGCCGACGAGCACCACCGGAGCCACCAGCATCCCCACGCCCAGCCAGTTAGGCCACGAGCTCCGCCTTGGATCCGGGAAGCTCTACCACGACGCACGCGACGCTGGGTGCCTTGAAGCCACGCCATCACCGCCATCTTCATCGCCACGGCCGGCGATCGCCGCCGTTCGATTCGCAGCACGGAAGACGCCCCCGGGCTCGCTGACCACCTCATCGTTCTCCCTGTGAGCTCCTGCTGCCTCCTCTTTGCTCGCCCCCTCTGTTCCGTCCCCTAGCTCCATCTTCCGACCACGGCCGAGCTTGCCGCCGCCGTGCCATGTCGTTGCCGTGGCCACAGTCGCCCCCGCCCATTTTTGAGCGTGTCTCCGTGCTCACCGAGCTCCCAGGAGCCGAACGCGTCCAGCACCGGCCCCTGCCGTGCACCGTAGCTCCTTCTTCCCTCCCAGCCGAACTCCGGTCGCTGCCAAAGCTCGTCGCCGGCGAGATTCCGGCTGCCCCGTGACCACCCGTCTGGTCCATTAGATGCGCGAGTGCAAGAGCTCCTCCCCGGTGCGCTCAGCACGCCAAACCATCACCCCTAGCTCAAATCCGAGCCGCGCCGCCGTGCGGAATGGTCACCGCCGGCGATACTCCGGCGACTGCCGACGTGGCATGCTTAATTAGTGTTAATGATCCATCTAATTAACCCCTAGAGCCACTGACAGTGGGATCCACATAATTAGGTTACCGGCTAACCAAAATAGTTAGATTAATTAATAAAATGTGTGGACCCACGCGTCAGCATTGACCCGCTGACGTGGCCGTTGACCTGGTCCCACCCGTCAGCCACACAAACCAACACTGTGTCACTGACCAGTGGACCCCACTGGTCAGGTTTGACCTGGGACGCCCAGTTGACTCTGCTGAGGTCACAGTGACGTGGTGCTGACGCAATAAGTCATTTTCTGGATTTAATTTAATTCTGAAAATTCCAGAAAATAGCTAAAACTTCAATAATTCATAGAAATTCAACCGTAACTCCAAATGAAATAATTTATATATGAAAAATTATCAGAAAAATTCAAGGAATCCATCTGTACTATTTTCATGCATGTTTGAGCAATGTTTGTCCTCTGTTTTGGACAAAACAAATTAAGGGCATTTAAATAATCATATATGGAGTTGGAATTTGAATCATGTATTCAAACCAACTTCATTTAAATCATAGCTAGGTGCATTAGCCCAAAACAAATTCATATTGCCATGTCATAGCATGCATCATATTGTGCATTGCATTGATCGTGTTTCTTCTGTGTTTGCCGGTGTTGTTCCCCCTCGGTAGACGTTGTACCGACGATGTGATCGTTGACACTGATGAAGACTCAATGTTATCTTCAGAAGTGCCAGGCAAGCAAAACCCCCTTGTTCATTCCGATAAAATCCCACTCTCTCGCTCCTGCTCTCTATTACTGCATTAGGACAACAACGATTCAACTGTTACTTGCTGCGGTAGCTGAACCCCTTTATCATTTGCATGACCTGTCATTCCACAGTAAATAGATGAAACCCACTAGCATGAGTAGGAGTTGTTTGAGCCCTGTTGTGCCTACTCATTCATGTTTGTTTGTCATGCCTGCTATTGCTTAGAGTTGAGTCAGGTCTGATTCATCGGGGATGAATCAGAGGCGTGTGAACATGTCCTACTGTGCGTGAGCTAAGTGTGTGAACACGATTTGGTAAAGGTAGCGGTGAGAGGCCATGTATGAGTACATGGTGGGTTGTCTCATTGCAGCCGTCCTCAGGAACTGAGTTCTGTGTTTGTGATCCATGACCAGTTACTACCACACATTGGGTTCCGGTAACTCGACCCCTCTCGACTTATTAATCAACATGATCTCTGTCCAGGAGTTGCAACTAGTTTCTGGTGTTTGTAGGTAGTGTTAGTAGTCTACCAAGTGGCACCCGGTACAGGTGGGCTTGGGACAGACTAGGCACAGTGGCACGGTGTACCAAGTGGCACCCGGATGGTGGGCTTGGGAACCCTGCTCACATCATTTGGGGCCGTGAGCGACACCCCGGCTGGATCTCCTTGCGGATGGAACCCGAATAGGTGATAAACCTGGACTAGAGACTTGTTCGGTTAGTCAGGTCGTGGCCGACTCCCTCGCCCGGCTTCCGCTTGAAGGTTGCCGAGGTACATGACGTGTACAGGGCGATAAGTGGCGAAAGCATGTGTGAAGAAGTACACCCCTGCAGGGTTAACATCATCTATTCGAATAGCCGGATTCCTCGGATATGGAAACTTGGACCCCTTGTACAGTTCATAGACAAGTGAAAGTGGATACTCTAAAATACGCAAGATAAGCGTGAGTGCTATGGATGGCGTTCTCGTAGGGAGACGGGAGCGGATCCATAGTGGTGTATTGATATGGTGAATATGTGGACTCGTGTGCGCCACCTCAAAAAGTTACTTGCAGTCGTAGTTCAGGTTAGCCACCAAGTCAAAGCTGGCTTGCTGCAGTTAAACTCCACCACCCCCTTTGTTGATAATGATGCATATGTAGTTAGTTCTGATGTAAGTCTTGCTGGGTACATTTGTACTCACGTTGCTTAATTTATGTTTTTGCAGAGAGACTTCAGTCTCACTAGTAGTTCCACGTGGACTTCGACGTTTAGCTTGTTACCTCAGCTACGATCTTGTGCCATCGGCAGGATCTGGTAGATAGTCAGGCCTTTCAGCCTTTTCATTTATAGTTGTCTGTACTCAGACATGTTAAGCTTCCGCATGTGCTTTGACTTGTATGCTCTGATTGTTGGGTCATGAGACCCATGTTTGTAATATCTCGCTCCTCGGAGCCTATTGAATAAATACTTGAGTTGTAGAGTCATGTTGTGATGCCATGTTGTATTTGCACATATCGAGCATATTGTGTGTATGTTATTGAAATGCTTGGTATGTGTGGGGTCTGACTATCTAGTTGTTTATCCTTAGTAGCCTCTCTTACCGGGAAATGTCTCCTAGTGTTTCCACTGAGCCATGTTAGCTTGCTACTGCTCCGGAACACTTAGGCTGGCCGGCATGTGTCCTTCTTCGTTCCTGTGTCTGTCCCTTCGGGGAAATGTCACGCGATGAATACCGGAGTCCTGTTAGCCCGCTACAGCCCGGTTCACCGGAGTCCTGGTAGCCCAGTGCTACAGCCTGGATTCACTCGCTGATGACCGACACGTTCGATGCTGGGTCATGGATGCCTGTCCCTGTAAGTTAGTGCCACTTTGGGTTCACGACTAGCCATGTCAGCCCGGGTTCTTTGTCATATGGATGCTAGCGATACTATCATATACGTGAGCCAAAAGGCGCAAACGGTCCCGGGCCAGGTAAGGTGGCACCCGTGGGAATACCGTGCGTGAGGCCGTAAAGTGATATGATGTGTTAACTGCTAGATTGGTGTGACTTAGGATCGGGGTCCTGACAGCGTTGGTATCAGAGCTTGACTGCCTGTAGGTTTACCAAGCCAAACTGGTCGAAGTTGAGTCTAGAAATTCTTTAGTTATATAAGGGAATTGATTGTGGGATGGGAACGTAAGGCTCTTTTTACTCCTTATACCTTATGCCTTCTGATCCGAGTCATCTTATCCTTCCTACGGGGTTAAGAACTAGGCTATCTCTTCTTTCTATCAGGATCACGTGTTACTAATCTGTAGACTTATAAGATTGTTGGATTTAAACTTGAGTTCAGCTCCTACGACTTCTGTATGTTAACTGTTGATCTCGAAACCTTGGTATTGTGCTTCTGAGTGGTTATGCCACCATTTTTGTGAATGTCTCAAATCTTTTCTGAGCATTTACAGCCGTTATGCTGTCCGAGTCATCCCAGGTTTCTAAATAGTCTGATGCGTTTGCAAAATCCTTTCCCTCTGATTTCGATGTGCCTTTGGTCAGATTAATCACACAAATCAGTGAGTTGAGGTACTTTATTGCCTTGACATATATGTTGGAGCTGGTATTATGACCCTAGGTGTCTTAGGGGATCATCTAGTAATTTAGCCATGATCTGTGTTTCCAGTGTGATGATTCTGGCCGTCATTATCGAAAGCATCCCGTGATGCCATTTAGTTAGTAGGTATTCTATTCCTGGGTTCTTGAACCCAAGATTCACCCTACTTACATCATGTTGATAGTGTTGCTAGTTCCTTTAGGATATTAGTAACCTTTGCGATAGTCCTCGAGGTCCGTGGTATATCGTTCTTCCAAATACCATGAACCATTATGGCAGAAGTTGTTGGATCAAAAGATCACAACAGGCCCTCTATGAGTTCTCCATTATATATTGTGGCTCTGCCAGTTCTACCCTTTCTGCATGGGTTATCCGGAAGAAATATGTTGAATTCGTTCGACATGCTAGTCCATGCATCCACAACTCGGAAAATCATATGTTCCTTTGAGTTGTCCCTCTTTAGTTGTTTTTTGGCCCTCGTCTATCAATTGATAGTCAAGAGTATGCGTGCATTCGTTCATCGATACCTATTACTCTTGTGGTCCATCAAGCCATTCTATTCCGGAATGACTAGGAGAAATGAACTCCAGTACCTCATCCATATCTAGGATTGGGTCAAAGTAGTCATACTCCACAGACCAAAATGCCAATCCAACTTTTGTTCTGTTCTACCTTGAAGTGTTACCCTCTTCATGTCAGGATTATCATGAGAATTGCACCACCTCTTATGAACTCTTGGTACAGTGATACTTCTTGCCATCATTGTTCATTCCTCGGTTCCTGTTTTATTGTAACTGGAATGCCGACAAGTGAATCGTGGTGTGTGAAATCAATACTGCTAGCAACTCTGTTGCTTGGTAGTTAAATGGACAATAACCTCATTCTTAACGTGTTGGTTCTTGAATCATCATTCTAAGATTGATCGTGCTACCTTGTCCAACTTCCTGGTGCACATTTCGATTGATGAGTTAGGATTTTGTCAAGTCCTCGCTCATTTGATCATATCGTCTTGCCCTAAAAAGCAAGGTTGTTCTCAAGCTTAGTAACATATCGGTGGTTCGTGATTTTCCGAATATCTTCTCGGAAGTATTACCAGGTTGTCCCCTGACTGTTATGTTGAGCTCGTGATCAAGTTGGTTTCTTGAGAACCACCCTCTCTCCAACAATCGGTGTTAGATATCCCTGAGCTAGTTGGTTAAGCTAGACAACAACTTGGAGAGTTGGAAGATAAAAGCTTGTCTGACTTAGTTCATGTTAAGGGATATCTTTCCGTGTGTGTGTGTGTGTGTTGAAGAAAGATGATATCTTCATCGATTGGTCCCTGTGATCAGTTGTTGGACCTATTATCTTATAAAAAATTTGATTTGAGTATGGGCTATCGTCAAATCAAATCAGAACCAACGATGTTCGTAATGTTGTCTTACTCATGGTTATCCCTCGAGCATACACCATTACATCTTTTGGGTCTGACCAATGCTATGTCCTTGTTCACATAATTATGGAATTCCATTTATATGGTCATCCTGATGAATTGTTGTTAAGCCATCAGCAACATATTTAACCTCTCCATAATTGTGTTGAACATCCAGCTGGTATTGGAAACTTTTCTAAGCATTATCTTCATGACCCGCTCATGGAGCATATGTCCGGATGAAAGATGTTTCTTTCTCTAATTCACGTGCACTTGGTGTAAGTTGCCGCCGTGTATCCGAGAAAGATTGTTTTTGCTTCCTTGGCATCATCCCAAGTCAGTCATGCATGTGTGAAGTATACATTGGATTGTGAGATTAGCTACCTCCATTCTATATGTGTCCCGAGCACACCAAGCCACTGATTGATTTGTTCAAGGAGAAGAAGTTCCTTCTTAAGAGTATACCTTATGCAAGGACTTCGATATCCTCGATGATGGTTCTCTCCCGGAACTCGGTAGTGTTTTATTATAAGACTACCATGTGTTCATGTTTGTCTGTGACAGCGTGTTCACACGTGTGTAGCAGAACCAGCTCCTGTTTTGGAGCTTGCTATCGTAGTTCATTTCCCGAGAATCTCGCAACGTCATCTCGTCGATTTGTGTTGCAAACATTCATTTTTCTTCCTAGACTCGATGGGTCTGGAATATCCTGACACCAACCAGATCTGAATCTCAGGCAGATATGATGGTTGGAACATTTCCCAAGAACTATAATATTGGCCCCTCGATAACCGGTAAGATGGATGTCCTGGCCAACACACCCAGCCGGAAGACCCATTATTGTAGTATCTTGATTGAGGAAGTTGGCCACTTCCCCATAAGGATTTCGCAGGATTTACCTCCGTAGTTATTCCTTATGGATTCTTGTGCTCCCGAAGTCCGACCTTTTACTTGATGTTCTAGATATCAAACCATATCTATGAATGAGATACACTAGCACATCAAGGAGAACATTAGAAGCGGAGTGCTAAATGTCTCTCGGTCGATCATCCAGATTTTGTTTCCTTGGCCTCGCTAAGGTGAAATCTGAGAAGGTGTTATCTTCCTCTGCATCTGCATCATCCATCATTAGCCATCATGGTAGTACGTTGTGTTGCCAGGATCCTTGACACGGATGTTGGTAAAACCTTGATGATTGTGGAAATGCTCAAGTTCTTGAGAGCACGCACAAGCGCTAGGTGTTATCATCAGCACTAACTGGGTTTGCTCTCAGTTTCCTCGGCAATGCTATGATCTTTTCAAATAGTGAATTCACTCTCTATCGTTGGGTCCTTCCCTAGTTACCAGAATCATTCCCAACATTTGCATTTTGTTTCCAGCTTGCACCGCCAATGTGCCATTCTACCATGGGTCTCTTCCATTTCCGGTGATAAGCAAATTCATCCTTTACGTTGTCTTCAACAAGGTAATCCACATCATCCAAGTCCGAGTATGCCATTCTACCGACCCCCGCCAATCGATTGCTGTGATTTGCCTTAGGCTGATATAGAGAGTCTCAATGATCTCTATATCAAAGGTAATTCTTTTTGCCACTTAAGGTAATAATCTACGAATCACCCTCCTCCAGGATGTTTCGCCGTGGTATCATGGCAACTCAACTCCTCGCTACGTTGACAATCGTTTACCACCTTCTTAGGTGTGGAATTGTTGTCTACCTAGTGAACCTTCGTCATCTGCTTTACTCCATTCCTATAGATGTGTGCTGCATGTCTCAGCTCAAGAGATGTTGCTATGACTCACTCTGTGAGTTGGTCCTAAGTTGATTGTTCTTCGAGAAGATTGATTCTTCTGGAATTGTCCCTTCCTCTTGTTGTCATGTTAGTTGGAGTTCCCAGAGCAAGACGTCGAGACAAAGATGGTGATCGAATCAACGTTCCTACGAAGTGCAACCTGGATCGTGAAGATTGTTTTAGGTTGCGTTCCCCATCGTCTTACCCTACACTTGAATCTCGGGTCGAGATTCTTGCTTAGTGGGGGTGAGTTGTCACATCCCTAGTTCTGGCCTGACCTATGCTTGCTTCCATCTGTGCATCATGTTTAAATTTTTGAAACTTGAACTGAGGGAAATTGGAAGCCTCAAAACCCTAAATAAAAGAAGGGCAAAAACCCTAAAAATCTCATTCATTGTTCCAAAATGCTCTTCTTAAATGTTTGATAATTTTTGGCAAGGGTTCTGGTCCCAACCAAAATATTGAACATTTTTAAGGATTTATTTTTGGGACTTTGAATTTAAATCATTAGCTATTTGAATTTGAATTATATTCATATAATTAGAATATAATTTCAAATACCCCTGAAATATTTTATGAGCTTTTGGAAAAAAGTCCATCTAGCAAAATAAAAATATTCAGAGGAGTTTTTGGCATTGTTTGAATTATTTTAAATTCAAAACAGTGGCAAAGCGAAATTAAATAAAAAAAACAGAAGAAAAATTAAAAAAAGAGCAGAAGACCTACCTGTTTCTCACCTGGCAGCCCAGCCGGCCCAGCTCCTCCAGCGGCCCAGCCCACCGCCGCTTTTTCCCCTGTCGTCTTCCTCCCCTCGCACCGAAGCAGCTCGGTGGCGAGCGCCGACGCCGCCCCGGCCACCTCCTGCTTCCCCGGCCCTCCTAGCAACGCCACGACGACGCCCCGTGTCCCCTCTCTCTTTTCCCTTACCCGCTGCATTCCCTCTCCCTCCTCTGTCTCTCTCCCTCGCTCATCCCCGGACGCACCCGAGACCGCCGACGAGCACCACCGGAGCCACCAGCATCCCCACACCCAGCCAGTTAGGCCACGAGCTCCGCCTTGGATCCGGGAAGCTCTACCACGAAGCACGCGACGCCGGGTGCCCTGAAGCCACGCCATCACCGCCATCTTCATCGCCACGGCCGGCGATCGCCGCCGTTCGATTCGCAGCACCGAAGACGCCCCCGAGCTCGCTGACCACCTCATCGTTCTCCCTGTGAGCTCCTGCTGCCTCCTCTTTGCTCGCCCCCTCTGTTCCGTCCCCTAGCTCCATCTTCCGACCACGGCCGAGCTTTCCGCCGCCGTGCCATGTCGTTGCCGTGGCCACAGTCGCCCCCGCCCATTTTTGAGCGTGTCTCCGTGCTCACCGAGCTCCCAGGAGCCGAACGTGTCCAGCACCGGCCCCTGCCGTGCACCGTAGCTCCTTCTTCCATCCCAGCCGAACTCCGGTCGCCGCCAAAGCTCGTCGCCGGCGAGATTCCGTCTGCCCCGTGACCACCCGTCTGGTCCATTAGATGCGCGAGTGCAAGAGCTCCTCCCCGGTGCGCTCAGCGTGCCAAACCATCGCCCCTAGCTCAAATCCGAGCCGCGCCGCCGTGCGGAATGGTCGCCGCCGGCGATACTACGGCGACTGCCGACGTGGCACGCTTAATTAGTGTTAATGATCCATCTAATTAACCCCTAGAGCCACTGACAGTGGGATCCACATAATTAGGTTACCGGCTAACCAAAATAGTTAGATTAATTAATAAAATGTGTGGACCCACGCGTCAGCATTGACCTGGTCCCACCCGTCAGCCACACGAACCAACACTGTGTCACTGACCAGTGGACCCCACTGGTCAGGTTTGACCTGGGACACCCAGTTGACTCTGCTGACGTCACAGTGACGTGGTGCTGACGCAATAAGTCATTTTCTGGATTTAATTTAATTCTGAAAATTCCAGAAAATAGCTAAAACTTCAATAATTCATAGAAATTCAACCGTAACTCCAGATGAAATAATTTATATATGAAAAATTATCAGAAAAATTCAAGGAATCCATATGTACTATTTTCATGCATGTTTGAACAATGTTTGTCCTCTGTTTTGGACAAAACAAATTAAGGGCATTTAAATAATCATATATGGAGTTGGAATTTGAATCATGTATTCAAACCAACTTCATTTAAATCATAGCTAGGTGCATTAGCCAAAAACACATTCATATTGCCATGTCATAGCATGCATCATATTGTGCATTGCATTGATCGTGTTTCTTTTGTGTTTGCCAGTGTTGTTCCCCCTCGGTAGACGTTGTACCGACGATGTGATCGTTGACACTGATGAAGACTCAATGTTATCTTCAGAAGTGCCAGGCAAGCAAAACCCCCTTGTTCATTCCGATAAAATCCCACTCTCTCGCTCCTGCTCTCTATTACTGCATTAGGACAACAACGATTCAACTGTTACTTGCTGCGGTAGCTGAACCCATTTATCCTTTGCATGACCTGTCATTCCACAGTAAATAGATGAAACCCACTAGCATGAGTAGGAGTTGTTTGAGCCCTGTTGTGCCTACTCATTCATGTTTGTTTGTCATGCCTGCTATTGCTTAGATTTGAGTCAGGTCTGATTCATCGGGGATGAATCAGAGGCGTGTGAACATGTCCTACTGTGCGTGACCTAAGTGTGTGAACACGATTTGGTAAAGGTAGCGGTGAGAGGCCATGTAGGAGTACATGGTGGGTTGTCTCATTGCAGCCGTCCTCAGGAACTGAGTTCTGTGTTTGTGATCCATGACCAGTTACTACCACACATTGGGTTCCGGTAACTCGACCCCTCTCGACTTATTAATCAACATGCTCTCTGTCCAGGAGTTGCTACTAGTTTCTGGTGTTTGTAGGTAGTGTTAGTAGTCTACCAAGTGGCACCCGGTACAGGTGGGCTTGGGACAGACTAGGCACAGTGGCACGGTGTACCAAGTGGCACCCGGATGGTGGTCTTGGGAACCCTGCTCACATCGTTTGGGGCCGTGAGCGACACCCCGGCCGGATCTCCTTGCGGATGGAACCCGAATAGGCGATAAACCTGGACTAGAGACTTGTTCGGTTAGTCAGGTCGTGGCCGACTCCCTCGCCCGGCTTCCGCTTGAAGGTTGCCGAGGTACATGACGTGTACAGGGCGATAAGTGGCGAAAGCGTGTGTGAAGAAGTACACCCCTGTAGGGTTAACATCATCTATTCGAATAGCCGGATTCCTCGGATATGGAAACTTGGACCCCTTGTACAGTTCATAGACAAGTGAAAGTGGATACTCTAAAATACGCAAGATAAGCGTGAGTGCTATTGATGGCGTTCTCGTAGGGAGACGGGAGCGGATCCATAGTGGTGTATTGATATGGTGAATATGTGGACTCGTGTGCGCCACCTCAAAAAGTTACTTGCAGTCGTAGTTCAGGTTAGCCACCGAGTCAAAGCTGGCTTGCTGCAGTTAAACTCCACCACCCCCTTTGTTGATAATGATGCATATGTAGTTAGTTCTGATGTAAGTCTTGCTGGGTACATTTGTACTCATGTTGCTTAATTTATGTTTTTGCAGAGAGACTTCAGTCTCACTAGTAGTTCCACGTGGACTTCGACGTTTAGCTTGTTACCTCAGCTACGATCTTGTGCCATCGGCAGGATCTGGTACATAGTCAGGCCTTTCAGCCTTTTCATTTATAGTTGTCTGTACTCAGACATGTTAAGCTTCCGCATGTGCTTTGACTTGTATGCTCTGATTGTTGGGTCATGAGACCCATGTTTGTAATATCTCGCTCCTCGGAGCCTATTGAATAAATACTTGAGTTGTAGAGTCATGTTGTGATGCCATGTTGTATTTGCACATATCGAGCATATTGTGTGTATGTTATTGAAATGCTTGGTATGTGTGGGGTCTGACTATCTAGTTGTTTATCCTTAGTAGCCTCTCTTACCGGGAAATGTCTCCTAGTGTTTCCACTGAGCCATGTTAGCTTGCTACTGCTCCGGAACACTTAGGCTGGCCGGCATGTGTCCTTCTTCGTTCCTGTGTCTGTCCCTTCGGGGAAATGTCACGCGATGAATACCGGAGTCCTGTTAGCCCGCTACAGCCCGGTTCACCGGAGTCCTGGTAGCCCAGTGCTACAGCCTGGATTCACTCGCTGATGACCGACACGTTCGATGCTGGGTCATGGATGCCTGTCCCTGTAAGTTAGTGCCACTTTGGGTTCACGACTAGCCATGTCAGCCCGGGTTCTTTGTCATATGGATGCTAGCGACACTATCATATACGTGAGCCAAAAGGCGCAAACGGTCCCGGGCCAGGTAAGGTGGCACCCGTGGGAATACCGTGCGTGAGGCCGTAAAGTGATATGATGTGTTAACTGCTAGATTGGTGTGACTTAGGATCGGGGTCCTGACAGCGTTGGTATCAGAGCTTGACTGCCTGTAGGTTTACCAAGCCAAACTGGTCGAAGTTGAGTCCAGAAATTCTTTAGTTATATAAGGGAATTGATTGTGGGATGGGAACGTAAGGCTCTTTTTACTCCTTATACCTTATGCCTTCTGATCCGAGTCATCTTATCCTTCCTACGGGGTTAAGAACTAGGCTATCTCTTCTTTCTATCAGGATCACGTGTTACTAATCTGTAGACTTATAAGATTGTTGGATTTAAACTTGAGTTCAGCTCCTACGACTTCTGTATGTTAACTGTTGATCTCGAAACCTTGGTATTGTGCTTCTGAGTGGTTATGCCACCATTTTTGTGAATGTCTCAAATCTTTTCTGAGCATTTACAGCCGTTATGTTGTCCGAGTCATCCCAGGTTTCTAAATAGTCTGATGCGTTTGCAAAATCCTTTCCCTCTGATTTTGATGTGCCTTTGGTCACATTAATCACACAAATCAGTGAGTTGAGGTACTTTATTGCCTTGACATATATGTTGGAGCTGGTATTATGACCCTAGGTGTCTTAGGGGATCATCTAGTAATTTAGCCATGATCTGTGTTTCCAGTGTGATGATTCTGGCCGTCATTATCGAAAGCACCCCGTGATGCCATTTAGTTAGTAGGTATTCTATTCCTGGGTTCTTGAACCCAAGATTCACCCTACTTACATCATGTTGATAGTGTTGCTAGTTCCTTTAGGATATTAGTAACCTTTGCGATAGTCCTCGAGGTCCATGGTATATCGTTCTTCCAAATACCATGAACCATTATGGCAGAAGTTGTTGGATCAAAAGATCACAACAGGCCCTCTATGAGTTCTCCATTATATATTGTGGCTCTGGTAGTTCTACCCTTTTTGCATGGGTTATCCGGAAGAAATATGTTGAATTCGTTCGACATGCTAGTCCATGCATCCACAACTCAGAAAATCATATGTTCCTTTGAGTTGTCCCTCTTTAGTTGTTTTCTGGCCCTCGTCTATCAATTGATAGTCAAGAGTATGCGTGCATTCGTTCATCGATACCTATTACTCTTGTGGTCCATCAAGCCATTCTATTCCGGAATGACTAGGAGAAATGAACTCCAGTACCTCATTAATATCTAGGATTGGGTCAAAGTAGTCATACTCCGCAGACCAAAATCCCAATCCAACTTTTGTTCTGTTCTACCTTGAAGTGTTACCCTCTTCATGTCAGGATTATCATGAGAATTGCACCACCTCTTATGAACTCTTGGTACAGTGATACTTCTTGCCATCATTGTTCATTCCTCGGTTCCTGTGTTATTGTAACCGGAATGCCGACAAGTGAATCATGGTGTGTGAAATCAATACTGCTAGCAACTCTGTTGCTTGGTAGTTAAATGGACAATAACCTCATTCTTAACGTGTTGGTTCTTGAATCATCATTCTAAGATTGATCGTGCTACCTTGTCCATCTTCCTGGTGCACATTTTGATTGATGAGTTAGGATTTTGTCAAGTCCTCGCCCATTTGATCATATTGTCTTGCCCTAAAAAGCAAGGTTGTTCTCAAGCTTAGTAACATATCGGTGGTTCGTGATTTTCCGAATATCTTCTCGGAAGTATTACCAGGTTGTCCCCTGACTGTTATGTTGAGCTCGTGATCAAGTTGGTTTCTTGAGAACCACCCTCTCTCCAACAATCGGTGTTAGATATCCCTGAGCTAGTTGGTTAAGCTAGACAACAACTTGGAGAGTTGGAAGATAAAAGCTTGTCTGACTTAGTTCATGTTAAGGGATATCTTTCCGTGTGTGTGTGTGTTGAAGAAAGATGATATCTTCATCGATTGGTCCCTGTGATCAGTTGTTGGACCTATTATCTTATAAAAAATTTGATTTGAGTATGGGCTATCGTCAAATCAAATCAGAACCAACGATGTTCGTAATGTTGTCTTACTCATGGTTATCCCTCGAGCATACACCATTACATCTTTTGGGTCTGACCAATGCTATGTCCTTGTTCACATAATTATGGAATTCCATTTATATGGTCATCCCGATGAATTGTCGTTAAGCCATCAGCAACATATTTAACCTCTCCATAATTGTGTTGAACATCCAGCTGGTATTGGAAACTTTTCTAAGCATTATCTTCATGACCCGCTCATGGAGCATATGTCCGGATGAAAGATGTGACTTTCTCTAATTCACGTGCACTTGGTGTAAGTTGCCGTCGTGTATCCGAGAAAGATTGTTTTTGCTTCCTTGGCATCATCCCAAGTCAGTCATGCATGTGTGAAGTATACATTGGATTGTGAGATTAGCTACCTCCATTCTATATGTGTCCCGAGCACACCAAGCCACTGATTGATTTGTTCAAGGAGAAGAAGTTCCTTCTTAAGAGTATACCTTATGCAAGGACTTCGATATCCTCGATGATGGTTCTCTCCCGGAACTCGGTAGTGTTTTATTATAAGACTACCATGTGTTCATGTTTGTCTGTGACAGCGTGTTCACACGTGTGTAGCAGAACCAGCTCATGTTTTGGAGCTTGCTATCGTAGTTCATTTCCCGAGAATCTCGCAATGTCATCTCGTCGATTTGTGTTGCAAACTTTCATTTTTCTTCCTAGACTCGATGGGTCTGGAATATCCTGACACCAACCAGATCTGAATCTCAGGCAGATATGATGGTTGGAACATTTCCCAAGAACTATAATATTGGCCCCTCGATAACCGGTAAGATGGATGTCGTGGCCAACACACCCAGCCGGAAGACCCATTATTGTAGTATCTTGATTGAGGAAGTTGGCCACCTCCCCATAAGGATTTCGCAGGATTTACCTCCGTAGTTAT
Organism: Triticum dicoccoides; assembly: GCF_002162155.2. NCBI lineage: Eukaryota > Viridiplantae > Streptophyta > Magnoliopsida > Poales > Poaceae > Triticum > Triticum dicoccoides. The sequence goes on from NC_041385.1 coordinate 287,691,686, forward strand.
TCCTTATGGATTCTTGTGCTCCCGAAGTCCGACCTTTTACTTGATGTTCTAGATATCAAACCATATCTATGAATGAGATACACTAGCACATCAAGGAGAACATTAGAAGAGGAGTGCTAAATGTCTCTCGGTCGATCATCCAAATTTTGTTTCCTTGGCCTCGCTAAGGTGAAATCTGAGAAGGTGTTATCTTCCTCTGCATCTGCATCATCCATCATTAGCCATCATGGTAGTACGTTGTGTTGCCAGGATCCTTGACACGGATGTTGGTAAAACCTTGATGATTTTGGAAATGCTCAAGTTCTTGAGAGCACGCACAAGCGCTAGGTGTTATCATCAGCACTAACTGGGTTTGCTCTCAGTTTCCTCGGCAATGCTATGATCTTTTCAAACAGTGAATTCACTCTCTATCGTTGGGTCCTTCCCTAGTTACCAGAATCATTCCCAACATTTGCATTTTGTTTCCAGCTTGCACCGCCAATGTGCCATTCTACCATGGGTCTCTTCCATTATAGGTGATAAGCAAATTCATCCATTATGTTGTCTTCAACAAGGTAATCCACATCATCCAAGTCCGAGTATGCCATTCTACCGACCCCCGCCAATCGATTGATGTGATTTGCCTTAGGCTGATATAGAGAGTCTCAATGATCTCTATATCAAAGGTAATTCTTTTTGCCACTTAAGGTAATAATCTACGAATCACCCTCCTCCAGGATGTTTCGCCGTGGTATCATGGCAACTCAACTCCTCGCTACATTGACAATCGTTTACCACCTTCTTAGGTGTGGAATTGTTGTCTACCTAGTGAACCTTCGTCATCTGCTTTACTCCATTCCTATAGATGTGTGCTACATGTCTCAGCTCAAGAGATGTTGCTATGACTCACTCTATGAGTTGGTCCTAAGTTGATTGTTCTTCGAGAAGATTGATTCTTCTGGAATTGTCCCTTCCTCTTGTTGTCATGTTAGTTGGAGTTCCCAGAGCAAGACGTCGAGACAAAGATGGTGATCGAATCAACGTTCCTACGAAGTGCAACCTGGATCGTGAAGATTGTGTTAGGTTGCATTCCCCATCGTCTTACCCTACACTTGAATCTCGGGTCGAGATTCTTGCTTAGTGGGGGTGAGTTGTCACATCCCTAGTTCTGGCCTGACCTATGCTTGCTTCCATCTGTGCATCATGTTTAAATTTTTGAAACTTGAACTGAGGGAAATTGGACGCCTCAAAACCCTAAATAAAAGAAGGGCAAAAACCCTAAAAATCTCATTCATTGTTCCAAAATGCTCTTCTTAAATGTTTGATAATTTTTGGCAAGGGTTCTGGTCCCAACCAAAATATTGAACATTTTTAAGGATTTATTTTTGGGACTTTGAATTTAAATCATTAGCTATTTGAATTTGAATTATATTCATATAATTAGAATATAATTTCAAATACCCCTGAAATATTTTATGAGCTTTTGGAAAAAAGTTCATCTAGCAAAATAAAAATATTTAGAGGAGTTTTTGGCATTGTTTGAATTATTTTAAATTCGAAACAGTGGCAAAACGAAATTAAATAAAACAAATAGAAGAAAAATTAAAAAAAGAGCAGAAGACCTACCTGTTGCTCACCTGGCAGCCCAGCCGGCCCAGCTCCTCCAGCGGCCCAGCCCACCGCCGCTTTTTCCCCTGTCGTCTTCCTCCCCTCGCACCGAAGCAGCTCGGTGGCGAGCGCCGACGCCGCCCCGGTCACCTCATGCTTCCCCGGCCCTCCTAGCAACGCCACGACGACGCCCCGTGTCCCCTCTCTCTTTTCCCTTACCCGCTGCATTCCCTCTCCCTCCTCTGTCTCTCTCCCTCGCTCATCCCCGGACGCACCCGAGACCGCCGACGAGCACCACCGGAGCCACCAGCATCCCCACGCCCAGCCAGTTAGGCCACGAGCTCCGCCTTGGATCCGGGAAGCTCTACCACGACGCACGCGACGCCGGGTGCCCGGAAGCCACGCCATCACCGCCATCTTCATCGCCACGGCCGGCGATCGCCGCCGTTCGATTCGCAGCACCGAAGACGCCCCCGAGCTCGCTGACCACCTCATCGTTCTCCCTGTGAGCTCCTGCTGCCTCCTCTTTGCTCGCCCCCTCTGTTCTGTCCCCTAGCTCCATCTTCCGACCACGGCCGAGCTTGCCGCCGCCGTGCCATGTCGTTGCCGTGGCCACAGTCGCCCCCGCCCATTTTTGAGCGTGTCTCCGTGCTCACCGAGCTCCCAGGAGCCGAACGCGTCCAGCATCGGCCCCTGCCGTGCACCGTAGCTCCTTCTTCCCTCCCAGCCGAACTCCGGTCGCCGCCAAAGCTCGTCGCCGACGAGATTCCGACTGCCCCGTGACCACCCGTCTGGTCCATTAGATGCGCAAGTGCAAGAGCTCCTCCCCGGTGCGCTCAGCGCGCCAAACCATCGCCCCTAGCTCAAATCTGAGCCGCGCCGCCGTGCGGAATGGTCGCCGCCGGCGATACTCCGGCGACTGCCGACGTGGCACGCTATATTAGTGTTAATGATCCATCTAATTAACCCCTAGAGCCACTGACAGTGGGATCCACATAATTAGGTTACCGGCTAACCAAAATAGTTAGATTAATTAATAAAATGTGTGGACCCACGCGTCAGCATTGACCCGCTGACGTGGCCATTGACCTGGTCCCACCCGTCAGCCACACGAACCAACACTGTGTCACTGACCAGTGGACCCCACTGGTCAGGTTTGACCTGGGACGCCTAGTTGACTCTGCTGACGTCACAGTGACGTGGTGCTGACGCAATAAGTCATTTTCTGGATTTAATTTAATTCTGAAAATTCCAGAAAATAGCTAAAACTTCAATAATTCATAGAAATTCAACCGTAACTCCAAATGAAATAATTTATATATGAAAAATTATCAGAAAAATTCAAGCAATCCATATGTACTATTTTCATGCATGTTTGAACAATGTTTGTCCTCTGTTTTGGACAAAACAAATTAAGGGCATTTAAATAATCATATATGGAGTTGGAATTTGAATCATGTATTCAAACCAACTTCATTTAAATCATAGCTAGGTGCATTAGCCCAAAACTCATTCATATTGCCATGTCATAGCATGCATCATATTGTGCATTGCATTGATCGTGTTTCTTCTGTGTTTGCCGGTGTTGTTCCCCCTCGGTAGACGTTGTACCGACGATGTGATCGTTGACACTGATGAAGACTCAATGTTATCTTCAGAAGTGCCAGGCAAGCAAAACCCCCTTGTTCATTCTGATAAAATCCCACTCTCTCGCTCCTGCTCTCTATTACTGCATTAGACAACAACGATTCAACTGTTACTTGCTGCGGTAGCTGAACCCCTTTATCCTTTGCATGACCTGTCATTCCACAATAAATAGATGAAACCCACTAGCATGAGTAGGAGTTGTTTGAGCCCTGTTGTGCCTACTCATTCATGTTTGTTTGTCATGCCTGCTATTGCTTAGAGTTGAGTCAGGTCTGATTCATCGGGGATGAATCAGAGGCGTGTGAACATGTCCTACTGTGCGTGAGCTAAGTGTGTGAACACGATTTGGTAAAGGTAGCGGTGAGAGGCCATGTAGGAGTACGTGGTGGGTTGTCTCATTGCAGCCGTCCTCAGGAACTGAGTTCTGTGTTTGTGATCCATGACCAGTTACTACCACACATTGGGTTCCGGTAACTCGACCCCTCTCGACTTATTAATCAACATGATCTCTGTCCAGGAGTTGCAACTAGTTTCTGGTGTTTGTAGGTAGTGTTAGTAGTCTACCAAGTGGCACCCGGTACAGGTGGGCTTGGGACAGACTAGGCACAGTGGCACGATGTACCAAGTGGCACCCGGATGGTGGGCTTGGGAACCCTGCTCACATCGTTTGGGGCCGTGAGCGACACCCCGGACGGATCTCCTTGCGGATGGAACCCGAATAGGCGATAAACATGGACTAGAGACTTGTTCGGTTAGTCAGGTCGTGGCCGACTCCCTCGCCCGGCTTCCGCTTGAAGGTTGTTGAGGTACATGACGTGTACAGGGCGATAAGTGGCAAAAGCGTGTGTGAAGAAGTACACCCCTGCAAGGTTAACATCATCTATTCGAATAGCCGGATTCCTCGGATATGGAAACTTGGACCCCTTGTACAGTTCATAGACAAGTGAAAGTGGATACTCTAAAATACGCAAGATAAGCGTGAGTGCTATGGATGGCGTTCTCGTAGGGAGACGGGAGCGGATCCATAGTGGTGTATTGATATGGTGAATATGTGGACTCGTGTGCGCCACCTCAAAAAGTTACTTGCAGTCGTAGTTCAGGTTAGCCACCGAGTCAAAGCTGGCTTGCTGCAGTTAAACTCCACCACCCCCTTTGTTGATAATGATGCATATGTAGTTAGTTCTGATGTAAGTCTTGCTGGGTACATTTGTACTCACGTTGCTTAATTTATGTTTTTGCAGAGAGACTTCAGTCTCACTAGTAGTTCCACGTGGACTTCGACGTTTAGCTTGTTACCTCAGCTACGATCTTGTGCCATCGGCAGGATCTGTTAGATAGTCAGGCCTTTCAGCCTTTTCATTTATAGTTGTCTGTACTCAGATATGTTAAGCTTCCGCATGTGCTTTGACTTGTATGCTCTGATTGTTGGGTCATGAGACCCATGTTTGTAATATCTCGCTCCTCGGAGCCTATTGAATAAATACTTGAGTTGTAGAGTCATGTTGTGATGCCATGTTGTATTTGCACATATCGAGCATATTGTGTGTATGTTATTGAAATGCTTGGTATGTGTGGGATCTGACTATCTAGTTGTTTATCCTTAGTAGCCTCTCTTACCGGGAAATGTCTCCTAGTGTTTCCACTGAGCCATGTTAGCTTGCTACTCCTCCGGAACACTTAGGCTGGCCGGCATGTGTCCTTCTTCGTTCCTGTGTCTATCCCTTCGGGGAAATGTCACGCGATGAATACCGGAGTCCTGTTAGCCCGCTACAGCCCGGTTCACCGGAGTCCTGCTAGCCCAGTGCTACAGCCTGGATTCACTCGCTGATGACCGACACGTTCGATGCTGGGTCATGGATGCCTGTCCCTGTAAGTTAGTGCCACTTTGGGTTCACGACAAGCCATGTCAGCCCGGGTTCTTTGTCATATGGATGCTAGCGACACTATCATATACGTGAGCCAAAAGGCGCAAACGGTCCCGGGCCAGGTAAGGTGGCACCCATGGGAATACCGTGCGTGAGGCCGCAAAGTGATATTATGTGTTACATGCTAGATCGGTGTGGCTTAGGATCGGGGTCCTGACAACCTGGGACCTAAATAATAATTGTGGATCGGTTAGAGGCGGTTTATACCATCAAGGAAGAGATTCAAATTTGCTACTAGCAAGGCGACTCACCAAAGATAGCAGAAAGCATCTGGGTTACACGGTGTTTTAAACCAGTAAGCTCAGTAGTCACCTCCTGAAGAGCCGCCTCCGCCTTTTCAGCTCGCTGTGTCAAGGCAGTTTTCTCTTTAGCCCAGGCGTTTCTTTGAGCCTCAAAATTGGCCTTCAGTTTTTCAGTTTCAGCCAAGCTAAACTGGAATTTTGAGTCTGCTTTCCGGGTCTCGTATTCTTGGTGCTCCAGGCGGGCTTTCACATCAATCAATTGCGATTGAAGTTGAGCAATGGTGTCCTGTACATACACCGGTTCAAAATCATGTTTATATTTGGGTTACAGAAAGGAAGTCCCAAGCCTTTTTGCAAGCAACAACACTTGGCACTTGGGGGCTAATGCATGCCGAAAAATTAGTCATGCAACGGCTTATGGGAATAAGTCCCAAGCACTTTGCAAGGAAGAGTACTTGGCACTTGGGGGATAATGCATATCGCTTGTATGTTCTTACTACTTTATGATGACCCGTACATGCTACAAACAATCATAGTCGGCTCATGGGGGCTACACAAGTAAGCTTTGATTTATAAGTCATTTGGAACAGGACCGGCTCATTAAGTATCTTGGGGGTTACAGATGCAGTGTTAATCATTAAGTATCTGCTATAACTCGGATGGGTAAGCCGGATTTTGAAAGATTTTATCAAAGGGTATTATTTATAGCCATGGTTATTCTAAGTCTACAGCATATTAAATTCCATCATACACAATAGACTTGACGGCTAACAGGATATTCATAACTGAGTAAAGAAGGAGTTCATACCTCATATTTTTGATGCATCTGCTTCACCATGTCAACTACAAGGTCTCGGCTGGTGTGCACTTGATTGAGATAACCAGAGAATACTTCACTAATGCTCAGTTGAGAGTAGTTGGCAACGTCAAATCTCACTTTTCGTTTCTCAACATATTCTTCTTTGGCGGAGTGTTTCGCCACGACAGTGGGTCTTCTCGGCTCTCCAAAGCCGGTACTGGTAATCATCACATCATCGGCATGTGTTTCAGCCAGTATAATTGGGCTTGATGATTCATCATCCAAAGGATCATTGTTTGTCTGGTCAATGGAAGGGTCAAGAATTTTTGGTGGGACGTCAGGAATAGGTTCTTCTGGTTGTGCGACGGAGGTGTCAGACGCTAGAATCTGTTGCTCCGGTTTAGGGACTTTGGGGTCTTCAACCGGTTTGTTCACCTTTGACTTTTTGCTAGGCTTGGCCTTTCCACTACATGGGTCACGAGAGGTCAGTGTAAATATAAAAGAGCACAAGGAGCAAATAATAAGTAATTGTTATTACCCAGGAGCAGTTTTGAAAGCCGGCAGCTGTGACTGTGATGAGAAGCCGGAAGAGGAGCGAGAAGTCTCCTGATAATTTGAATCGTAAGAATCAAGTGGCTGGCGAATGAGACCCGCCAAAGGATAAAAAGAGTTTAAATTTGGAATGACCTCGTTTCAACGTTTCCTTGGAGTGTTCGGTAAGCCAGAATATAATTCTTCACCTCTGCTGGTCCGAGTCTATCGCCGGCTCTCATGCTCCTGTTGGTTCAAAAGAAAGTGAGGATCCAGATGAGCTAAGGGGTGTGAAAAGCTTACTTTCCGGGTTACTCTTCGAATTTTCTGTCTTGGCAAAGTCTCGGAGTCGGAGGAAACGACAGTTACCTCTTCCCGCCAGCTTGACTGGCCCCCGTGTCATCCTGATGATAATAAATGTCAATAAGATAGTTGAAAAAGAAGCCAAGAGAATCAAGAGCTACCTCCAACTTAGAGCTGTCATCCAGTTCAAACAACTCGGAAGTACTGTATTTCTTCTTGTTCTTCTTGGCAGTTTTCTTGGTGGCTTTCTTGGCAGCCCTGGCCTTTTTGGCAGCTTCATGGTTATATTTATTTTTCCAAAAATCAGAGTCAGCCTGTGAAAGTCATCAAAATTGAATTAATAGAATATTTGAATGATGAAGGTCAAAGTAAGTAATTCGAAGACTCACATCTGGTGGCGGGTTAAGTTTGCAGAAAGGGTTCAGACCCACTTTGCTGCAGTCTTTCGGATCTTCATTCAGAAGGCTCTTTGTCATTTCATTGATTGCCTCATTTGTTAAAGGCACGGAGCTATGGTGGGGTGGATTGTTTTTAACACCCATGCAAGTACACATTAAGACGGATCAGAAACTCATGGGTATGATCCTCCAAGCAACCCATCATCGAACCAAGTCAATGACAGTTAAACCATTTCTCAGCAGAGCCTTGACCTTTGCAATGGTTGGGGCAAGCTTTGCATGTTCAGCAGCGGTAAGCTTCTCATGAAGATCATATTTTGAGTCAAGACGATGGACACGATAGCCTGGCAGTGGGTTCTCGTTAGTCGGAGAGGTATCTTTGCAATAAAATCATGTCTGGTTCCAATCTTTGGGGTGACTCGGCAAGCGAGCATAGGAGAAGATAGCATCTCTTCTTCGTTGAATTGAGATTCCGCCAAGTTCCAAGCTGGGTCCGTTCGTAAACTCGTTTTGGCGGTTCAAATAAAAATATTCCCTAAACAGTTCAACACTAGGCTCCTCTTGAAGGTGTACTTCGCAAAAAACTTGAAAGTTGTAGATGTTTGACATGGAATTGGGTCCAGTGTCTTGAGGATGAAGCTGAAAGAAGTGCAGAACATCTCGGAACAACTTTGAATCGGGCAGTGAGAAGCCCCGATTCATGTGGTCAGTAAAAACAATGACCTTATCATCCTTTGGCTGTCTCTTTCTTATTCTGGATTGGGGACGCGATAATGTCTGACAGTTTCTTCTAGTAAATAGCCGGTTTTGACAAAGTCTTTGAGCGTGTCCTCAGTGACAATGCAGGGAACCCAGTTACATGAAGTGGCTGTCTTCGGCGGCATTGTGAAGAAAGAAACCTAAAAGAAAGAATTTTTTCTGGTTTAAGTTGATTCATTAAGTCGGAGGAAAAACACTACAGTACATATTCAGAGTGGCGACTTAAAAGGGGCCTAATGATATATGACTAGCTATAATTAGTGATGTAAGCCGCCATGACAATACTGATAGTAAAGATCTATCAAGAAGGAAAATCTTGCTAAGTGATGGACAGACAGATTTCATAGGCTGAAGCTATAATTTTGGATCGGTTGCAGTTCAAAAAATGCAGTTAATTATAAACCTAAAGCGGCAGCAGAGGAGTTCGTGTGCTCTGATGACGAAAAAAGTATTCTGATATTAAAAAACAAAGACTAAACTGCTACTGCACGGGTTTTATACTATATTAGATCAGAAGGTACTACGGTTGAAGAAGAAAGCAAAGAACAACAAAGAACACCTAAGAACAGGGCTAACCCTAATGCAGATCTAACGCCTAGGGAGATGAACACTTACAGATGTAGTTGGACTGCGGTGGAGCGCCGGGTTTTTCTGGACCAGTCAGGTTGATGCAGCGGCCTGAGTTGGTGCAACGGTCGGAGGACGGCGGCGGTGAAGCTTGAGGCAGCAGAGGAGTCGCGAGAGGAAGAGCAAGACGAGAAGGCGAGGGGGGAAATGAAAAGAGGGCTGTTTGACCGTATTTATAAGGAGAATGGTAAATAGGTAGGCATGAAAAACAAGGAGGCCAAAGAATGATTATCTAGCCATTTGGACGCCTCAATTTTCGGAATGGTTATTAAGGATAAGGATCTTAAGATATATTGGATATTGTGTAAAATTAATGGCAGATGACGTCACAGCGGGTTGCCACAATCGCAGGTGATGACGTCATGGCGGGTTATGAGATCTCTAACAAATAAAGAAGGAAGGATTTTTTTCTAAGTGTTGAAGATTGACATGAACAAGTCAAATCAATCTGGGGCCTAATGTTGGGGATATAACTATTAGGTATGACCTGCCCAGGAGGGTGCCGGGTTATACCTATGGCGGTTCATCATTACAAGGCCTATGAGGATGTTGAAGATGGCGGTTCATGAAGCGAAGGCCCAAGAGCGACTTAAGGCCCGTACGAGTAAACCGCCATATGTGTATGACTTGTATTGTAAGGCAGGTATATTTAGTCACTAAGCTGGACACGTTGTTTATGAGTCGGCCAGGACTGCGTGAGCCACTGGGCGTCAACCAGTGTATATGAAGGGATGGCCCGACGGCGGTTCAGGGCAAGAAACAAGAGATCGAAAGCTAGATCAAGCGTATTCTCTCCCTAGTAATCGAGACATAAGCAATACCACCTCAAACTGGATTAGCTTTTTACCTTCACCGCAAGGGGCCGAACCAGTATAAACTCTGTGTCCTTTGTCCCGTTTAACTACTTTAAGCTAACCTAGTTGCGATGGCTCCACGACTAAGTCCTCACACTAGGACATCTGCCGTGACAATTCCACGACAGTTTCTCTCTCAACCATTGTGTCTCCGTGCCTCGCTCAGACACACTCGATACACCTTTTTCTCCATAGCCCCCTCAATATGTAAACTTCTCGTGCGCGCATAGCTGTAGTGACGATGACGCTGAACCGAGTGTGCCTTATTTTTACCGGCCTCATGTGATAGTTTTCACCCTGTTTTCTGTCAATTAACAAGGCAACCTTTTCTTTGTTACTATTAGTGAATCTAAAATCATTCGAGGAAGACATAAAATATATCATTTCAACCCAATTATCGTAGTAAATATTTTAAAAGAAACTAGCTAGATGCCCGTGCGTTACAAGGAACATCAAGATGCATTTGTATGAGTAGTTTATCTTGTGAGAGAAAAGGGTGAACGAGGGAAGGACTTATTTGCGAACGTGGAGAGGGGTGTGGGTATATTTTTGCAAAATTGGCATAGTTTCCTTCCTATCCATTAGATATAAATTCGACGGCTTATATTGCAGGATGGCACGCACACCATCATCACCAACTCTATTTTATACTCCCTCCATTCCTAAATATTTTTCTTTTTAGAGATTTCAACAAGTGACTACATACGGAGCAAAATGAGTGAATCTACACACTAAAATATGTCTACATACACATCCATATGTGGTAGTCCATTTGAAATCTGAAAATGAAAAATATTTAGGAACAGATGGAGTATAAGAGTAGACATGGAGATAATATCTCCATCATGGTCTACAACAAGAATGTGTTGGACTGGTTAGCGCCGGATGCTCGCAACGCGATGACCTCAGTTCGAATTCTGTCTTCAACTTTAGATTTTTATATTATATATTACTTATTTAATATATACTTCTCTCGCTACTATACTCACAGTGGAACCCATAGAGTACTTAGAATACAAGATTAAGGATGGACTTGTTTCTTTTTAACTTTCTGTGCGAAGCTGTAGCCACCCTGCTAGTCACGTGTACACTTCACATGCAATTAACTTTTTATAGAGGGAAAATCATACATGCAATTAACTCGAATGGATTGGATGTCACTCTACTATTTCCAGCATAAGAGCATCTCCAATAGAACCCGACAAATTTCCTCCTGCTTCCTTCCACGGAGGATGACATCAAACGCCAGCGGCATACATTTTGACAACTATAACCAACTAGATGAAATTTGTGCAAACATGGACTGATTTCATATAACCCTGGAGGATTTCATATAAAAAAGCCAGATCTTCATATAAACATGATGGATTTCATTACATTTACATGAACTATGCGGTGCTAATCCGGCTCTCTTGGTATAATTAATACTCCCTCTATCCGGAAATACTTGTCCTAGAAATGGATGTATCAAGACTTATTTTAGTTATAGATACATACAATTTATCCATTCTTAGAACAAATATTTCCCTCCAGCTGGAGAGGGAGTACCTAATCTAAATGGCCGCCCGCGGATCCCTTTGTCTTCCTCATGTCCGGCAGACACTTGCGGGGTCGACGAAGTTCCTCGGAAGAGACGGAGCAACAAAGAAATCACCTGAATGCGCAGTCGTCGCCTTGGCGGTGGCCTTCATGGGACCAAAGTGGCGGCAGCCTCCCATGTTCTACTTCTCCTCGATGATGGCGGCGGACACGGAGAAGATGGTGATACGTCTCCAACGTATCTATAATTTTTGATTGCTCCATGCTACTTTATCTATTGTTTTGGACTATAATGGGCTTTATTTTCCACTTTTATATTATTTTTGGGACTACCCTATTAACCGGAGGCCCAGCCTAGAATTGCTGTTTTTTGCCTATTTCAGTTTTTCGAAGAAACAAAATATCAAACGGAGTCCAAACGGAATGAAACCTTCGGGATCGTGATTTTCCAACCGAACGTGATCCAGGAGACTTGGACCCTACTCCAAGAAGCTTCCGAGGAGGTCACGAGGGTGGAGGGCTCGCGCCCCCTGGGCGCGCCCCCTACTTCGTGGGCCCCTCGGAGCTCCACCGACGTATTCCTTCCTCCTATATATACCTATGTACCCCCGAACGATCAGAACAGGAGCCGAAAACCTAATTCCACCGCCGCAACCTTCTATATCCACGAGATCCCATCTTGGGGCCTGTTCCGGAGCTCCACCGGAGGGGCATCCACCATGGAGGGCTTCTACATCATCACCATAGCCCCTCCGATGAAGTGTGAGTAGTTTACTTCAGACCTTCGGGTCCATAGCTAGTAGCTAGATGGCTTCTTCTCTCTTTTTGGATCTCAATACAATGTTCTCCCCCTCTCTCATGGAGATCTATTCGATGTAATCTTCTTCTTTTTGCGGTGTGTTTGTTGAGACTGATGAATTGTGGGTTTATGATCCAGCTTATCTATGAATAATATTTGAATCTTCTCTGAATTCTTTTATGTGTGATTGAGTTATCTTTGCAAGTCTCTTCGAATTATCCGTTTGGTTTGGCCAACTAGATTGGTAGTTCTTGCAATGGGAGAAGTGCATGGCTTTGGGTTCAATCTTGCGGTGTCCTTACCCAGTGACAGAAAGGGTTGCAAGGAACGTATTGTATTGTTGCCATCGAGGATAACAAGATGGGGTATTTATCATATTGCATGAATTTATTCCTCTACATCATGTCATCTTGCTTAAGGCATTACTCTGTTTTTAACTTAATACTCTAGATGCATGCTGGATAACGGTCGATGAGTGGAGTAATAGTAATAGATGCAGAATCATTTCGATCTACTTGTGTCGGACGTGATGCCTATATACATGATCATACCTAGATAACCGCATAACTATGCTCAATTCTATCAATTGCTCAACAGTAATTTGTTCACCCACCATAGAATACTTATGCTCTTGAGAGAAGCCACTAGTGAAACCTATGGCCCCCGGGTCTATTCTCATCATATCAATCTCCGTCACTTTATTTACTTGCTTTGCTTTTACTTTTTACTTTGCATCTTTATACCAAAAATACCAAAAATATTATCTCTATCAGATCTCACTCTCGTAAGTGATCATGAAGGGATTGACAACCCCTAATCGCGTTGGTTGCGAGTAGCTATCGTTTTGTGCAGGTACGAGGGACTTGCGCGTGGCCTCCTACTGGATTGATACCTTGGTTCTCAAAAACTGAGGGAAATACTTACGCTACTGTGCTACATCATCCTCTCCTCTTTGGGGAAAACCAAGCAAGCTCGAGACGTAGCAAGAAGGATTTCTGGCGCTGTTGCCAGGGAGGCTTACGCAAAAGTCAACATACCAAGTACCCATCACAATTCCTATCTCTCGCATTATATTATTTGCCTTTTGCCTCTCGTTTTACTCTCCCCCACTTCACCCTTGCCGTTTTATTCGCCCTCTCTTTCCCAATCTCCTCCTCTCTTTCCTGTTTGCCTTTCCCGTTGCCTTTCTGTTTGCTTGTGTTACCATGTGCCTTATATTTGCTTGCATCTTCGCTTGCTAAAAGTTATGGATCCTCATCCACTTGCTAATCTCTTTAAGAGATCCAATTATGTTGAACCTATTGCTAGTGAGTTGAGTCCACTAGATTATCTTTATGAGGTTTTGCTTGAAATTCGTGAATCTGAAAATTATGCTGAAGAAATTATAAAGAGATTCACGGTAACTCCTTGAATAAAAAGCATGATTGCAATGATTTTCCTATAAATTCTCTTGATGTCAATTGTGCTAATAATATGCAAAACCCTAAGCTTGGGGATGCTAGTTTTGCTATGTCTACTACTTATTTCAATGATCATGATTCGGGTGATTCTTCTTACAACCTTGAAAATTTATTTAAGCCCCATGATGAATATGAGATTGATAATATTGTTTGCAATAATATTGAAAGTGGATTTGGAAGAGTGTCAACTTTAGATCCCACATATTTGGAGAATTTTCAATCTTATGAAATTTTTGATGAAAGTGGGTTTGGAGAAGTCATGACTTTAGTTAATGTTAATCCCACTATTTTTGAAGAGTGTCAACTTTGCATACATGTGGATCGTGTTAAGAATATGTTTTGTGATAGCTATATTGTTGAATTTAGTTATGATCCTACATGTAATTATTATGAGAGAGGAAAATATGGTTGTAAAAATTTTCATGATAATAATTCACCTCTCGTTATGTTGAGATTGCTATTGTTTCTTTCCACTTCCTTGCATATGCTAGTTTTTGCTTGTTATCATAATTTGTTTGCCTATAAGATGCCTATGCATAGGAAGCATGTTAGACTTAGATGTGTTTGTCATGTGTTTCATTGATGCTCTCTTTGCGCTTCAATTCCTATCTTTCATGTGAGCATCATCATAATCTCAATGCCTAGCTAGGGGCGTTAAACGATAGCGCTTGTTGGGAGGCAACCCAATTTTATTTTGTGTTTTTTGTTTTTGCTTCTGTTTAGGAATAAATAATCTATCTTCCTTCTGTTTGGATGTGGTTTTATATTTTAATTAGTGTTTGTGCCAAGTAGGACCTATAGGATAACCTACGATAATAGTTGATTTGATTCTGCTGAAAAACAGAAACTTTGCACGCACTAATTTAGTTATGATAAATCACAGGAACGTGAGTTTGCATTGATTCTTTTTTCTGCTGATCAACAAACTAAATTTCCAGGAGTTTCTATTTTGGTAGAATTTTTAGAGTTCCAGAAGTTTGCGTTAGTTACAGATTACTACAGACTGTTCTGTTTTTGACAGATTCTGTTTTGCGTGTGTTGTTTGCTTATTTTGATGAATCTATGGCTAGTATAATAGTTTATAAACCATAGAGAAGTTGGAATACAGTAGTTTTAACACAAATATAAATAAAGAATGAGTTCATTAGAGTACCTTGAAGTAGTCTTTTGTTTTCTTTCTCTAATGGAGCTCACGAGATTTCTGTTGAGTTTTGTGTTGTGAAGTTTTCAAGTTTTGGGTGAATTCTTTTGATGGATTATGGAACAAGGAGGGTGGCAAGAGCCTAAGCTTGGGGATGCCCATGGCACCCCCAAGATAATTTAAGGACACCAAAAAGTCAAAGCTTGGGTATTCCCCGGAAGGCATCCCCCCTTTCGTCCACTTCCATCGGTAATTTACTTGGAGCTATATTTTTATTCACCAACATGATATGTGTTTTGCTTGGAGCATCTCGTCTTTGCTTGTTAGTTTACCACAATCATCCTTGCTGTACACACCTTTTGACAGAGCCATACATGAATTGAAATTTGTTAGAATACTCTATGTGCTTCACTTATATCTTTTGAGCTTGATAGTTTGCTCATAGTGCTTCACTTATATCTTTTCAGCGTGATAAATTTTGCTCTAGTGCTTCACTTATATCTTTTAGAGCACGGTGGTGGATTTGTTTTAAATAAACTTGATCTCTCATTCTTCACTTATATTATTTTGAGAGTCGTTGATAGCATGGTAATTTTCTTAATGTTAATATACTTGGTATTCAAGATATGTGAAACTTTTTTTGAGTTTGTTGAATACTAAGATAAGTTTGATGCTTGATAATTGTTTTGAGATATGAAGATGATAATATTAGAGTCATCCTAGCTGAGTAGTTGTGAATTTAAAGAATACTTGTGTTGAAGTTTGTGATTCCCGTAGCATGCACGTATGGTGAACCGTTATGTGATGAACTCGGAGCATGATTTATTTATTGATTGTCTTCCTTATGAGTGGCGGTCAGGGACGAGCGATGGTCTTTTCCTACCAATCTATCCCCCTAGGAGCATGCGTGTAATACTTTTCTTTGATAACTTCTAGATTTTTGCAATAAGTATATGAGTTCTTTATGACTAATGTTGAGTCCATGGATTATACGCACTTTTTCCCATCCTTCCACCATTGCTAGCTTCTCTAATACCGTGCACCTTTCGCCGGTATCATACACCCACCATAAACCTTCCTCAAAACAGCCACCATACCTACCTATCATGGCATTTCCATAGCCATTCCGAGATATATTGCCATGCAACTTTCCACCGTTCCATTTATTATGACACGCTCCATCATTGTCATATTGCTAGCATGATCATGTAGTTGACATTGTATTTGTGGCAAAGCCACCGTTCATAATTCTTTCATACATGTCACTCATGATTAATTGCATATCCCGGTACACCGTCAGAGGCATTCATATAGAGTCATATTTTTGTTATAAGTATCGAGTTGTAATTGTTGAGTTGTAAGAAAAATAAAAGTGTGATGATCATCATTATTAGAGCATTGTCCCAAGTGAGGAAAGGATGATGGAGTCTATGATTCCCCCACAAGTCGGGATGAGACTCTGGACGAAAAAAAAGAGGCCATAAAAAAAGAGAAAATGCCCAAATGAAAAAAATGAGAGAAAAAGAGAGAAGGGACAATGCAACTATCCTTTTACCACACTTGTGCTTCAAAGTAGCACCATGATCTTCATGATAGAGAGTCTCTCATTTTGTTACTTTCATATACTAGTGAGAATTTTTCATTATAGAACTTGGCTTGTATATTCCAATGATGGGCTTCCTCAAAATGCCCTAGGTCTTCGTGAGCAAGCGAGTTGGATGCACACCCACTTAGTTTCTTTTGTTGAGCTTTCATATATTATAGCTCTAGTGCATCCATTGCATGGCAATCCCTACTCACTCACATTGATATCTATTGATGGGCATCTCCATAGCCCGTTGACACGCCTAGTTGATGTGAGACTATCTTCCCTCTTTTTGTCTTCTCCACAACCACCATTCTATTCCACATATAGTGCTATATCCATGGCTCACGCTCATGTATTGCGTGAAGATTGAAAAAGTTTTGAAAATGTTAAAGTATGAAACAATTGCTTGGCTTGTCATCGGGGTTGTGCATGATTTAAATACTTTGTGTGGGGAAGATGGATCATAGCTAGACTATATGATTTTGCAGGGATAACTTTCTTTGGCCATGTTATTTTGAGAAGACATAATTGCTTTGTTAGTATGCTTGAAGTATTATTATTTTTATGTCAATATGAACTTTTGTCTTGAATCTTTCGAATCTGAATATTCATACCATGATTAAGAAGATTTACATTGAAATTATGCCAAAGTATCACTCCACATCAAAAATTCTTTTTTTTATCATTTACCTACTCTAGGACGAGTAGGAATTAAGCTTTGGGATGCCTGATACGTCTCCAACGTATCAATAATTTTTGATTGCTCCATGCTACTTTATCTATTGTTTTGAACTATAATGGGCTTTATTTTGCACTTTTATATTATTTTTGGGACTAACCTATTAACCGGAGGCCCAACCCAGAATTGCTGTTTTTAGCCTATTTCATTATTTCGAAGAAACAAAATATCAAACGGAGTCCAAATGGAATGAAACCTTCGGGATCGTGATTTTCCAACCGAAGGTGATCTAGGAGACTTGGACCCTACTCCAAGAAGCTTCCGAGGAGGTCACGAGGGTGGAGGGCGCGCCCCCCTGGGCGCGCCCACCTACCTCATGGGCCCCTCGGAGCTCGACCGACGTACTCCTTCCTCCTATATATACCTACGTACCCCCGAACGTTCAGAACAGGAGCCAAAAACCTAATTCCACCGCCGCAACCTTCTGTATCCACGAGATCCCATCTTGGGGCCTGTTCCGGAGCTCCGCCGGAGGGGGCATCCACCACGGAGGGCTTCTACATCATCACCATAGCCCCTCCGATGAAGTGTGAGTAGTTTTCTTTAGACCTTCGGGTCCATAGCTAGTAGCTAGATGGCTTCTTCTCTCTTTTTGGATCTCAATACAATGTTCTCCCCCTCTCTTGTGGAGATCTATTCGATGTAATCTTCTTCTTTGTGCGGTGTGTTTGTTGAGATCGATGAATTGTGGGTTTATGATCCAGCTTATCTATGAATAATATTTGAATCTTCTCTGAATTCATTTATGTGTGATTGAGTTCTATTTGCAAGTCTCTTCAAATTATCCGTTTGGTTTGGCCAACTAGATTGGTAGTTCTCGCAATGGGAGAAGTGCATGGCTTTGGGTGCAATCTTGCGGTGTCCTTACCAAGTGACAGAAAGGGTTGCAAGGCACGTATTGTATTGTTGCCATCGAGGATAACAAGATGGGGTATTTATCATATTGCATGAATTTATTCCTCTACATCATGTCATCTTGCTTAGGTGTTACTCTGTTTTTAACTAAATACTCTAGATGCATGCTGGATAGTGGTCGATGAGTGGAGTAACAGTAGTAGAATCATTTCGATCTACTTGTCTCGGACGTGATGCCTATATACATGATCATACCTAGATAACCTCATAACTATGCTCAATTCTATCAATTGCTCAATAGTAGTTTGTTCACCCACCGTAGAATACTTATGCTCTTGAGAGAAGCCACTAGTAAAACCTATGGCCCCCGGGTGTATTCTCATCATATCAATCTCCATCACTTTATTTACTTGCTTTGCTTTTACTTTTTACTTTGCATATATATACCAAAAATACCAAAAATATTATCTCTATCAGATCTCACTCTCATCAGTGACCGTGAAGGGATTGACAACCCCTAATCACGTTGGTTGTGAGTAGCTATCATTTTGTGCAGGTATGAGGGACTTGCGCGTGACCTCCTACTAGATTGATACCTTGGTTCTCAAAAACTGAGGGAAATAATTACGCTACTATGCTGCATCATCCTCTCCTCTTCGGGGAAAACCAACGCAAGCTCGAGACGTAGCAGCTGGCCACCGACTCATCGCTCTCCATGCACCCTGCTTCTGTCACTGCCAGCATGGCACTGCCGCAGGAATGGGAGACACGGCCACAGGCACGGGAGGCGCACCCAAAGACAAGAGAGGCACAACCACCACAGACACTGGTGGTGCGGTACGATGCAGCAGCGATGACGCCAATACCGGCGTGCTCGCCGTCGTGCCGGCATGTTGCAACTTGCCACTCTTCATCGAGATGAACTGGAGCGGCGAGTTGCTGAACCACGCGCCTGCTTAGGGTGGCAACTAGCTTCATCGGTCCAAGCGAGGTTGGTGAAGCACCGAGCGGCCTCGCCGGTATCCGGAGGGCTCGGAGGGCCACTCATTTGGGTAGTATGCCGGAGAACGGCTCCTTGGAATCCATCGGAAGAGTGGAGAAAATGGTGAAGGAAGAGATGGGGGAGCGGCAGAGGGGTGCGATTATTGCCCGCTGTCTGTCTGGCCTCGTTTAAATAGAGGGTGGACGGTAGGAGCTTGACCGGCGTGTGGCCTCGTTCAAACTGAAGGCGGATGGGAGGATCTCGGCCAGTGTTGCGTTTAATTCCGGCCCGCTCATGAACGGACGTGTGGCCGGAGTAGGTTTCTTAGTTTGCATGCGGGTTTAACGGAGGGGTTTGATGGAGGTGAGGAGGCGTGTTCAGCCGGGCATGCAGCAGGCGGCACAGTACTATTTGATTTGTTGGTGGGCGGCGCAGTTCCCGATACGGCTTTAATGCAGACGAGGGGGGGGGGTACCCGAAATGTTGAACGGCCAATGCATCCTCCTTCAATTAGCATCGTGAATGCATGAGAGGAGTAATGGGAGGAGGACCAGGAAAAGAGGCTGCACGATGTGAATGCAATGCAGTTTGCATTCATATAAAGGCGCACCTCCATTGCAATGCATCTACCACATCGTACGCACCTAAGCATTTGCCTAAGCACCTACACTAAGCGCAAAAGTGGTCACTCCACCCATGGCAGCGATGCGTGCGAGCGGCCAGCGGCTGTGCAAAATGGTCCACGACGCCGGCCTGTGGCATGGCACCGAGGATCGTCTCCATACGGTGTTAGCGAGCGGCTGGTGAATGGCTGCCGTCAATGCCAACTACGACTCTCAGTTGGACCAGATGATTGTTGCCACCACCAACAAGTTCACCGTCCTCAAGAAGCTCACCGATGACATTTCCGTACTCCTCCAACCCACGCGCCCGGGCTCCTCATTGCCTGCCACCCTAATCAGCATCCATGGACGGAACCTCTTTCAAGCACTGGTGGCCCTGCGACTGCCCACCGACGCCACGAAGAATGTCCACCTGGAGGTCGCGCTCGCCATGAGGCGCCTTTTCCTACAAGAATTCCTCGACCCACACATTGTGGCACCCTGGCTCAGAGAAACCGGAACACCCCGTATTCCAGCCTAGAGATCGAGGAGAAGTCTTCTGGAATACAACACTGCTTAGCATAGAACAAACCAGCTTTCTATTATTACACGAATATGAATACAAGGTCTCTGATATTACAATGAATAACATCGACACAGCGACACTACGCCACCCTCAGTTGCTCTATGCAAGTAGCAGAACAACTCGAAGCATCGGAATAACTCTAGCAATGGAACAACGACGACGGTGGTGAACTCCACTCCGCAAGGACTCTGGCTGGAATGCTTATCCTAGCTCGCAAACAAGGACTCCACGGAAAATAAGCAATCAAGCCCAGAATGATCTACAAACTGGCATGACACGCCAGGTCAGTACATTGAATGTACTTGCAAGCTCACAATAACCAGAAGCATTCAATACAAAAAATAGCATGGCAATTACAGGTCAAGCAGGAATTATTATGAAGTCATCAGGATAACATGGCATGAACAACATGAACATAATACGGCTAGAACAATATGGGCATGGCATGTACAAATAAATCTAACGATACTACATGATGACAGTATATGCACTATTTATTCTGCTCGGGTTACTTTGTAACCATCACATGCATCACTTACCAACCTCGGACATCACACGATTATCTCAGGATCAAATCAAGCTTGGTATAAACAATACCGTAGTAATCACTAAATGACCACAAGGAGCTTGATTTTTACCCACGATTCTCGCACAACATCACGAATATACAATAACTCGGTATCCTCGATACCACAGTGATCATTCACGGATCATAAATGGAACCACTTTGGGTTCAACGGCTACCTCATAACGAAACGGTGATCTTTCCGGCGATCCCAACCATGACCAACACTTGGTCTCAAACGGTAATCCTTCCGGCGATGACAACCATGACCAACACTTGGTCTCAAACGGTGATCTTTCCAGCAATCACAACCAACTTATCTCATCATCAAACCGAGGTTGTTATTAAGCACATTATTATTAATACTGTTGACTCACAGTGTGACCATCACGAACTATGCCCTTACCCGCGGGCGCGGCTATCGATAGATTTAATATACACTCTGCGGAGGTTAGTACACTGTACCCACAGTACGGAACCCATGGCCTCGCACTCCCATTGGGGTGGACCAATGGTGTTCCGAAAAAACCGTCCTACTTCCATGACACTCTCTCGGCCACTCCGACTCACTCCCCACTGGGCTAGTCCTAGGTGGCCCCGTGTCTACCAAAGACACAACGACCACCGTCGTGGCCAAAACATAAACGAACCCATTCGGGGACCCGGTACCATAAACTCAACAACGGGCACACAAGGTTATATCCGCCTACCTGATCAGGGTAGCGCACGCCCATAACCTTCCCTCTTTGGAGGCACCGGCGAGAGGCATGACAATAGTCCCAGTTAGGGTCGTCCCATACCGGCAAGCATGGTTGCACTGGTCAGCTTGATTCAGCAGCACCATGACTCAGCCAATAGTTGTTCAAGTTCAATTTAATCCGTTTAAACATGAATGCAAATATGTTGAGCCATGATAAAATAACATGATGCAAATTACAATGCATGAACATGATATCAACATAATCATGAGGGTATCACATAACTATCCACCATATCAACAATGAATCATATCCACTGAGCATTGCATACTGACTAGCATGAACATCACAAGTACATACTTCTCCGAAACATAGCATGACCACTAGCATCAATAATAAATATCATGCAAGAACATATCAACAATTCCATCATGCAAGCACTTAACCAACTGGATGCAACGGAACATGCATAACAACGGTACTCGGGACAGACGGCAGTCATGCACTGAAGACCATCACCAACATCAACATGTACTACTAGCAAGCATAAACATATGAAAGGAAATACTAGCAGGTAGAACATGATAACAGAGTACAAGACAACATAGCACAAAAGTGAACATGCAAATCTAAACATCACCGGAACAACGACAACCATATTTTCAACAAGCTAACATTCAATAAAGATTCAAGTTGAAAACCATGGCTACTGCATGACTATCATGCAAGTGGGTATTGTGACTTGCCTAGTGGTGAAGAAGGCACCGGGGAGAAGTGTGGTGAAGCCGTGGAAAGATTTGCCGGAAATAGTTCTCTCCCGAAGGGGGCTGTTTACGTGCAAGGAAAAAAGGTTAGTTTCACAGTGTCAAACCATAGTGAAAATGAAACCAACAGACCGGGCTCGATGAAACAAAGAAGTGGGCTTTGGATTCACCTCATTTGGAGCTACGAGCAAAAGTTGTGAGGTGTAGAAGATCAGGGACCAATCTGTGAAAATTTCTTCAGCAAACAGGTCCCTGAGTGCATAAGGCAGAGGCGTAAACTGAGAAATACGCCTCCACTTATCCACGTGGACCTGGTCCTTGGGCCACTAGCGCGTGGGTCCCAGGCGCAGGGGAAGGGGCACGGGCGCTCGTCCCCTCCTCCAGCTTGCCATGTTCCTCACGTGAAGCAGAGACAAAGCAGGGGAGGGACGGCGAGGGGGCCGGCCTGCTCCGGCCGTCTCCGACCCGGCCGAGGGCACTAGTGGGACCGCAGCGGTCAACTGCACCCATTCAAAGGGAGCACGGCCGCCGGGGAGGTGCCGGGAGGAGGGGAGGGGTGGCACCATGAAGAGTGCAGGAAGCTGGCGGTGGTGATGCTCTTCGATGGTGCGGGCACTCCGGCGAGGGGGCAATGCGGTGGGGCGGCTGAGTGGAATGAGGGGGGTGCGGTGGACGTGCAGGGGAGGCGGGGGAGGCATGTGGTGGCCGGACCCAAGCCGAGGCCGATGCGGCCATGGAGGGTGACAGCGAACAATGGCGAGATGTGGTGATTCCCGAGGGCAAATGAGGCGGGGGAGGGATGGATGAGTTGTAGAGGAGTTCGGTGGTCCTTAAATAGCCGCGGGGGAGATCTCTAGAGCTTCACGGGCAAGCTCACGACAAGCTCTAATGGTGGACAATGGCGGGGCACGGCACAGGCATGGACCTAGCAACGCATTTATGGTGAACCACGACGAGCCACCGATGCAGGGCGTCATGCGGGAGCTCCAGGACATTGTTTGAGGTCGAGACGATGAGGGAGCCGACGAGAACAGGGGTGGGAAGAAGCCAGAGCGCACAATCTGCATGACGCAAGCGTGATCACCATGCGCACTGGTGCAAATAGCTCGTTTTGGCCAGGACGACCATGTTTACTGGATTGACCCTAGTGCCCTTAGTATCATTGAGGAAATAAATCATTCCAGGGGCAAAGAAGTCATTTGCAGAAGACCCCAAAGCAAACCAGCAGCCAAGTGTTTGTGTTGTGCAGTGGGGACACCAGCTAGGTAACTCAGTAAAAACTTTGTCTGTTGACGATCAAACACTAAAGTGACTACGATCACCAGAAATGAGCTTAATAGGAGGAGTTTAGAGGGTGGTTGCTGTAGAAAGTGCCATAATGGCCAGAAATGGTGATTTGGATGATGCACTCACATGGAGTATCAACTTAAGCTCAATTTGGGCAAGGCATAGTTATTTGATCATATGAAGATGTTGCACAAGGTTTCATACCATTTGGATAAACCAAAATGGTACTTACTTCACAAACATTTCCACTGACCAAAAACTTGCAAAAATTCTAGAGGAATTGGCTTGATGAACTATGCCCAAAATGGGTGGGGGTAGGTTATATTGATAATATAAGGCCTAGAAAAATTTGCATCCACAATGGAGCAAGATAAAATATACTTGCTTCACAGACTGAAATTTTGGATAGAAACTAAGATTTGAAGCTGTGCTCACATGGAGGCATGACATGAGCTCGACTTTGGTGGAGGTCTATGATATGATGATATGAAGGGCCATGCAAAATTGCAACTCATTTGTATATGCCTAGCTTGTACCTCCTTCACAAAGTTTCTTTCTGGACAGAAACTTTGGAAAATCATAATTAAATAATTACTAGGTAAATGAGGTTGCATTTTGGCATTTGGCAATGATATGGTCATGAAAAGATGTCCAAGGAGTTTGAGGTCAATTGGGAAAAGGAAAATATCACTTGCTTAAGAATGTGCCATTCAAGGCAGAATAGGAACTGAATTATTTGAGCATGATGATAAACATGACAAATGAAATATTTTGCCATATTTGAGAAAGATATGACCCAAACAATTTATGAGAATTATTTGGGAATTTTAAGAGTGATGGAAATAGAGGTTGCTTCATAACCTAGGGCAATTTGAGTAAATCCTTTAATAGAAAAGGAATATTCCCAATAAGAAGAATATTGGGATTTGGGCTAGGATGACAATGACAGGGTCTAGGGAAGGATTTGGGAATGACAAGCCACTCTGGAAACAAAGAAGAGGGCATCTTCTTCAGTTTCCAGATAACAAAGCCACAAAAAAAGAAAATTCAAGCAAAAACCTTAGAAAAACAAAAGAAAAAGAAAGGGCAAAAAATCAGGCTGTCACAAACCTTACCCCCTTAAAGAAATCTCATCCTCGAGATTTGTTTGCTCAGATAATAAGTATGAATATACTGAGTTAAGGAAGCCGTTTCCAACTCGGGTCTCCTTTTTCCTTTATTGTTGTTCCCACTAAATTTTTACCTGAGTGGCTCTAGGTGGTCCGATTCACTGTATCCATATTCTGATAGATCCTACCTAGCTGGTTCATGTTTATATAGGCTCCCATTTCTTTTAAGATCTGTTGACTTAGCTATGTGTGATTTGTTATCATGCTGAAATATATGCCCGTCTCACAAATCCGAGAGTGATTTCCGCTGGGTGTGTCATCCGGCACTGACAATCTTTCATAATGTGGTGATCAGATTTTTCTAGTGGACACAAAGGCTCTAACTCCTTGCATTGGGTTTCACCACTAAATGTAGGTCCTTCTGGTTCCAAACAGTGAGTTGGGTCATAACCGCTTTCCTGACAGGTTATGGCTTATCGTGGAAGTTTCTGAATCATCTTAACTTGTTCCACTGTCTTGAGTATCGGATCCGTACCAAATATTTGATTGTCTCCTGTTAGCATAAGAATTTGAACTGTATGATAATATGTGCTGACTTGTCTATCGATGGTTCTGCACCACGCGGGTCTTGCAACATTTTTCATACCTGCATCACTGGTCTTGCTCATTCATTATTATTTTCTTGGTCTGGATTCTTGGCTAAAAGAGTTGGGCCATATTGCTTCTTTGTATCACCATAGGTACTATTGGTGCAATTTTTTTTGGCAATCATAGCTTATCCTCATTTTACTAACAGGGTACCCCATTAAATGGCAGGTTCAACACCTCTCAAGTTCTGATCGTTGGGAAATGATCATCCGAACCCTGGCAAGAAATCGGCAAATAAATCAGTAGCCACCAGAACGGTCTTTACAACTCAGATCTGGGACATTACTGAAATAACTCAACCATGGCTCAGGACGGCCGAAAAGCAGCTCAGAGCATGAGACCGGGTCGATAAGAAGAAGGTGGCAGCTCCCTAAAATAGCCAAAAAGCAGCTTTAGGGCTACTGTCACAAAAAGAAAACTCAACAGCTGTACGAGACGGCCGAAAAGCAGCTCAGACTCGTGACAGTCGTTGAAGAGAGAACAAAAATCGACATACACCCCGGATAGCTAGAAACAGATCAGATCACAGGAGTGGTGACATCATTGGAGAAAAGGGGACAAGGGATCATCAGGATCATTTTCCAGTTCACAAGTACTTGTATGGAGCTCATTGATGTCGTCAATCCTCATAATCCTTTGTCACACTGCGGTGTATACTATCTTTCTTCTCTTAACCATCCTCATGTGGTTGTCAGATCATCATCCGAGTGACTTGTAAGATCTTGATGGTATGCTCACCGCATATATGAGATTCTAATTCCCGAGACAGACGTGTATTCTGATTGATTCTTGCTTCTGACCAAAATGTTGCGGATCTGATTCTTGGGATTCACTTCCATATGCTGTCAATTCGCAGCATACTACCTTGTACCAATGTCTTACTGAGGAATATTTGCTGGCCTAAGCTCAAAACTTTCATCGGACAGCTTGCTGAAGAAGACTGGGCATCGTGCTTCAGAAGCTTACCCCCTTAAAGACTTTGCTGGGGAAAGACTCAATACCTTAGGCCGTAAGCTTTTGCGGTTGCTTACTGAAGAAGACAGGGTACCTTGCACGGGAAATCATCCATACATCATACTGAGGAAGATAGATGAATCTTGCCTTGGAAGCTTCTTTGGTATCTTGCGCAGGAAGATGGGGTTGCTTACATCAGAAGCTTCTCATTGTGATATGCGGACCGATTACCACATATCCATACCATCTTAATATTTCTGATGTTGATTTCTTGTATGTAACAGGGTTGACTATCCTCCTTTCTGAGTATATGCCATATTTTTGCTTGGTTCCAGGTACATCGGGTTCCAAAATCATCTTCAACGAATAATTAAACTTGTATCCGAGCCATACCTTTGATAATATTCTGTAAAGCTTGCACAATATTTACCTTCTTGCTGAATTGATCATTTTCTTCTATGAGGAGTGCATGCCGAGGGAGACTTGACACTCAGTAACATGATCAGATATTGCCCAATCTGAATGCAGTCGGCTGAGAATTCCATACTGTTGTGAGGAGTGCATGTTAATGCAAACTTTATACTGACATTCCATCCAGGATCTCTTTTGTATTCAAAGGAGCTATTTCCAATTTCACTGCAGTCTGCTGAAAATTCCATTCTGTTTAGCTGACTTTCCAAATATATGTATTCTTGCTGACTCTTCGGGTCCGGTGTCAGCGACGAGCAAATTTAATAGGGGGAAAATTTGTAACACCAAAGGCCCAAAGAAAGAAACAAAAGAAATGACTAAAACAAAAGCACGCAAGCATACTAGTAATATAATTAATCAAGCAATCATCACATATTACTGCTACTCACACCATAATATGCATGCACACCTAAGCACACAAATCGCGCAGAAACTCCGGTATTACGGTCTAATATGCTGTGGCGGTGTGCACAAAAATTTATATCCATGTGTGGAAGGAGTTGGCATAACCGAAGTTACACCAAGCGCTGGGTGAATATAGGTTACATCTGAATGGATACACAGGTGAGCACGGACTTGACGAGCAAGTAGCGAGACACAAAAGTCACGACCACATCATCATCAAGCGTATGAAAAAGATTCGTGCACGTCCAATGAATAGAATGACTCAGTAGGGTAGCAGGGGGGAAAAGCAAGGCTTGTTGACATTGCCCTTTTCTGATAACCAAGATCAGTAAGGGTTGCAAGAGGGATGAGATGGATGTCATGATTCGGGATAGAAACAAGTCTATCACCGAAATAATATGGGTGAGTAGCGGAAAAATACACGCGTTACCTGAGAATAACTCCTACCAATGGTGCCTGGAACATTCGGTACCGGGGCATCACTCTACTGGGACAGAGATGACACCGAAAACCAAAGAGCAGACATGCTAAGAAGGAGGGTGCAGGCGGTGGATCGAAAACGATGCCACCTACACTCACAAGATTAACTGTTAATGAAAAAATAATAATCTATATGCATAATATGCTACAAACAAATGCAACAATCAAGTTCAACAAACCAACTGGGGTCTATACTACCGCTTTCTAACATTCGCGCAGTCTAGGGCGCCCTACAACCAGACCTGCTCTGATACCAAGCCTGTGGCACCCCGGCTCAGAGAAACCGGAACGCCCCATATTCCATCCTAGAGATCGAGGAGAAGTCTTCTGGAATATGGCACTGCTTAGCATAGAACAAACCAGCTTTCTATTATTACACGAATATGAATACAAGGTCTCCGATATTACAATGAATAACATCGACACGGCGACACTACGCCATCCTCAGTTGCTCTATGCAAGCAGCAGAACAACTCGAAGCAGTGGAATAACTCTAGCAGCAAAAAAATGATGACGGTGGTGAACTCCACTCCGCAGGGACTCTGGCTGGAACGCTTATCCTAGCTCGCAAACAAGGACTCCACGACAAATAAGCAATCAAGTCCGGAATGACCTGCAAACTGGCATGAGACGCCAGGTCAGTACATTGAATGTACCTGCAAGCTCACAATAACCAGAAGCATTCAAGACAAACAACGACATGGCAATTACAGGTTAAGCAGGAATTATCATGAAGTCATCAGGATAGCATGGCATGAACAGCATGAACATAATACTTCTAGAACAATATGGGCATGACATGTACAAATAAATCTAACGATACTACATGATGACACTATATGCACTATTTATTCTGCTCGGGTTACTTCGTAACCATCACATGCATCACTTACCAACCTTGGACATCACACGATTATCTCAGGATCAAATCAAGCTTGGTATAAACAATACCATAGTAATCATTAAATGACCACAAGGAGCTCGATTTTTATCCATGATTCTCGCACAACATCACGAATATAAAACAACTCGGTGTCCTCGATACCACGGTGATCATTCACGGATCATAAACGGAACCACTCTGGGTTCAACGGCTACCTCATAACCAAAAGGTGATATGTCCGGCGATCCCAACCATGACCAACACTTGGTCTTAAACGCTCATCCTTCCGGCGATCACAACCATGACCAACACTTTGTCTCAAACGCTGATCTTTCCGGCGATCACAACCAACTTTCTCATCATCGAACCGGGGTTGTTATTAAGCACATTACTATTATTATTGTTGACTCAAAGTGTAACCGACATGAACTGGGCCCTTATCCGTGGGCGCGGCTATCGATAGATTTAATATACACTCCGCAGAGGTTAGTACACTCTACCCACACTACGAAACCCATGGCCTCGCACTCCCATTCGGGTGGACCAACAGCGTTCCGACAAAACCATCCTACTGCCATGACACTCTCCCGGCCACTCCCACTCACTCCCCACTGGGCTAATCCTGGGTGGCCCCGTGCCTACCAAAGACACAACGACCACCGTCATGGCCAAAATATAAACGATCCCATTCGGGGATCTGGTACCATAAACTAAACAACGGACACACAAGGTTATGTCCACCTACCTGATCAGCGTAGCACGCGCCCATAACCTTCCCTCGTTGGAGGCACCGGTGAGAGGCATGACAATAGTCCCAGTTAGGGCCGTCCCATACCGGCAATGTGGTTGCACTGGTCAGCTCGATTCAGCGGCACCATGACTTAGCCAATAGTTGTTCAAGTTCAATTTAATCTGGTTAAACTTGAATGCAAATATGTTGAGCCATGATAAAATAACATGATTTAAATTACAATGCATGAACATGATATCAACATAATGATGAGGGTATCACAGAACTATCCACCATATCAACAATGAATCATATCCACTGAGCATGGCATAATGACTAGCATGAACATCACTAGTACATACTTCTCCGAAACATAGCATGACCACTAGCATCAATAATAAATATGATGCAAGAACATATCAACAATGCCATCATGCAAGCATTTAACTAACTGGATGCAATGAAACATGCATAACAACGGTACTCGGGACAGACGGCAGTCATGCACCGAAGACCATCACCAACATCAACATTGACTACTAGCAAGCATAAACATATGAAAGGAAATACTAGCAGGTAGAACATGATAACAGAGTACAAGACAACATAGCACAAAAGTGAACATGCAAATCTAAAAATCACCGGAACAACGATAACCATCTTTTCAACAAGCAAATATTCAATAAAGATTCAAGTTGAAAACCATGGCTCCTGCATGACTATCATGCAAGTGGGTATTGTGGCTTTCCTGGGGGTGAAGAAGGCACCGGGGAGAATGTCACGCCCAATATGCGACCCTATCCAAAAGGAACACGAAGGTCCCACCAAGGATAGACCCGCATATTGAAACGCTTTTGCAAGGTGGATATCATTACATCAACATTACATGATAGATGGGGATACATACATAAGGCATACAATGCCACACGAATAAAACAATATAACATACACCATAGCATCATCCGACTACGGAAGAATCACAAACAGAAACTCAAACGACATCCACCCTGCTAGCCCAGGCTGCCGACCTGGAACCTATCCCTGGTCGAAGAAGAAGCAGAAGAAGAACTCAACGCAAGCAAGCATCGCTCTCGCGCCATGATCATCGCATAAGATGTACCTGCAACTGTTGTTGTAGTAATCTGTGAGCCACGAGGACTCAGCAATCCCATTAACATGGGTATCAAGACTAGCAAAGCTTAAAGGGAAAGGAAGGGGTAAAGTGGGGAGGCTGCAGCAGCGACTAAGCATATATGGCGGCTAACATACGCAAATAAGAGCGAGAAGAGAGCAAGCGGAACGGTCGTGAAGCTAGCAAAGATCAAGAAGTGATCCTGAACTCCTAATTACGTCAAACATAACCCAAAAACCGTGTTCACTTCCCGGACTCCGCCGAGAAGAGACCATCATGGCTACACACGCGGTTGATGCGTTTTAATTCGGATCTGGTGTCAAGTTATCTACAGCCGGACATTAACAAATTCCCATCTGCCAATAACCGCAGGCACGGCTTTCGAAAGATTATACCCTGCAGGGGTGTCCCAACTTAGCCCATGACAAGCTCTCGCGATCAACGAAGGAATAGACCTTCTCCCAGGAAGACCCGATCAGACTCGGAATCCCGGTTTACAAGACATTTCGACAATGGTAAAACAAGACCAGCAAAGCCGCCCGATGCGCCAACAATCCCGATAGGAGCTGCACATATCTCGTTCTCAGGGCAACACCGGATGAACACTACGTACAACTAAAACCAACCCTCGAGTTTCCCCGAGGTGGCGCTGCAAGTGGCTCTGGTTCGGACCAACACTTAGACAAGCACTGGCCCGGGGGGTGGGTTGTAATAAAGATGACCCTTGGGTTAACTACTCCCAGGGGAAATATAGGTGGTGGTGAGGCAAATGGTAAAAGTCAAATTTGGGCCTTGTTGGAGGAGTTTTATTCAAAGCAAACTATCGAGGGGGTCCCATAAATCACCTGACCGCGTAAGGAACGCAAAATCCGGGAACATAACACCGGTATGACGGAAACTATGGCGGCAAGAGTGGAACAAAACACCAGGCATAAGGCCGAGCCTTCCACCCTTTACCAAATATATAGATGCATTAATAATATAAGAGATATTCTGATATCCCAACCAAAATCCTGTCCACCATGGAGCAATCTTCAACTTCACCTACAACTAGCAACGCTATAAGAGGGCTGAGCAAAGCGGTAACATAGCCAGGCAACGGTTTGCATAGGAAAGGTGTCAAAGGTTAGAGGTTCATGGCAACATGGGATGGCTCGACAAACAGATGATAGGTAGCGCAGCAAAGCGATAGAACGAAGCAACTAGCATACCAATGATAGTAGTGAGATCCAGGGTAGCGGTCATCTTGCCTGAAATCCCGCAAGCAAGAAGAACGAGTCCATGAAGAAGACGAATGGGAGCAGTCAAACGGATCCTCACAATCGCAACATTACCAGAACAAAGAAGCAACACCAGAAAGAAACAAACAACATGGTAAACACACAAGCATAATCATGGCAAGATGCACAATCAAGTATGATGCAGGTCCGGTTTAATAAGGCATGGCATGGCAAGTGCAACACATAATACTACAAATTAAATGGAGCTCAATATGCAACGAGTTGCATATTGACGAAACACCACATGGACATATTTAGTTTGATCTCGGTTATGTACACAACAATATTAAATGTTGTTAAACATGGCAAGAGGTGAAACATAAGAAAAACTACCTATCTATACAAGTTTAAGTGAGGCCGGAACAACAAACAACAATTCCGGAAATCCCCACATGCAAATTAATGGAAACAAAAAATATAAACATTTTAAATGTTGTTATCATGATGCGAATGACAAGGCAAGTTTTAAGCAATTTTATGAAAATGTTGACATGAGCATATTATGAAGCATTTGTCGTCATGGCGAAAACGAAAGGGGTGCCACGCAACGACAACGGAAATGGTGCCACGGCAACATTCCGGTTCCGATAACTCGATTGAGATGTCGGTGCAAAAGAAAGTGTGACAGGAGCGAATAGAGCAAGATGGTGGGGTGTTCCCGATTATCGGGTTCCCACGAGACGATGGCATGGCAACGAGGAGACACATGCACGCGACAATTTCGGACACAGTGCAAACGCGGGCATCTCATACAACACACATGCATTCGTTCCATGGCGGTCGTTCTCGGCGGTTATACCTTTGAAGCGTGCGTTTCGGGGCGGTTCGAGTTCGATGCGGTGAATATGGAAGTAGACGTTCTCGCAACGGTCGTCGTGAGAAGTAGTCGTACATGTGACGGTCTTCGGTGGCGGTAGTGGTACATGTTTTTGTAGATGTTCGGGTCCGGCGAGGAACTTGACGTCCTGGTACTTGGCGTCCACTCGGCCTTGGCGGTGATGTAACAAGACGCGATGGTTGTGTTACTAGGCAAGTCCGCCTAGTCGTAGACGGACTTGAGGTACTCCGGGGCAGATGTCCCAATGTTGCAACGGTGGTCGGCAGGTGCACGAAGGGGAAGCAGGAGTAGAGGTATGGCGGAGCTCGGGACGCGAGCGAGGGGGAGATGGAGAGGTGGGGCGTAGAGGAGGCGACGAGGGGAAGGACTCGCGGCGGAGAGGAGGCAGCAAGGCGACGTGGAGCAAGGCCCAGCGGCGGCCATGGACGAAGGGAGCATGAGCTCGGGGAGGAGGGTTGAGGGCAGCGGCGCTCGCGCAGAGGCTACGGGGACGCCCGATGCAGGAGGAGAAGGGCGAGGCCGCGGTGCTGGGGAGGAAGAGAGGCTACGAGGGAGATGAGGGAGGAGGCGAGCGAGAGGAAGGAGATGGGAGCCTGGCGCTGGGTTTGACAGGGGCGTGGTCGCGGCGAGGGGATCGGGCGCAGGGGAGGAAGATCGAGAGGGAGATGGGGCTCGCGAGGATCGGGCGAAGCCCTCCCTGGCAGCGGGCGTGCGTGTGACGGCGGGCAGGGAACGAGAGGAAGAGATTCGAGGGCCTAGGGTTAGAGGGGTTAGGTGGGACTTGGGAGGTCAGCCCAGTGGAGAAAGAAGTGGCCAGAGGCCTAGCTGGGCAGCTGGGCTGGGCTCTCTCTCTCTCACTAATCTCTATCAGAAAAGAAATAGAGAGAGGAAAAGAA
The DNA here is from genome assembly GCF_002162155.2 of Triticum dicoccoides. Classification (NCBI taxonomy): domain Eukaryota; kingdom Viridiplantae; phylum Streptophyta; class Magnoliopsida; order Poales; family Poaceae; genus Triticum; species Triticum dicoccoides. The sequence goes on from NC_041385.1 coordinate 287,724,789, forward strand.
AGAGAGGGTTAGGGAAAGATTATGCGCAAGTGGACAATTTTCCCGGACTCACAAAAATGAGTCTGATCCAAGAAAAATAGAAAGGGGCATGATTGAAAGATTTAAATTCAAACTCATTTGAATTTAATTCAAATGGGTTTGAACGGAAGTGAGGGTTTGGGAAGGTCCAAAAATGTTCAGATTTTTGGTGGAGCTCCGGAAAATGATGAAATAATTTATGGGCAGAGTTGGAGACCAAGAATTAAGATAATAAAGGCATTGGGATATTTTGCAAGTGTGTTATGGTGGTTCCAAAACAATGGAATATTTTATTATAGCTCCCTAAATATCGGGAGGGTATGTTATAAAGAGAAGTCACCCTTCCCTCGATTTAAATGGATCGAAGATCCATCCAATTTATTTAGTTGAGCTTTAAAAATTAAATGGCATGATGGCATGATGACATGATGCAATGCAAAAATAAAAGAGCAAGCACAAAAGAAACACATGGCAAAACTCGGAATAGCTGGAAGTCTTCTGAAGCATCGGTCTTGGGGCGTTACAGAGAAGTGCGGTGAAGCTGCGGAAAGATTTGCCGGAAACAGTTCTCTCCCGGAGGGGGCTGTTTACGTGCAAGGAGAAAAGGTCATTTTCGTAGTGTCAAACCGTAGTGAAAATGAAACCAACAGAATGGGATCGACGAAACTAAGAAGAGGACTTTGGATTCACCTCATTTGGAGTTACGAGCAAAAAGTTGTGAGGTGTAGAAGATTAGTGACCAATCTGTAAAATTTCTTCAGCAAACAGGTCCCTGAGTGGATAAGGTAGAGGCGTAAACTGAGAAATACGCCTCCACTTATCCACATGGACCTGGCCCTTGGGCCACTGGCATGTGGGTCCGACGCGCAGGGGGAGGGGGCACGGGAGCTCGTCCCCTTCCTCCCGCTCGCCCTGTTCCTCGCGTCAAGCAGAGGTAGAGTAGGGGAGGGATGGCCAGGGGGACAACCTGCTCCGGCCGTCTCCGGCCCGACCGAGGGCACCGGTGGGATCACAGCGGCCAAACACACCCATTCAGAGGGAGCACGACCGCCGGGGAGGTGCGGGGAGGGGGGAGGGGCGGCGCCATGAAGAGGGCAGGAGGCGGGCGGTGGGGCGGCTGAGTGGAACGAGGGGGTGTAGTGGACGTGGAGGGGAGGCGAGGGGAGGCCTGTGGTGTCCGGACCCAAGCCGAGGCCGAGGTGGCCATGGAGGGTGATGACCAACAACGGCGAGATGTGGCGATTCCCGAGGGCAAATGAGGCGGGGGAGGGATGGATGAGCTATGGAGGAGTTCGGTGGTCCTTAAATAGCCGCAGGGGACATCTCTAGAGCTTCACGGGCAAGCTCATGACAAGCTCTAATGGTGGACAAAGGCGGGGCATGGCACAGGCATGGACCTAGCGATGCATTTTTGGTGAACCACGATGAGCCATCAATGCAGTGCGATGCAAGGCGTCACGGGGGAGCTCCAGGACATGGTTTGAGGTCGAGATGAGGAGGGAGCCGACGAGAACAGGGGCGAGAAGAAGCCAGAGCGCGCAATCTGCATGACGCAAGCGTGATCACCATGCGCACTAATATAAATAGTTTGTTTCGTCCAGGACGACCATGTCTACTGGATTGACCCTAGTGCCCTTAGTATAATTGAGGAAATAAATCATTCCAGAGGCAAAGAATTGATTTGCAGAAGACCCCAAAGCAAACCAGCAGCCAAGTGTTTGTGTTGTGCAGTGGGGACACCAGCTAAGTAATTCAGTAAAAACTTTGTCTGGTGATGATCAAACACTAAGGTGACTACGATCACCAGAAATCAGCTTAATAGGAGGAGTTTAGAGGGTGGTTGCTGTAGAAAGTGCCATAATGGCCAGAAATGGTGATTTGGATGATGCACTCACATGGAGTATCAACTTAAGCTCAATTTGGGCAAGGCATTGTTATTTGATCATATGAAGATGTTGCACAAGGTTTCATACCATTTGGATAAACCAAAATGGTACTTACTTCACAAACATTTCCCCTGAGTAGAAACTAGCAAAAATTCTAGAAGAATAATGGTTTGATGAACTATACCCAAAATGGGTGGAGGTAGGTTATATTGATAATATAAGGCCTTGAAAAATTTGCAGCCACAATGGAGCAAAATAAAATATACTTGCTTCACAGACTGAAATTTTGGACAGAAACTAAGTTTTAAAGTTGTGCTCACATGGAGGCATGACATGAGCTCAACTTTGGTGGAGGGCTATGTTATGATGATATGAAGGTCCATGCAAAATTGCAACTCCTTTGGATATGCCTAGCTTGTACTTCCTTCACAAAGTTTCTTTCTGGACAGAAATTTTGGAAAATCATAATTAAATAATTACTAAGAAAATGAGGTTGCATTTTGGCATGTGGCAACGATATGGACATGAAAAGATGTCCAAGGAGTTTGAGGTAAATTGGGCAAAGGAAAACAGCACTTGCTTCATAATGTGCCATTCAGGGCAGAATAGGAACTGAATTATTTGAGCATGATGATAAACATGACAAATGAAATATTTTGCCATATTTGAGAAAGATATGACCCAAAAAATTTATGAGAATTATTTGAGAATTTTATGAGTGATGGAAATATAGGTTCCTTCACAACCTAGGGCAATTTGAGTTATTCCTTTAATAGAAAAGGAATATTCCCAATAAAAAGAATATTGGGATTTGGGCTAGGATGAAAATGACAGGGACTGGGGAAGGATTTGGGAATGAAAAGCCACTCTAGAAACAAAGAAGAGGGCATCTTATTCAGTTTCGTGACCACAAAGCCACGGAAAAAGAAAACTCAAGCAAAAACCTCAGAAAAACAAAGGAAAAAGAAAGGGCCAAAAGTAGGGTTGTCACACACGTCCACATGTACGAGCAAATCATGTACATATGTATCTACAAGGCCAGTGAGGACGCTACGACGTTGGCCTTCCTCAACCGGCTGGAAGCCTAGGATGCCTTTCCTGAGAAGCACCTTGACCTCGCCACAAAAGCCGTCGGTCGGTGGCCTAGCACACTAAGTTGAGGAGGAGGAGGTCGTACATTGATGGCTGCATCTTTCTTCTTGCCTCATGTAACCACCACTGTGATCGCATCATCATGGCCTTAATTCTTATTGTGCTATTGCATTCTCGTTCCAGTCAGTACCGACATGTCCCATCCCTTTGCTTAATTATATGCATCACTGTAACTAGTACTCCATCTGTCAATTTATAAGTTGTGCTTACCTTTTCCATCAACTTCGTGCAACACGCGGGCATCTTGCTAGAAACACTAGAACATGTCGGACCGCATGTGACCAAACCGACGATGCGTCAACCTAGCTACTATGTACCGTGCTTATCTGGCCGAAATAGCCCTGCCTAGCGTGTCCAATCGTTATTTCTATCTATCGATGGTGCCAAGGAGTAGAACCAAATGTTACAATTCATACATGTTTCTCTACTCCTACTCCTATAAAAGATTCAGTTGTTGATGGTGGTGTGTCTGCCATCCGTTGTTTCTGACCATTATATCTGCATCTAACGGCTGTGAGGTAAGTTGTGGCATTTTTGCAACAATAGCCCACTTCTCTACCCCATTTTGTAGAAAACCCCTTGTTATCTTGAAAAAGCAACCACATCCCTCCCTCACCTCATCAAAATAGCCTGAGAAATATATTTTAAGTGAATTGCAATATATTAGGAGTATATCAAAACAAGAGTGACTTTCTTTCAAGTTTGTGAACAAGTACTACTATTCTACTACTTTGGATCCGTCGCAACGCACGGGCACATTGCTAGTAAAAGTAAAAGGCATGCCGCATTCGCGTCGCACCCCCACACGCCCGGGAATCAGGAGTACTCAACAGCCCGTCCAGCACGCCACATAGCTTAGGGAAGGCGTGTTGCCTAGCATTTTCACTTTCTTGTGGAACCGTCATTGAGCAAACTGACTATAGGCAAACCGCACCCCACCCGCTGCCGGGTTTGAAAACAAAAACCAGGGGAAGATCTAGCTGTAGCATGGAAGCTAAGAAATTAGGTGTTAGATGGGGATCGTTGATAGAGTAGGAGCATTCCATACTACTACTCCTACTAGTACCAAGTTTTTACTATACAACTAGGACTACCACTATACAACTAGGTACATGCACGACACAACATCGCAGGAACAAAAATGGGAAGATCTTGTTTTCGGTGATTTATCTTATTTTCAGTAAACATAGTATGAATAATATGATGTGGGGGGCACCCATGAAGCTTACGTGGCTTGGTTCCATGGCTACAAAAGGTTAGAGAAAAATAAATAAATAATGTGTTTAGAGTGCACTCCACTAAATAGATATTCTTTGGATCCATAGCAACGCACGGGCCGACACATCTATATCTATACCCCTATATAGTGTGTGAATAACTTTTAAACTTGGTCGTTGGATGAAGCCAATCCGACAGTACAAAGATGGAAAATCTGAGCACTACTGGCCGTTGGATATCATCTACATTCCACCAGATTCTGCCACATGTAGAATTTAGAAGACTCCATGGTTGAACTTAAGCATAATGCACAACCACCAGAATCCCATGCATGCAATGCACGTGTACCTTACTATTTGGTAGTAGTAAGAAAAAAATCCGGGTTTGGCACAAGCTCGTACTGCGGGAGCACCACAAGGCCTGCCGCAGGAGTTACATTTCCCTCTCGGGGCCCACGGGACCAAGCTTTAGTGGCTTAGTGCACCGGCCTATGAGTTAATGACATGTGGACCTTAAATTCGGCTGGCCCATATTTCATTCAATTGTGGTGGCGTGGTTCGCGACTCACTCATTCGAGATGAACCCGCCCGTGGAGGCGTGGCCATGGCGAGGGTGCCACAGCTGGGCGTCGAGGCATTACGAGGCGTACATGGCCACACCGGCGCGTACTACCTGTAGTATAGAAGTACTCCAGCTGAGGATTGATGCCCGGGACGAAATGTGTCACAGCCACTGGATGAAAATTTGATGGTGCAGGAGTACGGATTGGAGCATAGGAGCGGAGCTGGAAAACCACGTCTAATCGGGTGTGGCTGTGTTAGAAAGTTGATGGTTACCGCAGTTTAGCTGGCCCACATGTCATACACACAAAGATAGAGGAGCGGTGGGGCCAAGAGGGCTGAGACACACGTCGGGGGAGGTCGTGTCGTGGGTTGGAGCGGCATCGTGGAAATCACATGTGGGTGTGGCAGTGGTAGAAACAAGAAACGTGAGGGTCACCGTGGTTCAACTTCCATGGACAAGCTGTCATGTCTGCTGACACATGTATATCAAAACAAGAGTGTTTATATTTCAAGCCCGTGAACAAGTATTATTCTACTACTTTGGATCCATTGCAACGCACGGGCCAACGCATGGGCATCTTGCTAGTACTCCTATACTAGCAGGATATATACTCTTATAAAAAGCAGAGTTGGTGATGATGGTGTGCATGCCATCCTGCAATATAGGCCGTCCGATCTATTTCTGACGGATAGGAAGGAAAGTATGACAATTTACCCACACTCCTCTCCACATTTGCAGATAAGTCCTTCCCTCGTTCATACTTTTCTCCCACAAGATCTTGATGTTCTGTGCAATGCACAGGCATCTTGCTAGTCTTCTAAAAAATAGAGTTGGTGATGATGGTGTCCCTGCCATCCTGCAATATAGTTCGTCCGATTTACATCTGATGGATCGGAAGAAAACGATGGCAATTTTGCAAAAAGATACCTATACCCCTCTCCACATTTGCAAATAAGTCCTTCCCTCGTTCATCCTTTTCTCTCACAAGATAAACTACTCATACAAATGCATCTTGATGTTCCATGCAACGCACGAGGATGTTTCCTTGCGGGTCTCAATAGCGCGGCGTGGCCGTAGTTGCAAGTTGACGCCCCTTGAGATGCCGACGTTGAGGGGCACTCGTATTTTCTCCGATGAGGAGGTAAGATGAGTTTGATCACATAGTAAATGCATTCTAAGGACTACTTCCATGTCCATTTCCTAATTCTCCCCCCGCCCACTGTTTCATAGGTTAGGCTCGGGGCGAGTGGTGGCTGGCTTGCATATGTACGGGAGGGTACCAACATCAATTTGCACAACATTTACAATGGTGACACCGTTCTCGTAGAACCTTTGTCCTACATTGGGATCAACAATGCAACGGGCCACCGCCTGAATTGATAAGATGGAACCACAGTGAGATTGAAGAAGAAAGCACGAACCTTGCACATGGCGGTCAAAGGTGGACCATGCTCTCTGCGACCGATTTGTTGCCATACGAGTACGAAGATGTTGTCCTCCTTTCTAACCGCATCTTCGCGGTGACAAAACAGGGGACTTGTTTCATATGGGACACATCCTACAATATACTCCCTCTCTCCCAGTTTATTTGTTTTGAATTTTTCATTTTATAAGTTTCAAATTCAAATTTAGAGCTCCCCATCACATGTTGAGATTACAATGTGCATTAAATCATTGTGTGCATGTATAGTAAAGAAACAAATCTTGAGTTTGGCACGAGTTCTTGCAGCGGTAGCACCACAAGGCCTGGTGCAGGAGTTACATTTCCCTCTCAGGGCCCTTGGGACTGAGCTTCAGCACCTTACTACACATGTCTTTTATTCAATAACATGTGGACCTGATAGGTGGCTAGTCCACATGTAATGCTCCCGAAGGCAGAGGGGCAGTGGGCCCGAGAGGGATGAGCCGCAGGTCTCACTACAAAAAAATACACTTCTGTGCTGATACGTGTTTGTCACAGTAGGTCGCGTTTTTTGTCATGCATGTACATCCATGATGATTTTATGACAGAATCAAGATAGTCATACCTGTGCTGTCGTAGAAGTGTTCCATGACATTACCAAAATTATCATCACGGAAGTGTCCACTTCCATGACGATAAATCGTGCGTCATAGAAGTGATTCCATCAAGGGTGACCGACACGTGGCATCCACCGTAACGGAATGTCGTTAAGCTATCGGGTCGGGTTTTGGATCTGATAACCCGTTAACAGCCCCGACAAATGGGAAATTTCCACATGTAAACTTCTTATTGGTCGGACGAAACACGTGTCAGCTCGTCAGTGGGTCAGATAGGCGTCTATGATATGTCGACACGTGCCACAGCCCACCACTGCTGATTTAGCTTGCAAAGTCGGCCCGTTTTACTTGGTCAAAAGTTAACGGGTTGGCCCATGAAAAGCCTGTTAACGGTCTCTTCGCAAATAGCCCATTTTACGACCCAGTAACTCACGATCCGTTAGGACCTAACGGGAATCGTCCCAACAACATCATGTGGGCCGTCGAATATAACACTAGCCCATTTCACTTTCTTCCCATGTATGGCCCACGACGTGTTTCGGCCCATACGAGGCCTTCATATCTTTAGGCCCTTTAGAGGCCCACAGTGACTCTAGCCCATAATGAACAGTAATTTTCTTTGTACCCGTTAACGGCCCGTGATTCACATGGGCCGTTTCCAGCCCGTGTTAGCTTTCGGCCTATTGACGGCCCATATGTTCTTGGGCTCCTTTCCAGCCCTTGATTACTTCTGGCCCGTTACTGGCTTGTTCCCCTAATGGGCCAAACTCGGCCCATGGCAAGAGTCGGCCCATTTCTGGCATGTTAACCCGTTGCGCCATTTCCACCCCGTCCTATATTCTAGCCCATTAACGACCCGTTATGCCTAGGACAGAATTAAGCCTTTGATACCCTCCGGCCTGTTAACGGCCTGTTACCGTGCTGGGCTGATACCAATTGCGCCCGTTTATGTCCCATGTAGACCCATTTATCCGATGGCCCAGGGCCCACCGATTCCACGGCCCTATTGGAGGCCCATTTATCAACGACCCGTAGGAGACCCATGGATCCTACATCCCCTATATGGCCCATGGTTGTTGCGGCCACTAGCAAACCAGGGAAAAAGAAGACTAGGAAATAAATAAGGCCGAAACTAACGCTAGGCTATTAAGGCGATTGCACAGATTACATCCACTCAGCATCAAACATCACCACCAATGCAAATATAGGAACAAATTTTCTTCAGCCGGTGGCTGCACGTTAAGAACAAATTTTGTATCGCACCAAAATAAACTACAACTATATAACAAAAGGAAGGTTGGCATAAAACTTAATAGTCTAGTAGATAAATGCACCACCAGAAGTTCAGAAGCTCAGTTCATTTGACCTGACTATTACATTTCATGTTGTATTGTTTGATGGAGCACCATAACCCTCGTCTTCATTTCTCATAGGCTCCTGAACAACATAGCAAATGTCTGATAGTCTGGTTCCAGAACCAGGCATATCTTGACGACATCGAACAATGTATCTCCTTGTTTCACAAAGGGTCTCTGTTAGGGAATGGACTTGTGTCTGGAGCGCAGATACAACATTGCTTTGAGCTTGCATATCTTGATCATGAGACAGTTTGGACGAGATTTCCTTAACAACCAACCCAGTATTACGTAGGAATGAGCTTTTGGCACTGTTAGTGGACAGGTACTGACCCACTGCAGCAAGAGCTGACATTGCAGTTATAGTTGCCTCGCCACCTTCAGAAGGTGGCGGTTCCACCATTTTTTCCATAGCTCGCTGAAAAGTTGAGTTTTTACATTAGTAGTACCAGAATAGAAGATATTAAGGAGGCAGAAAAACGAAACAAAATAGCTTTGGTCTATATACATAACTTATTCTGGAGAACCCATGTAAAATATTAGTTGTATTTTATTGCAAAGTACATAATAAAACCAGGTTCCAAACATATGACCATGTACCATCGCTAATGTATTGTCTATTTCTTCACATTGTATTGAGGGCTAAGGATAAAGAGACAAAGTTTATAATACGATAAGCATAGTATGACATCATTCATATAACAAAACAACTGAGAACAGACAAACATGCAATTGTAAAATTGTGTGGGCAATTCCAGCACGGAACTAGATTACGGGTCAAGATCAAAGGAACGTCACTCCTCTCTTTTAAACCTTGTAATGTGCAATGATACGCTAAGACAATTGTGTATAAAATTGAAAAGAGAAATAGACATTGGCTGCAAACCATGCAGTTCAAGGCACAAGTCAGAGTAAGTAGTAGTTAAAAGGCATGAGGATTAAGGACATACAACAGCGGTTTTGACTGGTGTAGTCATGTCCTTCTTCTTGCTAGTGTGACAGTTCTTGAAGATTTCCACAACATTTGGTTGAGGTACTTTTTGGTCCTTGCGGGCTTCCCTCTGCATTTGGAACAAGTCAATATAGATGTGATAATATGGTACAACAAAAAGAGTGAAACAATAGCTAATTACAAGACCCTCGTAGTGTGCAATATAGCTATGAGATCATGTCGTCTGTTGGAATTTCACTTTCGTACGGTTGGCCTTTTTCTTTGAACAGTTCACCTACAAGAAGATAGATTTATGTGTCACATGCGTAAATAGGACTTCAACATGTGATCTGATCGCATATATATAATGCACCTGATACTTCAGATAAGACCAGTGTTTAACGAGGCCCCTCCAGTCTGCATCCGATATATTTTCCACTGGAGATGTTTGGGAAAGTTCACTGTTAGCCTTGCCTTCAAAGTGAGTTTTCCTCAAGTTATACCGATACTGTCGCAGAGCAGACTTGAAAACATGGGTGCAAGCTTGTCTGGTTGCATCATCGTGGCTATCCAACTTGAACCTCATCTGTTGAAAATATGGGAGTCTCATTATCAGCAACCTAGAAAGTATGGGACAGAGCAAGACGATATTACTTGTTTCCATACATAACCATACTTACAGATAAATGGCTGAGGAAGGTGTTGAACTGGGTTTCGTATTTGTCATTCCTGTACTGAATCCATGTTGGGAGGATACGTACATCACACCTAACGGCAACCGCTGCCTCTGATACTAACTTGGTTGAGTCTATAGCATCACGCGGCCTTTTTAAACCTGCCTCAAAACGGATCTCCATTCTTCCTCCTCTAGATTTAGTTAACCTATTGAGCATTATCTGTGATGTTTGTTTCCTCTTGCGCCTAGGTGCTAGTCCAACAACGAACATAGGAAGTGTTAGTGTACATCAAACTGTGAGACTACATATAAAGAATCATGCAACTGTAACTTGACTCCAGCAACTACCTTCTTGCTGTTGAAGCTCACAAGGTTCATCTGATCTTGCCAAATTGTCTTGTGTCAAGAGTGCTTGGGAAGTAGTGTCAGGTGGCAAGGGAGCTTGGGAACGTGCCGCTATCTCAGTTGACGCACGAGTAACTCGTGCAGCTGGTAGTACTCTGGTAGGTGTTGCAAGAACTAGGGTTGTCTCTTCTTGTGTCGTGGCAGCTATTTGTTTCTGTTTGGCTTTTTTTGTAGATCGTGTAGCACGGGATACCCTGTTTGTAGAATTTTCCGCTGGACATTGACCTTCTATTGCACCATCGATACCAGCAGAATCTGCAGGATTCATCTGCTTCTCATTCCCTGCCATTCTGTGTTTCTTCCTCTTTCTCTGTGCCATGTTAAGTCAAGTTGACAAGAAAAACGAATAAAAATTTAGTTCTTCCGAACAAATTTATGCGTGATGCAGACGAACTGAACTTTGAAGTTAGAAAACCACATGATAGGAGGATGTAATATGTACAGAAAACAGGACATAAGAGATAACCAAAAACTATGATGTGTAAACTAAGAAAAAGACATTTCACCAAATTAGAAACTATTTAATGGAAGGTAGACACCATATGAAAGATGCTACAATTATCGCTCTGCCAAGGAAACAGGGTCTCATCATAAATGGTGTTTAAACAATTGTGAAGCAGTACAAGAAATAAATCGTATGCAAGATGCAAACAACATCACACTAGCAAGTTAGAGGTCTCTCGTCATTAGTGCCATTGCATATTCATAGCTTATGATGTGTAAACTAAGGAGAAGGCATTTAAACAAATTAGAAGCAATGAAAGCTAGACACCATATGAAAGATGCAACGAATATCACTCTACCAAGTTAAAACTGTCTTGTCATAAGTGCCATTTCAATAAATTTGTAGTACAAGCTAGAAAAGAATGCGAGATGTAACCTATATCACACTCCAAAGTCAAACGTGTATTATGATAAGTGATTGTTGCAGGTTACACAACAATAGTAATTTGATGTAAGAACATGGTGTGATAGACAGATATTGCATGTTCTAGAAACAGGAACACGTGTCTTATTCAAGTATAATGTGTAAAGTAAGCAGATGGAATTCAACAAAATTAGAAGCAATACAAGATAGACATCACAGATAACATGCAACAACATATAACAGTGCAAAGTTAGAGGGAGCACTAGTGATGGTGCACTAGGGGAGACGTGCTCATCGTAAACACAACTTTGTTGAGTGTCTATGCATGTGTTGTCTTGGAAATCATCTTGGGGGTGTGGAGGAGTAGAAACTGTAGAGGCCCTACGTTTGGAAGGAGCACCTTTTCCACTGCCTTGCTAACTTACTTCCGCTTTATTGATTTTGAATTGTCAAGTAATACCGACAAGGAAAAGCAATAAAATTCTCTCTTCAGAACTCATTCATGCATGATACTGACAATCACTACTTTGATGTAAGGCAAACACATGATACCAGGATCGAATATGTACGACAAACAGGACGGCATGGCATGTTCACAATTGTTTGTGTAAACTAAGCAGAAACCATTCCAACAAATAAGAAGCAATGCAAGCTAGACACCACATGAAAGATGCAACCAATATGACTCTGCCAAGTTAAAAGCGTTCCATTATAAATGGAATTTCAACAAATTAGAAGCAGCACATGCTATAAATCATATGAAAGATGTAACTAATATCACACTTCATATACTAAAGGTGTCTCATCATATTGATTGATGCGGGATACAAAAATAATAATAGTTTTATGTAAGGGCATGCTTAATAGACAGATGTACTATGTACTAAATACAGGAAGGCATGTCACATTAACAGGTATAATGTATAAGCTAAGCAGACTAGCACATGCAGTTTAACCAGATTGGAAGAATTACAATCTAGACACCATATGAAACATGCAACCACATATCATGCTGCCAAGTTAGAGCAAGCACCTGCGATACTAGTGTAGGGGAAATGCGGTAATCATCTACAGATCTACATTCACTATCTTCATCTAGACTTGTTGTTTCTTGAGAATCAAGTCGGGAGGCTGACGCTGCATTCTTTAAATGAGGAGTAGCCCACTTGCCTACCTGCCTCATCATAAGTGATTGATGAGGGATACACAATAACATTAGTTTGATGTAAGAACATGGTTAATACACAGATGTACTAGTATGTACCAAAAACAGAAAGGCATGTCATATTCAAAGGTATAATGTGTAAGCTAAGCAGATGCAATTTAACCAAATTGGAAGCAATACAAGCTAGACATCCGGCTGGAGTGGAGAGCATTATCATCTAGGACCTGAGAGGCTAGTGGGAAGCAGGCTGCTTCGCCACCATCGCGGCTTTTTAGTTGGCTTCCAGGTGATGCCTCTCTTCGCTGGGCTTGTCACTGGCTCGGCTAGTGCCTTGACTAGCTATTTGTCTTCTGGTGCTCACGGGATGGTGGTTCATGTAAAAAATATCTTTCCTTACCTTAATAAAGACGTACTTTGGCCATTAAAATACAAGCTAGACACAATATGGAACATGCAACCACATATGACACCGCGAAGTTAAAGCAAGCACCTAGGATGGTGGTTCATTGCGAGCGAGGTCATCAACTCCAGAGCTATGTTTACCGTCTCCATCTGCTGACACTGCACCCTTTATAGTGCTGTAACGTGTCGTGCCTACCCGCGAAGAAAGCTGGCACAACTTATCTCTTTTCTTTGTTGCGTCATTTGAGGCAGACTCTAAAATACCCTTGCATAAAAACACAATAGTGAGAGTATGGGTGAAGTGTGTGCAGAAGCAGGTGGCTAAAAAATAAATGACAGGAGACATATGATAGCTCTACAACATTACATGGCAAACAAAAATAGATTCTACTCCGTGTGATTTTGTAATATATGAGCACAGGAAATGCAGGTACTCCTCCAGCACACCACCACATGTGGTCATATCTACAATAACAGTCGACTGAAAATAAATAGGTCAGTCGGTTTTTTAATGAACCGTTCGATCTATAAGGAACGGGCAGATGGCCTTCATCTACCTCCCGCCAGTCACTGTTGACGATCTTTCTCGAACTGCCAGCGACCATCGGCCCAGACACCTGCCTCCGCCGCCCCACCCTCCCCTAGACCTCACACCAGCGCCGTTCTTGGCAGCGCCCCCAAACCATCCCTTTAATCACGGCCGACCCCCAGATCGGGCGCCAGTAGCTCTAGGCCCCACACGCCCCTAGGATAAACACTGAGGCGCTGCTTCCCAAGCGTAATAGGCGTACTAGCGCCTGTTACACCGGGGAATGCTTCCGTTAATTGGGATTCAACTGGCCAGAAACTAAAATTCAGGGGGGCGACGAACCTCTAGCTAAGGTGAAATAGTATATGAGGAGAAACCTTGTGCATCGCGAGTTATTAGGAACATCTAGTATCAAGAAGAAGCGGTCAACTAGTGTCTTCTGTGGGATGAGTACCATGCAAACAAACACGTAAGATTTGCGCGAATAAGGGAAGAGGAGTATCCTTATCGGTTGCCAGTGTGGTCTCCATATGTCGCAGCGATCTTTTTTTTTCCCGGGGGAACCGATGTTTTGGAGAGCCATGGATCCTTGGACAAACCCATGGCCAAATTGTTGATTGTGTTGCCGTGGCCATATCTCGGCGAAGGGGAAGTAGATCTGAGGCGGCGAAGGATGGCGTAGCAGGAACAACTCCGGTGCGGTGGACGGTGGTGAAGTTAGAGCGGCGGCCGTGAGGCGCAGGACGGCATGGTTGAACTGGCTCGGGTACAGACCGCTTGGCCTCGGCTTCAGGTACTAGCCGTGGACGGCATTGCGGTTGAGGTTTCGGTGGACGACGACGTCGGGGTATCGGCTCCGGCGTGATGGAGGAGGGCGGCGGTTGATGGGTGGGATGGGTTGGTGGACGGAGGACGCCGGGGTTTCGCGGTTGGTGGAGAGGTAGTTTTTGCTCCCACGGAGTAGGAATAGGGAATCAGATGGGTGGGCGGGGGGAGGGGGGAGAACCATGTTTCGGTCTGGGATGCGCTTATTTTTGGCTTTTTTGAACAGAAGATGGGATGCGCTTGTTTGAAATTTGGGGAAAGTACAAACTTTACCCCCTCTTAAATTTCGGACCTACTGCAGGTCGGGGGTAGGATGGTAATCCCAAGTGTCCCAAATAGAGGGCGGGAGCGATTTCGGCCGCATGCATGTGTGCTTAGGCGGCCATTGTGTATTAATGTTTTTCGGAGGCGGTTGCGTGGCGTCTAGATGAAGCTACAAACCTACCAAGGTTTAGACCTTTGGACGTCGGGCAGGTAGGTTTCACGGGTTGGAGTTATTAGAAAAGTAATTTCCTTGTACTACCAAACCTTGGTCTCACGCAGTTTCGGGCGAGTAGATGCTCTTTTGGCGCTTCGTTTGAAATTTTGAAACACAAGCATTCACGTTTGGAGTACTCTTGAACTATGAGGATTGACCTAAATAGGCAATGTTATATTTGACCTCGTATGTTTGAAAACCTCATTAAATTATCCGCTTCTTTTTGAAATTTTGACACTTGAAAATCCTATAACTACGATTATTTTGGAATTGAGGAGCTAAATTTGAATCTATTTTGTACACGACTACATATGCTATTATGTACAAAATCAGAGCAAAGATTGGTGCCCCCATAATTTAGGTATGATGTACAAATGCCATGATATCAAATTCAAATAATTGAATGGACTTCATGTTGAATTTGATTTTTTAAACCACCTTAAGTTGAATTCAAATGTATGCTAGTCCATAGGTAGCTATTTATAATGTTCATCGTGTAACTTTCGTATGTATAATGTGCTTTACACACAACATGAACTATACTCACGTTTATATTCGATTGCTAAAGCGATGCATTGTCTGGAGTTCAAAATACTAACTATGTGGATCAATTGTGTCGAATAATAACATAGACATGCTCAAATTTGATAGAATCTAGATGTCTAATGGATCAATGACCGTTCCTTACGCGAATTGCAAATATCATGATCCCATCCTAATATTTGGATACAGTTTATATCTTTAATCAATGTGTACAACAGTCTTTTACGTGTAGTTTCACTCTCCGTCGGTGGTCTCTCACACAAGCTCACACACTCTCTCCCGAGGTGTCTTTCTCGCACACATGCTCTAGATATAACCCTCCCTCCCTCTCGTAACCATTTACAGGTGTTTTCACTAACCTTTATCACAAGCACTCTTCCTCTCGCAAGCATACACACACACAATCCCCATCGACCCTTTCTATATACATAGACCTGCCTACATGTCTCCTCTACGCACATCATCTTTAGGCCTGTCTCTCACGCATTGTCTCACACCTCTCTTCCTAATCAACGAGTATGATTCTAGCAGACTATTCTGTAGGATGCCCCTTGAAGTTAGGTTGGATGAATAGTAATATCAAAGATAAAGGGGTTATCTAGTCCGAGAACCTAGGGTTACAAATCCTAGATGGCTTTGTCAGTGGACACAGAGTCCTTCACAATTCTACTATCTTTGTCTTGTACGACTAGTCATCCATGGGTCTACCTAAATGCGTCACGGGCCGACCAATGTGGAGCAGGACAGAACCGGACGAAGGGCCTCACCTCGACCCATTAGACCTCACGCGGTGACGCACCCTCTACCCCCACGTCTCGTTATCTTCTCACACCCACACATACCAACACAAACACCACACTCACAAAACAATTCTCCTAGTGCCTCTATCCCCTCCCCCCTTGCATATACACACTCAAGGGAATCTCTCGCCCTGACGTCATATTCGTCTCTCTCTCTAGATCACTCTCATTTCTCGTGCTATCTCTCCCACGCCACCCCCCTGCCCGCCCCTCTATCCATGCCTCTCTCGAATACGTAATACACACACATACTTCTCTGGGCCCTGCCAAATGCATCAACTACACATTCACACATGTTACATCACGTACCCCATTGTTCTAAAAAGCCCTCTCTTCACGTTTATTTCACATACAACATTCCTTTTGAATAAAGTGTGGGACAAAAAATTATTTTAGAATTTCTACATGTATACAACATTACAAAGTTATATGGAGGAGCACGAACGCTAATTTGCATTGCATGGTGCCCACAATGATATTTATTCCGCACTGTGAATTTGTATATTTTATACTATATACAAAGTTAGTCATAATAAAGAGAAACGAAGAGCATCTCTCTCTCCATCTCATACCCCCCCTCTACGCCCCTTTCACGTATGCACACAAACTATCTCCAGGTCCTCTAAAAGTAAGCTCCCAGCACATTCACGCATGTTTCATCTTTCTCTCGCGATATATACAACGACGATCATTGTATTTGAAGCGAAAGCACGATACATACATTGGACTTCAGAATCCACTCATTACAGTCACCATTTACGTTTAGTGGTTATTATACAGTCACGGGCTCACCGTACAACTCTGTATTTGCTCAAGACATGACTAGTTGACCAGTTAAACGCTCCACGTGGCACCTCTAGTGCTGCATCACATTATCTCACTACCATCATGCCCACCTGTCGGCTTGTATGTACTCTACATCTACACTCTTATAAAATACACTCTTATAAAAAACAGAGTTGGTGATGATGGTGTGCCTGCCATCCTGCAATATAGACCGTCCGATTTATATCTGACGGATAGGAAAGAAACTATGGCAATTTTGCAAAAAGGTACCCACACACCTCTCCACATTTGCAAATAAGGCCTTCCCTCGTTCATCCTTGTCTCTCACAAGATAAACTAGTCATACAAATGCATCTTGATGTTACGTGCAACGCACGGGCATCTTGCTAGTAAGAATGAAAACAAACGACAAAAAAATATGGGACGGTGGTTCGAAGTCATCACCGCGGGCACAATGGACAAGGTGGCCTTGTATTGGTATGTTGAGCTGTCTGTTTTAACACACATGAGCTGGTGTGGTGATTATACACACACGCATGCATGCACACACTAGTACACCACACGACCAACACACACTCTCACGCTTAAATGCTCAACCTACACGTGCATGCGCACACATCAGGCCCTGACAGACACATACACAACCAAGTGCTCAACCTACACGTGCATGCCCACTTGTCGCGCTTGTGTAAATTTGTGTTTATCTAACATTTTCCCAATGCGCACTGACAGGTGGGACCTAGAAGGAACGTGGTCAATTTAACTAGTCAACATGGCGCCACGCAGACTATTTGGCCGGTGAACAGAGTGCAATTCGATGCTGAACCGTGAGCAAGTGACCGTATAATCACCGCAAAACGTATATAGTGACCGTAATCAGCTTATTCTGAAGTTCGGTGACCGTATTACGCTTTTCTCTCTGTAGGCCCTCCAAAACTACATCTCTACACGTTCTCACATGTTACATCTAACAACTATGCAATACAACACTACTACTACACTCTAACACAATAAATCATATGTGTTTTTAGTTTTACTAGATATCATATTGTTACTTAATTATTCAGTTTGCATATCACAAAATTGCCTTTGAAATGTTTGGCCAGTATCATCTACCACGCGGGAAAAATCCCGCTCATTCCTGTTTAATTGGGTTTGTATCAATGGATCGTGGGAAACAACAAAACTATAGTACTATACAGTACTAGTGATAGTTCACTGGGCTGTCGTGTCGTGTACTCCTCCGTCGTAAGAGTGGAGCGCTCTCTTTCATAAAACTTCTAGTCCCTTTCGCTGAAATGTGGGACATCAAGCTACCGGGTCCACGTGCCCGGAATATAGTGTAGAGCAGCCGGGGTGAAGCACCACAGTCATGGCGCCGGCGTAGTAATGAGCAATGAGGCGTCAAATCACAAAGCTGCAACTTTCCCCCAATTAAGTTGGAGGGACGAAGTAATAATGCTAAAAAAGAAGTTGGAGGGACGAAGCAACCATCATTTCACTCGTTGCTGAATCTGCTTCTCCATCATCTTCTTCAACTTAACCACATGTTGCTTCTGCCTTTGTTTTGCCTCATGTGGGACGCGGATTGGGTTGGTAAAGCACTGACACGTGGGACCGCATGTTAGCAAACCGCCAGGACAACGTCCTCTAAAAATAAGAAACGTCCCCCGACATCCACACGGCAAAATCACCTCGTTTTTACTAATCTTGATTCTATAATTTTTTGGATCAATATAATTGAGATTTGTATAGATAGCACACATGAGAAAAACCAAGTGGTACGTTTAAGGGCATTCACCATGTGTAGCCAAATGTGAAAATAGCTATTGGCATCGTGGGAATCAGTGTGGACGGTGTTGCCAAAGCCCAAAAGATGGAACCGAAGCTCCTTGATTGATTGATTGAAGGAATAGAAAAATGCAACGTCTCTCCTCTTTATCCCATGCTTGGACGCATGTAGTACAGTATAGAGCATAGAGTCTACTCCTGATGGGGTCATGTACCTAGGGTAGGGTCACGAGCCTGGTCTAAGTACCTTACCCAAGGACACCCTTAGAAGAGGACGCCTTCCAGTCGACCAACGAGGGACTCACTCGACTGACTTGAAGGACTCGACCATGAAGACTCATTCGACCACCAGGAGGTCAAGAGGCACTCCGCACTGCAACGGCCTGTAATTAAGTAGGCTTTATGATAGTAAAGACACTTTATGTGGGGCGTTACCAGTAACACCCCAGACTTAACTCACCTTAAACCCTCTCCTACGTGGGCTGGCTGGGGTCCTGGCGCACTCTATATAAGCCACCCACCTCCACAGGCAGAGGGGTTCGGCACCTTGTAACTCATATACGCATAATCCAGTCGAGCGCCTCCGGGCTCCGAGCCGTAGGGCTATTACTTCTTCCGAGAAGAGCCTGAACTCGTACATCCCTTGTGTTTACAACCTCTCCATAGCTAGGACCTTGCCTCTCCATACCTACCCCCCACTCTACTGTCAGGCTTAGAACCACGACAGTTGGCGCCCACCGTGGGGCAGGTGTTTTAGCGATTTTGTGGAGAAGTTGCGATTCTTCCGAGTACTTTCATCATGGTGTCTGCTGGAGTTTTGGTCGGGGGTCAAGAGATCCGTCTCGGCACTCTCACCTTCATCGCCGACGACTCTGCGTGGCTCCAGGAGGCTCCACTCGACGTAGATGCGCTCCCCGTCCGCGGTGCGACGCATTTTCGTGCATGTGTCCGCGGCGTTCTGCTGCGGCAACCGTCGACCCAGTATCGGTCGGCTCCTCCATCGTCCACCCTCCCGGTCTCCCGCCAGCGCAAGCGCTCGGGCCGGTCGAGGCTTCAACGATGGGTGAGGCACGCGGTGGCTCGTCAATCGGCCACCACCCAAGTTGCGGCAATCGAGCCCGACGAATCTCTCTACGGCTTGTTCGATCTGTCGACTGGCTCCGTAGAGACTGCATCCGAGTGCGGTAGCAGTGATCCAGCGGCGGAAATCTTGATGGTCGACGGGCCCCGCAGTCCCCCTGGCTTCGCCCGAGATGATGGAGCAGGTGGCGGAGGCGACCCCGCACGACGCCACGAAGAGTACCAGCCCGAGCCACTCGACTCTCTGCAAAGAGAGGAACTTCGCCGCAGGAACGTGGATGCCCTGCGTACTCCCATCGCAGGAGAAACCCCCGAGGCTCGTGCCTTGGAGGAGGCGCGTCTGGCCAATTTGGCCGAGTGCACTCGACTGGAGAATCTTCAGCGAGCACTCGACGAGCGCGCGCGGCAGCGAGTTCCCGACACCAGTCGACGTCAACTCTTCCCGCCGACTCAGGTATATCGAACCCCAATTCAGAATTTAGCAGCTGCGACCCGTATAGCAGAGTCCATCCAGCCTTCGCAGTCGGAAGCTGGCAGAGGTTTGCTGCAGATCAGGGATCTGCTCCGGGCAGCAGGAGATCAGAATTCAGCCGTGTCTCAGTCGCGCAACAGAATTCACAGTCGATCCGTCACTGTGAATACGGTTCAGTCGGCTCACAGCCCCAGATCGCCTCCGCGGCGTGAAGGGCGCGAGAATCGGCGAGATCAATATGGCGACAGACTCGACCGAGATGATAGGCGTCGAGGGCCCAATTCCCCTCCGAGAGGTGGGTCTTACGCTCCTCGGCAGCCAGAGGACAGGCATCAGTACAGTACAGGGCGAAGGGTTCCAGTCGACCACAGAGAACCAGGCTTCGACGCGCGATCCATAATCGTGCAAGGTTTGGTCGACCGGAACAGAGCCCATCGGGGCGGACTCGACAGAGATGCACCCACAAGCAGTCGAGTGCATGTTTCTGGTCCTGAATGTTTCAGGAGAGCTATCAGAGCCGCAGTTATCCCTCCCAATTTCAGGTTGGCAACAGGAGTCAGCAAGTTCACTGGTGAGTCTAAGCCTGAAACTTGGCTTGAAGATTACCGAGTGGCAGTTCAGATTGGTGGTGGGAACGACGAGGTGGCCATGAAGCACTTGCCCCTCATGCTGGAAGGTTCTGCCAGGGCATGGTTGACTCAATTACCTCCTAGCAGCATTTACACTTGGGAAGATCTGTCCCGAGTGTTCATCAGAACGTTTGAAGGAACTTGCAAGTGACCAGCTGGATTGACAGAGTTGCAAGTCTGCGTGCAGAAGGCTAATGAGACTCTCAGAGAGTATATTCAGAGGTGGATCACTTTGCACCACACTGTGGAGAATGTGTCTGATCATCAGGCAGTCTGCGCCTTCAAAGATGGCGTCAAGAACAGAGAACTGAGTTTGAAGTTTGGTCGAACCGGTGACATGACCTTGAGTCGGATGATGGAGATTGCTACCAAGTACGCCAACGGCGAAGAAGAAGACCGACTCCGAAGCGGCAAGCACAAGCCGAGTCAGTCGGAAAAAGGAAACACCAGTCGGAAATAGAAGCGGAAGGCTGAACCGGCAGCTCCTGGAGAGGCTCTGGCCGTGACTCAAGGAAAGTTTAAGGGGAAACCAAAAGGATCCTGGAACCCCAAGAAGGTAAAGGATAAAGAAGGGAACGACGTAATGGATATGCCATATCACATCCATACGAAGAAAGACGAAGAGGGGAATATCATCTACCCGAAGCCCACCACTCGCCAATGTCGACTCCTGATCCAGCAGTTTCAGGGAAAACAGTCTAAGGACAAGGAGAAGGAGTCAGACAAGGCCGAAGACAAGGAGGACAGTGAGGAAGGATATCCACATATCAACTCCACTCTGATGATCTTTGCAGATGTGGAAAGCAGGAGTCGACTGAAAGTCATTAACCGAGAGGTGAACATGGTTGCCCCAGCAAAAGCAAATTATCTGAAATGGTCTCAAATACCCATCACATTCGACCAATCTGATCACCCGACTCATATTGCCACCCCTGGGAGGCAAGCTTTGGTGGTCGATCCAGTTGTCGAAGGCACTCGACTGACAAAGGTGCTGATGGATGGTGGAAGTGGACTGAACTTGTTGTATGCAGACACACTGAAAGGAATGGGCATTCCGATGTCCCGACTGAGCACTAGTAACATGAGCTTTCATGGAGTTATACCAGGGAAGAAGGCCGAGTCACTCGGCCAAATAGCTTTGGATGTGGTGTTTGGTGATTCGAAACATTTTCGCAAAGAAAAGTTGACGTTTGAGGTCGTGGATTTTCAGAGTGCATATCATGCCATTTTGGGGAGACCAGCTTACGCACGGTTCATGGCTCGACCATGCTACGTGTACCTCAAATTGAAGATGCCCGGCCCCAAAGGAGTGATCACTGTCACCGGTGATCGGAAAAAGGCCGAAGAGTGCTTTCAGAAGGGCTCCAAGATTGCCGATTCCCAGGTGACAGCGGTCGAGTTCGAAGAATACAAGCAGAACGCAGATCCGAGTGACTTGCTGCGATCAAAGAAACCCGCCACAGAGTCTGCATTCCAGTCGTCCGGTGAGACGAAGCCTGTTCACATTCACCCGACCGACCCCGATGCAGCTCCGACCCGCATCTCCACGACACTCGACCCAAAATAGGAAGACGCGCTCATCCAGTTCCTCCGTGAGAACTGGGACATTTTTTCATGGAAGCCCGCTGACATGCCAGGTGTTCCCAGGGGACTGGCTGAGCATCGCCTAAGAGTCGACTCATCTGCAAAACCAGTCAAAGAGCATCTTCGGCGGTCCGCCGTCCAGAAGAGAAAAGCCATTGGTGAAAAAGTGGCTCGACTGTTGGCGGCCGGATTTATCCGAGAGATATACCACTCCGAGTGGCTCGCTAATGTCGTCATGGTTCCCAAGAAGGACAAGTCGCTCCGAATGTGCATTGATTTCAAGCACATCAACCGGGCCTACCCGAAAGATCATTTTCCTCTCCCTCGCATAGATCAAATTGTTGACTCGACCGCGGGATGCGAGAGGCTATCTTTTTTAGATGCCTACTCCGGGTACCACCAGATCCGTCTGTACGGACCCGACGAGGTAAAAACAGCTTTCATCACTCCATTCGAGTGCTTCTGCTATATCACCATGCCATTCGGCCTCAAGAATGCCGGAGCCACATTTATGCGAATGATTCAGAAGTGTCTACTCACTCAAATCAGTCGGAATGTGGAAGCATATATGGATGATATCGTTGTCAAGTCACGAAAAGGTTCCGACCTGCTCGCTGATCTCGCCGAAACATTTGCCAACCTCAGAAGATATGATATCAAGCTCAATCCATCAAAGTGCACATTTGGAGTTCCTGGTGGCAAGTTACTCGGTTTTCTCGTTTCCGAACGGGGAATCGATGCTAACCCAGAGAAGATTGGCACTATTCTCCGAATGAAACGCCCTGTGCGAGTGCACGATGTCCAGAAGCTTACTGGATGCTTGGCCGCATTAAGTCGATTCATCTCACGACTCGGTGAAAAGGCATTGCCTCTTTACCGACTGATGAAGAAGACAGACAAGTTCGAGTGGACTCCAGAAGCTGATGCAGCATTTGCCGAGCTAAAAACTCTGCTCTCCACCCAGCCGGTGCTTGATGCTCCAATCAGCAAAGAGCCTCTGTTGCTCTATATCGCAGCCACAGGACAAGTCGTCAGTACTGTGCTAACGGTCGAGCGGGAAGAAGAAGGAAAAGCTCTCAAAGTTCAGTGCCCAGTGTATTATTTGTCTGAAGTCTTGACTCCATCCAAGCAGAGATATCCTCATTATCAGAAGCTTGTGTATGGAATATACATGACCACAAAGGAGGTTGCTCATTATTTTTCTGATCATTCCATCACAGTCGTCAGCGACGCTCCACTATCAGAGATTTTGCACAACAGAGATGCAACTGGTCGAGTGGCCAAATGGGCGATTGAACTTCTTCCCCTTGATATCAAGTTTGAGGCAAAGAAAGCCATTAAGTCCCATGCAATAGCAGATTTCCTCGCCGAGTGGATTGAACAACAGCAGCCGACTAAAGTTCACTCGGAGCATTGGACCATGTTCTTTGATGGCTCTAAGATGTTGAATGGTTCCGGTGCTGGGGTTGTCCTGGTTTCCCCCAGAGGAGATAAGCTCAGATATGTGCTCCAGATTCACTTTGTTTCCTCCAACAATGAGGCAGAATATGAAGCCCTCTTATATGGGTTGCGCATGGCCATTTCACTCGGCGTCCGTCGCCTGATGGTCTATGGCGACTCGGATTTAGTGGTCAATCAGGTGATGAAAGAGTGGGACGTGAGAAGCCCAGCCATGACTGGATACTGCAGTGCAGTGAGGAAGCTGGAAAAGAAGTTCGAGGGGTTGGAGCTCCATCATATACCCCGACTGAAAAATCAAGCAGCTGATGATCTAGCAAAGATAGGTTCCAAGAGAGAAGCCATTCCGAGTGGTGTGTTCTTGGAGCATATACACACTCCGCCAGTCAAAGAAGATCCTTTCACCGAAGAAACTCCACAACCCAAGAGTGCCACAGATCCGACTGAAGTTGAAGTCCCAGCGGTGGTCGACTTGATCATGGAGGTCTTGGTGGTCATTCCCGACTGGACAGTTCCATACGTCGCATATATCCTGAGAAAAGAGCTTCCGGAGGATGAGGAAGAGGCTCGACAGATCGTCCGTCGATCTAAGGCCTTTACCGTAATCAAAGGACAATTGTACAGAGAAAGCGCGACTGGAGTTGGTCAGAAGTGCATAACACCAGAAGAAGGTCGACTCATCCTCAATGATATTCACTCGGGGACCTGTGGTCATCATGCGTCCTCTCGGACCATCGTGGCCAAAGCATACCGAGCCGGATTTTACTGGCCGAAGGCGAATGAGATGGCAAAGGAGATAGTGGATAAGTGCGAGGGATGTCAGTTCTACTCGAATATGTCGCACAAGCCTGCGTCGGCCCTGAAGACCATCCCACTCGTCTGGCCTTTCGCAGTATGGGGACTGGACATGGTCGGTCCTTTGAGAACAGGATGAAGTGGCTTCACGCATGTACTGGTGGCAGTCGACAAGTTCACCAAGTGGATCGAGGCTAAACCAATCAAGAGACTTGACACCGGTACTGCTGTTAGCTTCATCAGGGAACTAATATTCAGATATGGAGTCCCGCACAGCATCATTACGGATAATGGGTCGAACTTTGACTCAGAGGAATTCAGAGCTTTCTGCAACTCCCAGGGCACACGGGTCGACTACGCTTCAGTCGCCCATCCGCAGTCAAATGGACAAGCAGAGCGAGCTAATGGACTGATTCTTAAAGGATTGAAGCCTCGACTGATGCGTGATCTCAAACACGCAGCTGGAGCTTGGGTCGACGAACTTCCCTCAGTACTTTGGGGACTGCGGACCACACCTAATCGGTCGACCGGAAGAACTCCATTCTTCTTGGTCTACGGAGCTGAAGCAGTCTTGCCGAGTGATCTTCTCCACAATGCTCCTCGAGTTGAAATCTACAACGAAGCAGAGGCTGAACAGGCGCGGCAGGACGCAGTCAACCTTTTGGAGGAAGAAAGGGAGATGGCTCTGATCCGGTCGACCATCTACCAACAAGATTTGCGTCGTTTCCACGCCAGAAATGTGAGAGGTCGAGCCTTCCAGGAAGGGGATTTAGTTCTCCGAGTGGATCAGCACAAACCACACAAGCTTGCTCCTTCTTGGGAAGGCCCCTTCATCGTCACCAAGGTTCTCCACAACGGGGCGTATCGTCTTTACAACGTCGAGCATAATATCGACGAGCCCCGAGCTTGGAACGCGGAGCTACTCCGCCCATTTTACACTTAAGTTTTATCACTCGGATGAGTTGCAATAAAGTACTTCTGTAGTTCATGGACCTCAAAATAATAGTGTCATAGTTCCTCCATAATTTCTGTCACTTTTCATTTTTGTCCAATAAAATTCCCCCTTAGTGGGTGACTTAGCCGCGAATCCGTTTCGTCTAAGTTTGTAAAAATCCTACCGAGTGGTGAGCCAGACTCCCACTCGGAGGCTTAGCTGCGAATCCGTTTCGCCTAAGTTATCAAAATCCTACCGAGTGGTAAGCCAGCCTTCCACTCGGAGGCTTAGCTGCAGTCCAAGGACTCGCCTAAGTTTATCAAAATCCTACCGAGTGGAGAGCAACCCTCTCACTCGGGGGCTTAGCTGCAGTCCAAGCACTCGCCTAAGTTATAAAAATCCTACCAAGTGGTAAGCCAGCCTTCCACTAGGAGGCTTAGCTGCAGTCCAAGGACTCGCCTAAGTTTATCAAAATCCTACCGAGTGGTAAGCCAGACTTTCACTCGGGGCTTAGCTGCAGCCCTGTGCTCGCCTAAGTTATAAAAATCCTACCGAGTGGAGAGCAACCCTCTCACTCGAGGGCTTAGCTGCAGTCCAAGCACTCGCCTAAGTTACAAAAATCCTACCGAGTGGTGAGCCAGACTCTCACTCGGAGGCTTAGCTGCGA
>NC_041385.1:287751155-287762627 GCF_002162155.2 Triticum dicoccoides
AGTTACAAAAATCCTACCGAGTGAAGAGCAACCCTCTCACTCGGAGGCTTAGCTGCAGCCCTATGCTCGCCTAAGTTATAAAAATCCTACCGAGTGAAGAGCAACCCTCTCACTCGGAGGCTTAGCTGCAGCCCTATGCTCGCCTAAGTTATAAAAATCCTACCGAGTGAAGAGCAACCCTCTCACTCGGGGGCTTAGCTGCAGTCCAAGCACTCGGCTAAGTTATAAAAATCCTGCCGAGTGAAGAGTAAACCTCACACTCGGGGGCTTAGCTGCAGCCCAGTGCTCGCCTAAGCGGACTGAAGAATAAGTCGATTGCAGTAAAGGCGCCTTGCTTTGAACCTGCAAGAGACATTTCGAGCCAAAGGCAATCGTATTCAAGCACCAAATTCAAGTTTGAATCGATATCTAAAGGAACCGAGAGTGCTCAGGCGTTAAGCCTGTTAAGGTTTATCGGTTACAATTCCACTCAGCATACTGAGGCAAATTTAAAGCGTCGAGCCAGAAGAAGTTTTTACCCCTCCTGTGGAGGGCTGGAAGGTGCAACGAATTCATCAAGGTCGATTCCGTCGGCGATCCGAGTGGCAGCTGCAAGGAAAGTTTCCATAAAGGACATGAAGTCGTGCTTCTTGGTGTTGGCCACCCGAAGAGCCGCCAGCTTCTCTTCTCGTGCATCCTTACAGTGGACTCGGGCAAGACACAGAGCAACATCTGCACCACACCGAGCCGAGGACTTCTTCCATTCCTGCACTCGACCAGGGATCGTGTTCAACCGGGCCATCAGCGACTCAAGGTCATTCTGAAGCGTCTCCTCAGGCCAGAGCGTCGAGTCGATGCGAGATGTGGCGGCCTTCAGCCTTGTGAGATAGTCCACGACAGCTGCAACACGAGATTCCAGTCGGAAAACATCCATGGCAACTTCGTCGTTCACCAGAGAATTGACGGGGTCGAGGTTTGGCTCCAGCCGGCTAGTTTCTTCTTCAAAGTTTTGACAAAATTCTGCAAGGTTGATCACTAAGTCAAGGGGATGGTCGAATGGAAAAAACCACAATTGGAAATGTTTTCCAAGCATAGAGGTTTACCTTCAAGCATAAGAAACAACTTCTTGGCAAGGCCACTCAGGAAGGCCTCCAGATCAGTTTTCTTCCCAGTCAATTTGCTGACTTGGTCGGTCAGGGCAGCTTTATCAGTTTTCAGTCGACTGACCTCCTTGTTGGCGATCCCAAGAGCAGCTTTCAGATTGGTATTGTCTTGTTCAAGCTTGGTGACTGAAGCTAACTTCTCATCAGCAAGCTTGATCTTCTCAGCTAGTTCGAGGTCTTTCTTCTGTTGGGCCTCCCTTACCTTACCTGCAAGATACAGCAAGGTCTGATTTTGAAACAAGCAAGGGGAAAAGCAGTCGTCAGGGTCTCTCCAAACATACCTTCGGTCTCCTCCTTTGCCTTTGTCAGCTTCTCCTGAACCAGCTTCAGGCTCAGCTCGAGTTGAGTATGCTTGTGTTCCAGCACAGAGTAGCGAGTCACAAGATCACAGGAGTTCTGCGAATAACCAATCGACTAAGTGTCAAATATAATTCACTTCTGAGTGAAAAAGGAAAAACACACGTTTCTAAGACTACAGCCGAATACAAGCATTCGACCGTAGTCTCGGGGACTACACCCAGTGGGTGCACTCAGTGTGCCCCCACTAATCCTGTTGAAGACAAAGTCGACCAGTCGACCTCAAAAACAAAACAAAAAAAAGAGCGAGATGCATTCTCTAAGACTGTGATCAACTGCAAGCAGTCGACCACAGTCTCGGGGACTACACCCAGTGGGTGCACTCAGCGTGCCCCCACCGGTTTGTGAAATCCAGTCGACATAGTCGACTGACAGAAAAATTGACATCATAAAGCCTAAGGCCGACTGCCAGCAGTCGACCTTAGCCTTGGGGACTACACCCAGTGGGTGCACTCAGCGTGCCCCCACCGGTTTGTGAAATCCAGTCCACATAGTCGACTGACAGAAAAATTGACATCATAAAGCCTAAGGCCGACTACCAGCAGTCGACCTTAGCCTTGGGGACTACACCCAGCGGGTGCACTCAGCGTGCCCCCGCTAATACGGAGTTTAATCGACAACACCCACTGGGTGACTACTATAAATTCCGGAAAGGAAAAGTTTTTGGTAGCATATCCAACAGAACAAACGGTGGTCGACTGACCTGGACATTGCTTTGGAGGGCAGAGCTGGCGTCATAAGCTGCCTGGCTCGCATCCCGGATGGTCTTCAGCTGCTCCATCATGATTCCCGCCTGGCGTATTGCCTCCTTCGCCGCGCCAACTTGGTCCTCCGGGACGTGGTGCGTTGTGAAGAGGGACGGCTGCTGAGCACTCGTCAATGGATCTGCGAAGGACACCGTGTGTCGAGTGGTGTTCCCTTCCTCCGCAGTCGGAATCTCAGGCGCCGTCACATCCTGAGGCACCTTACTGGCGGACGCTTTCCGACTCCTCCTGCGCTTCAGTGGTTCTTCATCCTCATCATCATCAGGGAGATCGATAACAACATTGGGTGGGGCTACGGAGAAGAATCAGGATCAGAGATCGCGAGTCAGTCGACTAAGAACGGCGTTAAGAATACAGTACCTGGTCTCGAAGTTGCTGCGTCCTCCATCTCGTGGTAATCAGCCCGGGCTGAGGTTTCAGAAGTAGCAGCACTACAACTCCAAAGGATCAGTCGACTAACTTCTGCGTCGACCAGAGACAAAGTTCACACAAAATAAGAAGACTTAAGCAGCACGGTTACCCTGATATGGTGGGGATGGACACCTTCATCTTCGGCAGGAGCTTGATCGGCTTCGACGAAGCCGCCCTGGGCTGCTTCGGCGCCTTTTCAGTCGGCACTGGAGAGGTGGTCCGAGGGCGTTTGGTCGACTGAGCAGCGGTCGCAACCCCCTTACCACGTTCAGTCGAAGGGTCGTGGACAAGCTTCGACCGCCTTTCCGAGCGCGGTGGTACGACCTCCTCCTCCTCTTCTTCCTCGTCTTCAACGCCATCTTCATCACCGCCATCATCGTCATCATCCTCTGCAACGTCCGAGTCCCATTCCTCCTCGTCCTGGCTCTCGCCCCCACTCGCCTCACCCTCCTCAGTCGGAGTTTGTGCCCCATTGGGCATCGAGTACAGCTCGGTGAGGGTCTAGCAGATATCAAGACAAGAATCAGTCGACCAGTCAGCAGAGTAAACAGAAATGAATGCGACAAGAACACAGTGGAGAGCAGAGCAAGTGTACCTTGTTTTGGTTCGCTGTGGTGGTCGAGTGGAGGAATCCTTCTGGCTCCGCGTGGATTGTCCTTGTTCCCGGTAACGGCTACCATCCATCTTTCCAGAGTGACATCGTCGACTGCTTCTGGATGGACTCGAGCCTCGTCTTCAGTCCCACAGTACAACCACATGCAGTGGCTCCGGAACTGAAGGGGCTGGATGCGACGCCTGAGGAAGACCTCCAGGAGGTCCATGCCCGTCACTCCCTCCCGAACCAGCTGCACCACGCGCTCCATCAACATCTTCACGTCGGCTTTCTCCTCCGGAATCAACTTCAGAGGGGAGGGCTTGTTCACTCGGTCCATGGTAAACGGAGGGAGTCCACTCGACTGCCCTGGCGTCGACTGGACCTGGCAGTAGAACCAAGTCGACTGCCAGCCTCTGACGGACTCGGGAAAGGTCATGGGCGGGAAGGTGCTCTTATTCCTCACCTGGATCCCCAGACCCCCACACATTTGGACGACTCGGGTTCTCTCATCACCTGGGCTCGCCTTCTTCACGGTCTGAGAGCGACACGTGAATATGTGCTTGAACAAACCCCAGTGCGGTCGACAGCCCAGGAAACCCTCACACATGGACACGAACGCGGCAAGATAGGCAATAGAGTTTGGGGTAAAGTGGTGGAGCTGCGCTCCAAAGAAATTCAAGAAGCCACGGAAGAAAACACTCGGCGGCAAGGAAAATCCACGATCAACATGGGTGGCCAAGAGCACACACTCACTCTCTTCTGGCTGGGGCTGCCACTCCTTCCCCGGAAGCCTCGCAGCTCCATGAGGGATCAAGCCCTCGTTGGCCATGTCGAGGAGGTCATTCTCTGTGATGGTCGACTGGATCCAGTCTCCTTGGACCCAGCCCTTCGGCAGGCGGGATCTGGACGAGGACCCGCCGCGGCTGGTGGATCTCCCCTTTTCCTTCTCCGACGCCGACGCCTTCTTTGCACGTTCCAGCGCCGCCGTCTTCTCCTTGGCCATGGTTGCCGGCGAGATGCGCGAAGGGAAGTGGTGCGGGGGCAAGAGCGAGCACGCTAGGCGGGGAAGAAGGAAGCAGAGAGAGAGAGAGAGAATGCTGAGGCGCAGCACAGAAATCCTCGCCGGGCGCATTTATAAGGTCCCTTCCGAGTGGATGACAGGTGGGCCCGGTCGATCTAATCATATCCGGGAGCAGTTATGCGGACAGGATACGTGGCGAAAAAAGCGGCGCGGAGATCGAGGCGTCTATGTCCCGTCCCATCCGAACGCCGCGGCCCGCTCCACTTCGCGCGCGTTCCCAAATTTCGCATCCCGCGGAATCCGCGAACGACAGATCAGTCAGTCAGACGCGGAGTTTCCCGCGATCCGTCGCTCGGGGATCGTCGAAGCCCGAAATATCACTCGACCAAAGAAGAGAATGAATCGAGTCGACTGAAGACAAGTTGCTCACCATCAACGAAGAGATTCTTTGGTCCAGAACAATGCACGACCAGAGCGCAAAGGTTAATCGGAAATGACATCAACTCCTTCCTCACTCAAAGCCTCGATCCATTCGGGGGCTAATGATGGGGTCATGTACCTAGGGTAGGGTCACGAGCCTGGTCTAAGTACCTTACCCAAGGACACCCTTAGAAGAGGTCGCCTTCCAGTCGACCAACGAGGGACTCACTCGACTGACTTGAAGGACTCGACCATGAAGACTCATTCGACCACGAGGAGGTCAAGAGGCACTCCTCACTGCAACGGCCTGTAATTAAGTAGGCTTTATGATAGTAAAGACACTTTATGTGGGGCGTTACCAGTAACACCCCAGACTTAACTCACCTTAAACCCTCTCCTACGTGGGCTGGCTGGGGTCCTGGCACACTCTATATAAGCCACCCCCCTCCACAGGCAGAGGGGTTCGGCACCTTGTAACTCATATACGCATAATCCACTCGACCGCCTCCGGGCTCCGAGACGTAGGGCTATTACTTCTTCCGAGAAGGGCCTGAACTCGTACATCCCTTGTGTTTACAACCTCTCCATAGCTAGGACCTTGCCTCTCCATACCTACCCCCCACTCCACTGTCAGGCTTAGAACCACGACAACTCCCCTGTCCCTTCTATCACAAATCACAAAGCAGTGAGGCGTCAAATCACAAAAGCACGGACGAACCAACCATCATTTCACTCTTCGCTGACTCCACTTCTCCATCGTCTTCTTCGAGAAACCATCTCACCGCACTAAGCTGGATGGACGACGCTATTGTGTACTAGTAGTACTAGTACATTTACGCGTCCTTTGGTTCAACAGACTTCCTGGATGCAAATAAGGCGGTTGGCTTGGCTTGCAGGCAGCACTTGCGAACGACTTACCGTGGTCTCCCTCAATAGTGTTCTCCATCGAACGCACTTCACCAAACCACAACGTTCGAGATATCGCCGACGTCACCGCAATGGGGAAGGAAGTCAAATATAGTTACTACCTCCATTTTTTTGTACACAAGGCCAGTATATCAAAATTACAATTTGCAAAAGGCACTAACACTAATCGAGGCAAAATTGATGGGGTTTGCCTCGTGCTAGCAACCAAGGACATTAATATCCCCTGCATGCATGCGGAGGTGAGAAGGTTGGTTTGCATGGCGCTGCATTAATCAAGCGATGAAGAGTGAGATGGTTAGCTCTTTGGTCTTTGGAGAAAAAAGTACGCATTAATTGACATGTGAAACGAGGATTTGTATCGATTAAATCATGTGAAGGAAAACCCCACCTTTCTTTTTTAACACTAGTACTCCTAGTACGTACGTACTTATCCTGTTTGGGTCTAGGCCTTGCATTGCCATACTTTGCCACACATTTTTGCCAAGCTTGCCCAAAGTTTTCAAAATGAAAATGAGGTACACTTGCACATGGCTGTCGCGGTCGCACCGCACGCTCACACGGTTGTTCCTGCACGCCGCGGTCGCACCACACACTCACACGGTCGCTCCTGCTTGCCGCGGTCGCACCGCACCCTCACACAGTCGCTCCTGCATGCCACAAACCCAACCAAGGGAACGCACCCTCCCTGACACGTGTTGTCACATGTCAACAAACCAAACTCAACCATCCTACAGCTGACATGTAATTTTTGTTAAAGAGTATCTTTATCCAACCACATGTTGGGGAGTATCTGTACGGCCCGAGCGGTGGTCTGTTGGGGAAGAAGAAGAGGTGAGGAAGAAGGGTTAAGAGACGTAGGATATTCATCCAACCGCCTGAAATGGTAGACTGACCCAAGTCAGGCGACTTGCATAACAATATATGTTTTTACACAGCAAAAGATCCATAAAAACAACAACGTAAAGAAAAACTATCACTGCTCGTGGAACGAGACAGCCTCGTCATCTTTGGCTGCTGACGCGAACCAGCCGTAGCTGCCAACGTGTGTCTCTACACCATGGTTGTCCTCGGCGTCCAGCTACTCGTTTACACGGAGTGTGCGGGCGCTCTGCACGGACGAGAGCACAACTCGGTTCAAGTGAAGGACGTCCGGTTCCGCTTGCAGGAGGGCCTCGATGGCAGTGGCATCCGCGCACTCTGCGTCGAGTCGAGCCTCCACCACCGAGTTCAAGTCCAGGACGTCCGGTTCCGCCTGCAGGAGGGCGTCGATGAGAGCGGCATTCGCGTGCTCTGTGTTGAGTTGAGCCTCTGCCGCCCGGTTCAAGTCCAGGACGTCTGGTTCCGCCTGCAGGAGGGCCTCGATGGCAGCGGCATCCGCATGCTCTGCCTCAAGTTGAGCCTTCGCCGCCCGGTTCACATCCACGACATCCGGTTCTGCCTGCAGGAGAGCCTCGATGGCAGCAGCATGCCGTGCTCTGCGTCGAGTTGAGCCTCTGCCTCCCGGTCCTCCTTTAGTATCGCCATGTTGAATCGCTAGTCCGCCTGAACCATGGGGGACTCGGACGCCGGCACGAAGTCGACGCCCATCGTCTCATACCCATCGGGGGCCTTCTGCCACGCGACCTCCACCATGAACATTAGATTCGCTTCCTCCTCCTCGTAGCTTGGCTCCAGAGAACTCGGGGATTGGCCCGCCGCAAAGCGAGCTTGGGAACGGAGGTCTGTGGTGCCGACCGCCGCCGCGATTTCTGTGTAGCGCTCCGGCGTCAGCAACTTGTAGTAAGTGATCTTGTGGCACACCATGGCTTTCCAGAGAACTAGGGGACGCTTGATGCAGGTTAGGGGATCGAAAGGTGGGGGAATGGGCTAGAGATTAGGTTTGGTTTTAGGGCAGTGGCTGGCGTAGGCCGAGCAGCAAAGGTTCTGGTGTGAATAGAGGTTCCGGTGACGACCGGTCAATCAATTTTGACTGTACATCGCTCTTGCGTGTTCGCGTTGCAGCCGGGCACGCTGGACCCTCCACGTCGCTCACCAAATGGAATGCGCTTCGTCTTGCGTTTTCGCTTGCTTATGGGACCGCAGTTGAGAGAAAATCGATGTCCCTCCCCCTCCCCTGCCCGCGTCATTTATACTACCACTCCCTCTGTTTTATGCGGAGTAAATAAAAACTGACACGCGGCCGAACCCATTGAGTAACTGACACACGGGGCCTAGCAAGCATGGGGTCCGCCAGTAAGTGACCGAAAGGGAGGGTAAGGCAGGGATACCTACGTCAGAGGATCCACTTCCACTACTACTCCCGCCTTCCATTTACTATACAGGGCCTAATGCATTTTTCAAGGCTAACTTTGACCAAATGTTAGAGTAATAATATATGACATGCAACTTACACAAAGCATACGGTCAAATTCGTATGTGAAAGGAGTTTCCAATGATATAATTTTCACATTATACATCTCATGTACTATTAATCTTGTCAATAGTCAAATGCGGTTTTCAAAATGCATTAGAGCATGGTTAATAATATAGCTAGTCGATGGCTATGAGGGACTGCCATGTCATCTATAGCCATCATCTAAAATATGCACTCATAAAGTAGTGTGGGCTATAAGGTTGGCTATGTCCCGCATTTTTTTATAAGGTTGGCTATTGTATTAGTACTTTTTTCCATCTCCTCTCTATCTCTTTCTTCATATTTATTGTATTATCTAGGAATGCGTATATAGCTAGGCTCTTGCATCAGAGCTCACTCCCCTTACTTTTTCACATCTCTGTCCTCCACATAGGCCCTATGCAAATGGAAGGAGGGAGTACTACTATGAGCACTGCATACTCTAGTACAGATGTTGTCAGTACTCCACTAGTAATATTGGACAGGGAGCTTACTAAAGTTACTATTAGACTGGCTATACGTGGAGAAATCCTAGTAGGAAGAGCATGTGCGAGAACAAGCACATTCACATGGTTGAAAACAAATTGGAAACCATCTAGAGTACAAATCTAGGAGTACGTACGAATCTTACAATATTGATTGGGCATTGTTGAATGTTGATACTTTTTTGATCAAAGTAGAGATACTTTGACTACACATAAAACTTATATGTAAACTAGAAAGGATAGGAGGGAGTATATTGTACGTTCAAAAACAAAACGAACATTGAATACACTTTATATATGATTTGCGGATGCTATGATCACCGGTTCAAAATTTTGAATCCGCCTTAGGTATCACGTGCCCCCACTCATTCTCTCTCGATTTCATCTCGGGGTCCGCAGATCGATTGAAAGAGGACTAGGGTGGGTACATGCGAATGATGCTCGGCTGAATGTTCAAATGAGGCATGCAGGAGGATGGACTCGACCGGAGGGCGACATGATCCATGGAGAAGAGGGTTGGAGATGAATGAGAAATAAGCAAACGCCACATGATTATACTTGAATGGCTCAAATAAACAATAAGTTGTAGCACTTGGCCTACATAGTGAAAGTCCTAATGCGCAACGCGGAGCACTGACGCTCGAATATGGCCGGCAAAACAGGGAAACCGACATGCGGGGCACACCCGTCGGGACGATGTAGCGTAGACTAGTCCAATGGAGGAGCTGGCCCATGACCACCTCGCCACCGACAACTGTTTTCATGTGGGTCATGGGGGCCAACAATGTGGCGCAGCTCCAGCACCGCCTCTGGACACGGCGACTGCGGTGAGCGACACGCTCATCATTGCTAGAAGCGGTCGGTTTCAGTGTGCCGAGGGTGGCGTTAGTGTTGTGGAACGACCAACATTATGTTTGGTTTGTGCCCAAGGTTGCCCCATCAAAACATAAGGTACCCAAAATTTTGGTTGAGCTATTGGTTGCCCATGATTTCGCCGACACTGGCAAGAAAAATGAACTAGATTTGGCTAGAGTTCATTGGCATGCCAAAAAAATGGCAACCATCCAAACAAAGACCAATCTTTGGGTCATGACCAAAATTTTGGTAAGGTGCACTTTGGCCACAATCCAAACACACCCCAACACCCGTCTCGTCGAGGATGCACGGGGCGCCGCGACACGTCCGTGGAGTGGTGTAGCGCGGCCAACTGCATCCTCAGGACCTGGGACCATGCCGGGTCGTCTTGCTTTTTCAATGACATGCGGCGATCGCATGTGAGCAAAGGCATCTCCAACGTTGCCACGACCGTAGCTGACTACCATGGCACACAAAAAACCCTCGTCCCTCGCGCTGTCGCAAGGTGCGCTCCTAGCCGGCGCCAGCTGCCCGCATTCATGCCATCCGTTCGTATGCCGTCGTTAAGAGTCTCGGTGCCTGAGGAACCAACTCCGGTGACTTAATAACGCACCCGGACACTTGGCCTCACCGGAATATGCTACTTAATGCGGCAACGCCCAGCTAACCTCCACACCATAGTGCATCGTCCTCCTACCTGGCACCACATCCGCCATGATTGCAAGCGCGAACTCTCTTCGAGAGAGCTTGTCTTCGGCAATGAAACTTGAGGTCGCCGCCCTCGCCGAAGTCGCCTCTCGTGACGCAATAGCGGTGTAGCCGGACGCGGACGCGGCTGCACAAGCACTGGCCACGCTGGCAGCCGACGATGGGAGCACTATCAGCCACGCATCCTACTTGCCGCCATACAACGTCCGGGACCGCCGAGGTCAGGGACTCCTCCGAAGATGAGTAGGGCATGGGAGGCGGCAGGGCATGGTGTGCCAACTAGCCGGTCCGTATCCCGTGTTCTACTCTTCCTCGCTGGAGACCGCACCTTCACTTCACGGGTCTTGAACCCCGCCCCCGTACATAGAGATCGCAGATGGTGGACGTCGGTTGCCGCCGTAGAATATGTTTAGGGTCATTTTTTTCTGTCCTATAAAAGTTTGAAATGTAATGAAAATCTGCCGTGTTTGCATTAATCTCGGCCGGTGTATATGAACGTTCACAATAATATAGTATATTGTAGGAGTACTAGTAAGATGCCCGTGCGTTGCACGGAAGATCAAGATCTTGTGGGAGAAAAGGATGAATGAGGGAAAGCCTTATCTATAAATGTGGAGAGGAGTGCGGGTAAATTGTCATAGTTTCCTTCCTATGCGTTAGATATAGATCGGACGGCCTATATTTTAGGATAACAGGCAGACCATCATCACCAACTCTGCTTTTTATTGAACCGAGACAAAGCTAACATGCAAAGTAAAATAAACACAATGGGTATATACATACACAATTTATCTTAGGCACTCCGATAGTACGTCCACTACACATTCACGCATCTCACATCTTTCTACATCTATGGCAACCTACGAAAGGGTTAACGTAAATTGCATCTCTCACTCCTCCCCTGATTTTCATGGCGGTGGGCCCCTCCCTCCCCCCAATCTACAATCAACAACTCACACATTTCACATTATGTTAATTACGTCACTGGGATTATGCAGGTGTAGCATTACTCGTCCTAAAAAACCCAACTAAGCCAACCTCCCAGCATATCACGCGGGAAAATACCCGGCCGTGCCGTTTTAGTCGGGATTACCGGATTACTAGTAGTAGTATCGATGGATCGCATGAAGCAACAAGTTTTTTTTGAGGGGGCGAAGCACCTAGTTTTAAAGGAAAAAAGGCGGTACACTAACAACACTCCTGTCGCGGTCGCTTTGCACCCCACACACGTTCGGTCCTGCACACGGCTCATGCAAACGGAACGCGCTTCGGCTTGCCTCTTCACTGACATGTGGGACTGCACT
Organism: Triticum dicoccoides; assembly: GCF_002162155.2. NCBI lineage: Eukaryota > Viridiplantae > Streptophyta > Magnoliopsida > Poales > Poaceae > Triticum > Triticum dicoccoides. Next base: position 287,762,537 of record NC_041385.1, read on the forward strand.
TGGAGAAACCGACCATGCGCTAAACTCCCCCCGCCTACCGCACAAAAATCCTCCCCCCACCCAAAAATTCCCCCAAATCCGATTCACCGCC
>NC_041385.1:287762914-287768860 GCF_002162155.2 Triticum dicoccoides
CTCCACTCCATTGGGTCCACCAAAGCCGCCCTCCCCGCTGCACCAATATATCGGCGCCGCGGTTCGTCGAGGGGACGCATGGCGACCCTCTCGCTCCCACGGTATGCTCTCGTAGACTGCCGTCCACCGCTGGCTACGTTCTTGTGGAGGCACAAGGCAGTCAGCGCCGCCACCGCTGGCAACATTCGTGTGGAGATGCACGATGGTCAGCTTCTCCCACGGTACGCGCATTCTAGACTGAGGCCCCGTGCATGTCGGTGTAGCGCTGAATGTTAGCTGATAGACGTTGTTACTCTTAGTGTTTGCCGGAGTAGTTACAGTAAATATGTTATGCTTAAGAAGCTTCCTTGCCCTGTTCTGCTTAGCTGAGATGGCATGCCAAGGCCGTTTAGTTGCTAAAATATCCTTCCATATATTTATTGTGACGTAGATTGCCATGGTCTAGTAGCCAATCTGTTAGGTGAAATAGCTCTACACCGTTTTATACTCGATCTTTGTTGCTGCCATGGCTATGTGCTCGGCCTCAATTACTGCTAAAACAACCTGCCATAATTTGGCACTCAAATCTATTTGCTGAATTAGCTTTACATATATTTCATTACTTAGATCTGCTCGTCCAAATATCTTCCCGTAGCCTAGACATCGACCTAGGTATTATTTCTGGACTTCATAAAAAAGCATATATGTTTTTCCTGTAATATCTAGTAGAAGAACTAATTTATATGTCTAACAGATGGACAGGACTTGGATAACTTCTGCTCGAAGATTCTCCGCTACATATCTCGAGGGGGTTGAAAACTTCATGAACTTTATCAGAGCTGAGTATGGTGGTCCAAAATCAGATGTGCTCTGCCCATGTAGCGGTTGTATGAATTCAGTTACAAGACCCAAGTCAACTGTACAAAATCATCTACACTTGTATGGGATGTCGGTCACATATACTAGGTGGGTTCATCATGGTGAAACTTTGAACATCAATGTTATTGGCTACGTGGAAGCAGCTGATCACCATCTTGATCTGCCTGATGCCCAGGTGGAATAGGAGGAGGTGGTGGTTGTGGCGGAGACAGTGAGTTTGACCAACATTGAAACAATACTACGAAATGCTCATGCGTTCCGTGAACTTTCACCCACAGAAGAAAAACGGTAGGCCCGCATGTTGGAACAATGCAACGTGGCTATCACCCCAGGAAATAAGCTGTCAGTATTCTCAGCTATGGTCACCTTTCTTCAGGTGAAGACATCTGAGCGGATGACCAACAAATCATTCAATGCGATGTTGGCTGCTTTCCGCAAATCTTTCCCAGATGCGTCTGAGCTGCCACACACTTATAGTAAAATGAAGAATTTCCTTCGTGCAGTTGGAATTGGATATGATATGATCCATGTTTGTAAGAATAATTGTGTTCTGTTCAGAAGGATTATGCCAACTTAAGTGAATGCCCGAAATGCAAATCATCAAGATGGAAAGATGGCGATGCTGTGATGAGGATTCCTCATAATGTTCTGAGACATTTTCCAATTATACCAAGATTGTAGAGGTTGTTTCATGATGCGTAAACAAGAGAGGATGTACTGTGGCATTCTAGGAACCAGGAGTATAGAGATCAAAATGTAATGAGCCATCCGTCTCATGGTAGTGAGTGGAAAAGCTTCAATCATAAACACAAAAAGTTTGCTGCGGACGGGAGAAGCATTAGACTTGGCTTAGCTTCAGATGGATTTAACCAATTTGGCCACCAGAGGGCCACATATAGCATGTGGCCAATGTGTCACACCCTGATTTTCATGGCACAACACTTAAGATGATAAATCATGATAAAATGTGGTTTGACAATAATTTTTGCATTATTTGATTTTTTTGAGTTGGTTTGTCTTTGTGTTTTCAAGTGCTCTTAAAAGTCAACATAGCTTAACCTTCTATACTTCCTTTCCTTGATCCAAAACTTCTGCCCAATGATCATACCATGTGTATAGTACAACATAGTATTTTCTTACAAAAATAATTTGGCCAAATAGTATTTTCAAAAATTAGTTTTTCAAAAACCCCTGAGTTGAGGTTTGCACTACAAGTACTTGACTTGGGGTGTGAAAAATCATTCAAAAGGTATATTTGAATCCTATTAGATGTAGGACTCCCATAAACCACAAAAATATAATTTTAAAAGTTATTTTTCTATTTTATTTAAAAGTTTTTTCTTGAGACCAGAAATGGTCTTTAATACGAAAAAATATTTTATTTTTTAAAAAAATATTTGACAAAAATCAGGGAAACTCAGTGGACATATATTGTCCATATATAAGAGTTTCAACACATGATCATGTTCAAAATATTGGTCAAATCCCTCAAAAACCCTTTCTGGGTATTTCAAGCTTTTGAAATATTTACAAAGGAAATATTCTCCAAAAAATTCCAAGAAAATTCTATCATGTCACATATGACATGCTTGATGATCTTGACAAGTATTATGTCATGGAGAATAGTATAACATCATGAAATCCCCTCAAAACCATTTCTGTCCATTTTGAAGTTTGAGCAACTTTACATTGCCAAACATGTCCAAATGTTCTCAAACCTTGTGAACATGCTCAAATGGTCTAATAATTCATCTAGACCAAATGGCACAAGTTGGAGAAAATGTTATATTGATCAAAGTGCCCCAAAACCCTTCCTATCCAGAACCAAATTTGAACAACTCTACATTGGAAACTTTCTCCTTTTGATCTCAACTTTTGCGGCCATGTTCTTAACTTCAAATGATGACACTACACCAAGTGGTGCATCAAGGAGAACAGAATTGCATGACAAAATCTTGTCAAGTCCATTTCTGCTGATTTCTAGGGTTTACAAAAGTTGCATTGGCAACTTTGCCCAAATGGACTCAACCTTGGTGGAACCTATTATTATCTCATACCATTTGACCCTGTCAAGCCTCATGACAAGAGGAGTTCATCTTCTTGCCCAAACTAGCAACAAACACCTTCTGCCATTTTACTAAAACCCTTGTTTTGACCACTTCCAATCTTCTCCATGGCCTCAACTTTTTACCACAGCCCCTCAGAGTCCCCTTGCACCTCCAGTAACTCTTCCCTGGCGTCAACTCAATGATTGAAGGGTGAAACATCCCCATTTACCCTTCTGGACAGCACTATTCTTCTCCTTTCTCACCTCCCTACTCACTCCAGTGGATCTCCAGGGCATCCAATGCCCCTCCCCACTTCTTTACTTCCCCTAGAACTACCAGACATCTTTGGCCGCGCCCACATTGCATAGAAAATGGCCATGCCGGCCATTTGGGCGCTCTGGAGCGCGCTACAATGCGCTCCCGCACTATAGCCGCCCCCTGCCAAGCACCTCCGGCCACCTCGGCTCTCCCCCTCACGGCAGCCGATGCTCCTCGACGTCCTCAGCACGCCACTCCTCTGTCCCCCTCCTTCTCCCTCCTTCTGCCCTTGCACACCGGCCGCCCGAGAGCTCCAATGAGCGGCCTCACACGTGCGGCGCCTCTGGCCCCTCCTGCTTACTCTCTCTTCCTTCCCTCGCTCTGGACCGAACCCACGAGCACCCCAGACATGCCCATGCGCGCCCCCGTGACCCACAACAATGGCAATGACCTCGCCAGCGCACGGGTCTATGGTGAGCCGTGGCTCGCCTACTTAATGGCCTCCCCGAACCTCTCCCTCACCACCACTCGTCCTATCCCACTCCAACTAGGCCCCCTCGCACCCCAGTTCATCTCCAGAAGAGCCCGAGCTCGAGATCGAGCTCAAGCTCCGCCGCCTCGGGTCGCCGTCGATCTCACGGCACAGGCCACCCCCGGCCCTCTTTATTGCTTCTCTGGAACGCCCATAGCTCATCGATCTATTCCCCCCTCTTTCCCGCTCATTTTGCAGTCGGAAACAGCCGGAGCCATCAACGCCTGACGCTCCTCCGCCGTGAACCTCGTTGCCGGCGAACCACTGCTCCCCTCCGGCCAACTACGGCACCACCCAAACGGTGACACGACAAGGAGTCCAACGGTGCCATCAGCTCACCCCGCCGTGCCCGGAAACATCGCCGGTGAGCTCGCCGGCCCTCTGTCGCAGGGTTAGGGATGACAGGCGGGCCCCACCTGTCAGCCTCTCCCCTCCATCGCCCCCTCTCTCTCTCGCTGACGCCTGGGCCCTGCCCGTCAGGTTTAAACCTGGCGCGTGCGTGTGCACCAGTGCGCTGGGCCGCCTCTCTAGCTGGGCCTGCTGCGCTGCGGCTGTTCTGGCCCAGCAGACACAGTGCTCCTTTTCCTTTTCCTTTTCTGTCAAACTTGCAAAAATTCCAGAGGATTAAATATTCATCTAAATACAATAATTCCAACTCCCATATTCATGACCAACCAACTTTTATGTACTGTTCATATTCAAATTCAAATTTGAATATATTTAAACCCCTCTGAAAATCCATTTCTTCCATTATGCTACTCCAAATCCAAAACTAGGAATTTTACCCTTCTTAGTTTTCACCCTAGTTATTAACAAAAATATGTTGACATTTTTCTGAGCACTTTGGTTTTTCTGTTTTCCTATTGCCTTATTTTCTCGTTATTTTCTTGCGACGATTAGATCCCGTATTAGACGAAGTTGCTGAAGAAGAAGAATGAGAAGGATTTGAAGAACTTGAAGGCCAAGGCGAGCAGCCCTTTGACCATGTCTATGAAACCTTTTTTATGCATGTCATATGGCACCATATTGTTGTTGCAACGGAATCATGATGAGGTGGTAACCACTTTGATGGTTTGCCACCGTACTTCCTCGTTGATACTTGCATTATGCACGACCCTACCTTCTTATGAGGGTAATGCTGGTGGGAGTAGATAGGATGCTAAAGTAGGTGCTACGCAAAACGGGACGGGTATATGCATGGTGAAGGAGACAAACTATTTTCAAAAGACTTTTCGAAAACCCCATTGGGTGCCACTTATTCCTGGGGGAGATGATGAGTTGGTTAGCCACTTGATGACGAAGTGGTGTACCGAGGCAAGTGTGTGTTGTTTTCAAAACGGATTGGTTTAGGTTGCGACCGTTATTCCAACCTTACATGCGCAACCACTCTACCCTTATATGGGAAAGGGCATTATTGATTACCTAGACCGATACTAGCTTGGAGCCTGCATTACTTGTCACAACCTAGCTAGTCATGCATTAGAGTGTTGCATCATGTTTATTCTTTCATCAGAAACTTGAAATGGGGATGACAGAACCCCCAGTCCCCTCTGAAACCAACTAGGGTTTACTAAAATAATTTTCAATGAACCTGAAATGCCCTTCTAAAATGTCCATCATTTTTGTCTTGGTTCAGAACCTCTGCCAAAAGTGGTGCACATTTTCCTAGGCCATCTTAGGGTTTTTGAATTAATTCATAAATATTTGAATTTGGGCATTTAAAATTATATAAAATATTTAAATGCTCAAATACCTCCAAACTAAAATGTTTCATGTTGGAAATAATCCAGCTATGGACCAGGAGTGATTTGGTGATTTTTGAAATTGCCTAGGTATTTTATTTAATCCAACAAAGTTGCAGAAGTATTAGAAAAACAGAAAACAGAAGAAAATGAAAAAAACTTACCTGGCGCCTGCCCCGGCCCACCTGCCGGCCCAGCCCAGCACCGCTCCAGCGAGCTGCTTGCCGGCCAGGCAGGCAGGCAGGTGCCCGACGGCGACCGCGGCGTGCGCCACGCACCTGCTCGCCGCCTCGCCGCTCCCCTCGCCAGGTGACGTCGAGGATCGGCCTCCCTCTCTCCCCCGAACCCCCCAGACAGCCCCTCTCCTCTCCAGCTCCTCCCCCTCGCACGCCCCAGCCATGGCCGACGCCATCGCCGCCACCCCCTCGCCGTAGCCACGCCCTCCGACCACCCCACGCCGTCTCACCGTGTCCAGGAGCACCGCCGCTGTCCACTTCATCGAGCAGCC
>NC_041385.1:287774863-287778693 GCF_002162155.2 Triticum dicoccoides
ACTGTTCAACTCACCCATCCTTCGGGGAAGATAGTCAATGTCTTGACCCGAATAGCCAAGCAACAATTATATTCTCTTAACGCCAGCCCTTTGCCAGACCTTGAGGACGTTCCGGTAGTCCGTGACTTCCCGGATGTCTTTCCAGAGGAATTGCCAGGTGTTCCACCTGACAGGGATGTTGAGTTTGTAATAGACCTCATTCCAGGAACCGTTCCGATTGCTAGAAGACCTTATAAGATGGCACCCCTAGAACTAGCCGAGCTTAAGAAACAACTCGATGAGTCCTTGAAAAAGGGTTTCATCCGACCTAGCTCATCTCCATGGGCTTGCCCCGTCCTATTCGTCAAGAAGAAGGATGGTACGGACCGGATGGTTGTAGATTACCGACCTGTTAATTTGGTCACAATCAAGAACAAATATCCACTTCCCAGGATCAACGACCTGTATGATCAGCTCGCTGGATCCTCAGTCTTCTCCAAGATGGATTTGAGGTTGGGCTACCATCAAATCAAAATCAGAAACGGGGACATTCCTAAAACGGCCTTTGTTACTCGTTATGGCCAATACGAGTACACCGTCATGTCCTTCGGATTAACCAACGCTCCAGCCAGCTTTTCTCGGTTAATGAACTCAATCTTCATGGAGTATTTGGATAAATTCGTCGTGGTTTACCTCGATGATATACTCATCTACTCCAAGAACGAGGAAGAACATGCCGAACATCTAAGGCTAGTGTTGCAGAAACTTCGAGAGCATCGCCTTTATGCCAAATTTTCTAAATGTGAATTCTGGTTGTCAGAAGTGACCTATTTGGGTCATGTAATATCCGGTAAAGGTATTGCTGTTAACCCTGAGCGAGTTCAAGCCGTCCTTAATTGGACTCCACCTGAATCGGTCAAGCAAGTTCGGAGTTTTCTAGGCTTAGCGAGCTATTGCCGTCGCTTTGTCGAAAACTTCTCCAAAGTTGCTAAACCTCTAACCGAACTCCTCAAGAAAGATAAGAAGTTCGAGTGGACTCCACAATGTGAGCACAGCTTTCAGGAACTGAAAAGACGCCTGACTTCTGCTCCCGTGCTGGTACCGCCAGACTTTTCTAAGGACTTTGCTATCTACTGCGACGCCTCGCGACAAGGACTAGGTTGCATTCTCATGCAAGATCGACACGTAGTTGCCTACGCTTCACGGCAATTGCACCCACATGAGGAGAATTATCCCACTCATGATCTAGAGCTTGCAGTCGTAGTCTATGCACTTAAGACCTAGCGACATTACCTCCTCGGTAATCGTTGCGAAATATTCACTGATCACCAAAGTCTGAAGTATATTTTCACCCAACCGGATTTGAATCTCAGGCAGAGACGTTGGGTTGAATTGATCACCGACTTCGACTTAGGAATAACCTACACCCCAGGGAAAGCCAACGTCATGGCTGATGCGCTAAGTCGTAAATCTTATTGTAACAACCTGATGTTACAACAAAGTCAACCGCTTCTCCATGAGGAATTTCGGAAGCTTAACCTTCATATTGTTCCTCAAGGTTTTCTCTCCACCTTGGTGGCAAAACCTACTCTTACGGATCAAATCATTGCTGCCCAGAAGCGAGATAAGGGAATAGCTAAGATCAAGGAGAACATTGCTAGCGGAGGTGCTAGTTGTTTCTCCACAAATGATCATGGTGTTGTGTACTTTGAGAACCGTCTAGTGGTTCCCAAGAACCAGCATCTACGGCAGTTGATCCTTAAGGAGGCTCATGAATCTCCTCTCACTATTCATCCCGGTAGTACTAAGATGTATCAGGACCTACGCCAGAGGTTCTGGTGGACTAGGATGAAGAGAGAAATTGCTCAGTATATTGCTAATTGCGACGTCTGTCGTCGTGTAAAAGCAGAGCATCAATGGCCTGCTGGCACCCTTCAACCCCTAGCTATTCCTGAATGGAAATGGGATAAAATTGGTATGGATTTCATTACCGGTTTTCCCAGGACCAAGAGAGGGAATAATGCTATTTTCGTCGTGGTCGATCGTCTTTCCAAAGTAGCCCATTTCCTACCTGTTCGTGAGAGTATAACCGCTAGTCAGCTGGCAGATTTGTACATCTCTCGAATAGTGTCTCTCCATGGTGTTCCTTTGGAAATTAACTCGGATCGAGGAAGTCTTTTCACCTCTCGATTTTGGGAAAGTTTCCAAAATGCTATGGGAACCCGTCTCTCCTTTAGCACCGCTTTCCACCCTCAGTCGAGTGGTCAAGTGGAAGGCGTCAACCAAATTCTAGAAGACATGCTTCGAGCCTCTGTTATCTCATTCGGAATGGACTGGGAGAAGTGCCTTCCATTTGCCGAATTCGCTTACAACAACAGCTATCAATCTAGCTTAGGTAAAGCCCCTTTTGAAGTTCTCTATGGACGACGGTGTCGAACACCCCTTAACTGGTCAGAGACCGGGGAAAGACAATTCTTTGGCCCGGATATGATTCAGGAAGCAGAGGAACAAGTTCGTATCGTTCGTGAAAAGTTGAAAACAGCCCAATCCCGTCAAAAGAGTCAATATGACCGAAAACATAAGGCTATGACTTTCGAGGCTTATCTTCGGGTCACCCCTCTGAAGGGAACCCATCGTTTCGGTATCAAAGGCAAATTGGCTCCTCGTTACATTGGACCTTTTCGCATTCTCGCCAAACGAGGAGAAGTTGCCTACTAGTTGGAACTACCTCCGCATCTCTCCAGAGTCCATGATGTCTTCCACGTTTCCCAACTCAGGCGTTGCTTCTCGGATCCTATCCGTGAAGTGGACCACGAAACGCTTGATCTCCAGGATAATCTTACATATCGAGAGTACCCCATTCGTATCCTCGATCAGGCCGAGCGTACCACTCGACGCCAGAACATCAAGTTTCTCAAGGTTCAATGGTCGCACCATTCTGAGGATGAAGCAACTTGGGAAAGGGAGGATCGTCTTCGACTTGAATATCCCGCCTTCTTCTCGGAGGAACCCAAATCTCGGGACGAGATTCTTTTGAGTGGGGGTGAGTTGTCACAACCTAGCTAGTCATGCATTAGAGTGTTGCATCATGTTTATTCTTTCATCAGAAACTTGAAATGGGGATGACAGAACCCCCAGTCCCCTCTGAAACCAACTAGGGTTTACTAAAATAATTTTCAATGAACCTGAAATGCCCTTCTAAAATGTCCATCATTTTTGTCTTGGTTCAGAACCTCTGCCAAAAGTGGTGCACATTTTCCTAGGCCATCTTAGGGTTTTTGAATTAATTCATAAATATTTGAATTTGGGCATTTAAAATTATATAAAATATTTAAATGCTCAAATACCTCCAAACTAAAATGTTTCATGTTGGAAATAATCCAGCTATGGACCAGGAGTGATTTGGTGATTTTTGAAATTGCCTAGGTATTTTATTTAATCCAACAAAGTTGCAGAAGTATTAGAAAAACAGAAAACAGAAGAAAATGAAAAAAACTTACCTGGCGCCTGCCCCGGCCCACCTGCCGGCCCAGCTCAGCACCGCTCCAGCGAGCTGCTTGCCGGCCAGGCAGGCAGGCAGGTGCCCGACGGCGATCGCGGCGTGCGCCACGCACCTGCTCGCCACCTCGCCGCTCCCCTCGCCAGGTGACGTCGAGGATCGGCCTCCCTCTCTCCCCCGAACCCCCCAGACACCCCCTCTCCTCTCCAGCTCCTCCCCCTCGCACGCCCCAGCCATGGCCGACGCCATCGCCGCCACCCCCTCGCCGTAGCCACGCCCTCCGACCACCCCACGCCGTCTCACCGTGTCCAGGAGCACCGCCGCTGTCCACTTCATCGAGCAGCCGAGCCCC
>NC_041385.1:287778703-287807882 GCF_002162155.2 Triticum dicoccoides
GACACCCCCTCTCCTCTCCAGCTCCTCCCCCTCGCACGCCCCAGCCATGGCCGACGCCATCGCCGCCACCCCCTCGCCGTAGCCACGCCCTCCGACCACCCCACGCCGTCTCACCGTGTCCAGGAGCTCCGCCGCTGTCCACTTCATCGAGCAGCCGAGCCCCGAGCGCTCGCAACGCCCGAGACCACCGCACCGACCTCGCCCGAGCTCACCGTCGCCGGAGATCCCCTTCAACGCCGTCGTCGCTCCGGTCCATCTTCGGCCGCACCAAGAACTCCGTCGCACTCACTGTGAGCTTAGCCATCTTCCCCTCCCTTCCGTTCTTGCTCCCGAGCCGTGTAGCAACCTCCCGGAGCTCAACCGCACCCACCGCCGTGGAGCTCGTCGCCGACGTGCTCCCGGTCATCCTCCGGCCACAAGATGGTGTCCATCTTACTCACCAAGTCCCGCAGCACCTAGCTAGCCACTCCACGAGCCTCACCGAACCCTCTAGCGTCAAGTTCGTCTTCGGCCGAACCCCGGTGGCCGCCAAGGTCGTCGCCGGCGCCAACTCCGGCCACCCCGACCCCAACGGACTCCGCCACGAGCAGCGGTTTGTCCTCAGCTCCACTCCGGTGGTCTCCGCGGCCCATTTGGTGGCCGAAATGGCCAAAACCACTTCCGCCGCCGCGTCGGGCTCGCCGGCGGCTAAACGCCGGTGCAGCCGACCGGGTTTGACCACGGGTGGGCCCTGGTTGACTCCCCTGAGTCAATGACAGGTGGGGCCCAGCCCTGTTAATTAAACAGGATTAGTTTTAATTAAGTTTTAATTAAAATAATCACCCTGACATGCGGGACCCACTGTCAGGTTAGACCTGGACCAGTTCCGTTGACCTGCTGACGTCACACTGACGTCAGGCTGACGCAGTAATTGATTTTCTGGATTTAATTTAAATCAGGAAATTCCAGAATATTATTTAAACTTCAAAAATTCATAACTTTTATTCTGTAACTCCAAATTGGACAAATTATATATGAAAAATGATCAGAAAAATCCAATCTATCCATCTGTACTATTTTCATGCATGATCAAACAAGTTAAATTGATGTTTTAAGCAGAACAAGGAAAAGCACTTTAAAAGGCCATATTTGAATTTGAAATTTGAATCCTTGATTCAAATTTGTTCAAACCCTTCTGGTTTTAGTTGCATTAGCCCAATACACTCATATTGCCATGTTTCATGCATGCATCATATTGTTGCACATTGTTTGGTGATGTTTGTGTATCGGTGCTCTCTGCGGCAGGTTCTGTCCCCGAAGAGTTCCCTGATTACCCTAATGAAGAATCGTATCAGTGCATCGAACCATCAGGCAAGCAACCAACCATTTGATCATATCGATACAATCCCATGTTCTCGCTCCTGCTCTCTTTTACTGCATTAAGACAACGCGTTTCAAACTGCTGTGTGCTACGGTAGTTGAACCCATTTCCTCTGCAGGACCTGTCATTGCCACAGTAACTAGATGAAACCCACTAGCATGTGTAGGAGTTGTTTGAGCCATATGTATGTGTTGTTCCTACCTTGCTATGCCTGCTATGCTTAGAGTCGTGTCAAGTCTGGTTCATCTGGGTGATGGGCTGGAGTGAAATGATTATGTCGGTAATGAGAGTGGTGTGGTGAACACGATTTGGTAAAGGTATCGATGAAAGGCCATGTAGGAGTACATGGTGGGTTGTTTCATTGAAGCTGACCTTAAGCACTGAGATCTGTATGCGTGATTTAAGATACAGCTACTACCATGCATTGGGCCCTGAAATATGACCCCGCTCGACTTCTTATTCACCCTAGCTCTCTGTCTAGGAGTTGCAAGTAGTTTCTGGTGTTTGTAGCCTACTGGAGGCCGTGGACAGCGCTGACCGTAGGGGTGGGCTGTGATGCGGTAGGTATGTGGCACGGTGTACCGAATACCCGTTAGGTATCTCGGGAACCCTGTTCACATCGTTCGGGGCCATATGGGAAACCTCGGCCGGACTCCCTGCGGATGGAACCTGAATAGGCGATAAACCTGGACTAGAGGCTTAAGTGTTTAGGTAGGTCGTGGTCTACACCCACGTCGGCTTTCGCTTGAAGTCTGCCGAGCACATGTCGTGTGCAGACGCTAAGTGGTGGAAACATGTATGAAGAAGTACACCCCTGCAGGGTTAACATGATCTATTCGAATAGCCGCGTCCGAGGTAAAGGACTACTTGGTTGCCTATACAGTTCATAGACAAGTAAATGGAAACTACTAAAAGCCTCAAGATAAGTGTGAGTGCCGAGGATGGCTCTTCCGTAGGAAGACGGAGGTGGATCCTCGGTAGTGTATTGAAGTGGTGAGTAGTGGACTCGTGTGCGCAAAACCATTTCAAGTTGGAGTATCGTAGGATAGCCTAGCCAAGAGTCAAAGCTGGCTTGCTGCAATAACTCCACCAACCCTTCTTGATACTATGCATGTATGTAGGATCTGATGTAAGTCTTGCTGAGTACCTTTGTACTCATGTTGCTATAATCTACATTTTTACAGAAGACGCTGCAACCCCTTCTGATGGGTTCTATGTAGACGTTGACATCAACGAGTAGGCTAAAGGCCCAGGTGGTGACCCTGAGCTTGTGAAGGACCACGTAGTATAGCTAGGCTTTCCAAGCCTCTTTTATTTTACTAGTTGTCTGTACTCAGACAAGTTACTTCCGCTGCTGGTTTGTATGAATGTATGACTCGTATGTTGGGTCGTGAGACCCGTACCTTTGTGTATGTTATGTATGGCTCACTGAGCCTTAAATAAAGTACTTGTGTCGTAGAGTCATGTTGTGATGCTTCGTTGTATTTGCACATATCGAGCATATTGTGTGTATGATTGAAATGCTTGGTATGTGTGGGATCTGACTATCTAGTTGTTTATCTTTAGTAGCCTCTCTTACCGGGAAATGTCTCCTAGTGTTACCGCTGAGCCGTGGTAGCTTGCTACTGCTCTGGGACACTTAGGCTGGCCGGCATGTGTCCTTCTTCGTTCCTGTGTCTGTCCCTTCGGGGAAATGTCACGCTTTGAGTACCGGAGTCCTGTTAGCCCGCTACAGCCCGGTTTACCGGAGTCCTGCTAGCCCAGTGCTACAGCCCGGACCCACTTGCTGATGACCGACACGTTCGAAGCTGGGTCATGGATGCCTGTCCCTGTAAGTCCGTGCCACTTTGGGTTTGCGACTAGTCATGTCAGCCCGGGCTCTTTATCATATGGATGCTAGCGACACTATCATATACGTGAGCCAAAAGGCGCAAACGGTCCCAGGAAAAGGTAAGACGACACCCGTGGGGATACCGTGCGTGAGGCCGCAAAGTGATATGAGGTGTTACCAGCTAGATCGATGTGACATCGAGTCGGGGTCCTGACATTACTAGTGACGGGAGAGTTGTTGGTGCGCTCTCTCGGGACGGGGTCGTGCCAGGTAGGGCGGCCATGACTGTTTTCACAGGGCACCGGACACACCGTTGGTACCCCGTGCTTGTGGTATGTGATGAATATGGGAGTAAGGATCCACAACTTTATGATGTGAAATGTTAGGCACGGGGGTTACTACCAATCGATTGGACTCCATGTTAGTGTCGTCTAGGGAAAGGTAGTGATCGGGTGCTTACCCCGGGTACTTGAGGTATCGCGGGTCGTGGATGACATGGAAGTTCCCTGGATCTTGTGGGTAAAGTGTGCAACCTCTGCAGAGAGTAAAACTATTCGAATAGCCGTGTCCAGGGTCATGGACAGTTGGGTAACCGCTCTTGGGCTACGTCCACATGTTTACAAACCAGTGTATGTGTTGGGGAGAACTACTTGGGTCAAGTCAAGGGACTTGACATGATTGAGTTGGGTTGGTGCCCACTCTATTTATGTTGATATCTGTAACCTGTCTTCATGGTTACTTGGATTCTCCTGATGCATGTCTTACAAATTGTTGAACATGTCATTGCACTCAAAACTAGCTTTCTGCAAAAATTTACCTATGTCATACATTGTTGTATCTTGAGCCAAAACATGGGTTGCTTGCGAGTACATTCAAAGTACTCATTGGCTTGCCACTGGTTATTTAATTGGCCAGGTAAGGAAGAACCGGAGTGCGAAGAAGAGTTCTTTGGAGATGAACATGCGAACTAGGACGTTTCCCAGTCGGAAGGCCTGTAGGGTTAAGGCAGATGGCATGGGTTCTACTTATCGACGAAGATTTCCGCTGCTTGTGTTTCATTCGATGTTCAGCCCTTAAGGCTTTATCAATGTAAGACTTGACCATAATGGTCGTAATTTGTGTAAGACGGTATGTATGGATGTAAGACTCTTGTTATTCAGCTTCTGTGTGTTCAGTGAGCATTGATCTCTGGGATCACTGTACACGTGCATTCGGTGATCTCGACTTATGAGTTGGGGTCCCCACAGAGCTGGTATCAGAGCCATCCTGACTGTAGGAAGCCTTAGTTAGCATGGACGTTAGTTAGCTTGAGACCATTGACGGTGTCCTTGACTAGGGGGTACTCAACGCGTCGTCTCCCGATCAGTTGGATTGGGCCGAGGACCCCCATGGCCATATACTCATGGGCCAGTCCGGACAGCTGCCGGATACAAGGAAGAATCAACAAGACTTGGCGATCAAGACAGGGACTCCTCCCCCACCAGCGTATTCGGCTAGGACTCTTGTTATCCTAGACCTCTGGTGCATTATATAACCCGGGGCCAGGCTAGTCGATAGACATATACAACAACATTCATACCATAGGCTAGCTTCTAGGGTTTAGCCTCCTTGATCTCGTGGTAGATGCACTCTTGTAACACACATCATCAATATTAATCAAGCAGGACGTAGGGTTTTACCTCCATCAAGAGGGCCCGAACCTGGGTAAAACATCATGTCCCTTGCCTCCTGTTACCATTGATCCTAAGACGCACTACTTGGGACCCCCTACCCGAGATCCACCGGTTTTGACACCGACATTGGTGCTTTCATTGAGAGTTCCGCTGTGTGATCGGCGAAAGGATCAATGGCTCGACTGCAGGTCAACTCCGATGTCGGCTTCTTCGTCACCAGCTCGACTGGTCACCTTAGCTTGACCAAGGACTGCGCCCTACCTCCGATCATCATGTTCGGATGAAGGCCTTCATCAACACCAACTCCGATCTCTATCAAGATCATGGAGGAGTCATCCATGGAGCTCGGGGGCTCAACGTCAACATTGCCCTCAGGCGACCGTGCTGTTTTTCTGGACAACAAACTTGTATCCGCCGCCACCGCCTCCTCGAGTGTCGCCTAAACGATTACTTCGGCGGAATTATGCGGAATTAAGTCTAAAACAACCCTACAAAAATTTCGTCGAGTTCCGATGGAGGAATCTCTGGCAATCTCCGATATACCGGAGCCCTGTTAAATCTGGACGAGAATCTGGACGAGTTTAGGGCATGGTATCCAGCGTCTATCTCGGATGTCCTTTGGAGGATCCAACCGTTGATTTGCTGCGGAATTCCTTTATCTACCACCTGCCAAACATTCAGCTCGATCCGACCGTCCAAACTCCGGGAAACTTCCGATTAGTGCATCACTTTTTGGATCTGTTTTCTACGCGAAAACGAATCCGACCCGAGTTTGTCTTTTTTATGAACGGGATTTCGGACATCCTTTTTGAGGGAAGTTTTGTATGGGGTATTGTGTTTTGTTCCCGAACACATCCCACTAACTTTAAGATCTTTTGAACATGATCTTCAACATCATGCTGATGTCAAACCAGTCCGGCAATATTGTTCCATGACTGCCGACCTGCGCTAGACACGTCATCACGTTGTTGAGCCAAGCTCAACTTCTTCGGATCATCATCTTGGCAAGCCGAACAAGAGTCCGACATCGTGAAGGATAAATCATCACCAACATCGCCGCCCCACAGATTACACGGAGCGGGCATACCGGCATCGCCGCACGGTCGCTTCATCAAGCCGGCATCGACCACGTCACGACCTGCATCGGCAGGGCCGCACTATTGCTTCTTCAAGCTGGTGTCCATCACGCCGACCTACTTCGACATCTCGGCTGGACCGGGGGCTTCACCATCTCTTCATCAACCTACTCCGGACACTTCGGCGTCACTAGCCGACCAGGCATGGGTGCGCAGATCGAGTCCCAATTTTGGGAATCACCTTCCTTCGGATTGCTACAACAAATAAACCAGGTGCTATTAATCCTAGTATTTCTTTTTGCTTGTTTGGGTTAAATTTTACCCAAGGAATTATTACTCTGGTTAGTCCAGCATATGTACACAGGTCTATCAAATGGTGGCCGCATTATCGACGGTCGCATGATGGTTCGGTCAGTTTCCGTACACAGTTCGGCGAACGCCGCATCCGGAACTCGGGCCGACCTGTGAATCCAGGCTTTGCCACGCCTTTATTGCATTACGCCGATGACCTGCATCGACATCGACTTCGGCGCCAGGCCATATTTCTTTTACTACTCACTTTGCATAAATTATTTATTATGCAACATTTTTTTTAATTCCTATTATTACTATTACCCCCGGTCTGCACTATTTTTTGTGCACAGGAAAATGATCCAACCGGACTATATCCTTTGACGTCACATCGGCTGGACGGGGGCTTCATCAACACTTCATTACCCCAAGCCGGGGACTTCGGCATCACTCTGCCGTCCTGCATTGACCGTGCTATGTCACCACTTCGGAGTGCCGAGCTCCTTGCTCCGCCACCTCGGGACCGGCTTGGGGGATGGAACCTTGTCCCGCATCAAGCTCGGACCGCGTCGTCAATACCGAACACATTAACCAGCTAAGTTGCCTTCACGCTCAAAGTTTTAAATTTCTAACTTGTGTTCGGTTCGACCAAGAATTATACTTTTTTGTAAAAAAGTTGCTTGTAAAAATTTTCCTTGTCGAAACTTTGTTCGCACACGCTTGATGTGCTACCCGCGCTCATTATACCTGGGGGCTTCTTTAACAAAAGCTTATTAATACGGGCTTTATTCCCAACACATGTGTTACACTTCCGCATGTACCTTTTATTCACCATTATATGCATCGATATGACTTAAGTTTTGGCCAAGCTGGGTTGCCTGGCTCCTGTGCTTACCCCTACGTTCCCGATTGTTTGGCTAGGTGGTAAAGGGAGCACCTCTGCGATTTTTACTGCCGGGTCAGCCGGATGTGTACCTCAGACTGGGCGAAGCCGAAAGCTAGCGTTCTTAAGGGAATACTCAGTCGGTGAACTAAAAGATGATTTCTTACCTATTTATTTACCTGCCCCCAGATGTTTTTCTGCTCTTTTCGCAGTCCGGACATGCACTTTAGGGCATGCCTCCCAGGGAAAGGAACCCCTAACGGAACTATTCTCCCTGGAAGATGTTTCTTACTAGCCATGTAATATAACATAACTAGTTGGGCACTTGTTTGATAAAGCACTAATGACCCCTACGCCTGGTCCCCACGCATGCCCCGGTTTTTATAACCGGGAGGGTATTCGGACACACTCCGGACTATTGGGTCCAGAGGTTGAAGCGAAAAGGTCCGCTACGACAAACGATCTACAATCCGGCTAGAAGGCATTCTACATGTCACCTTACATTTTATAGTCAACTTTTACCCAAGTCGCTCGGGGGCTCTTATGTTTATTTGAGCCGTTTCATACTAAGTGTTTTTCTTCTTAGTCGTTGCAAAGTTAAAGCACGGCAGAAGCACTTTTTTTCTAAGAGCAATTTTTGGATTGGCACCGAACACTTGATCATGTTCGGACGTCATGTTTTTACTGACGTTTTTTGGTTTTCCAAGCTTTTGGCACTTTTAACTATTTGTGTGTTTTCAGCACAAGTCTCGCAGTGCAACGCCGGACACCTTTAGAGATTCGGCAAAAACATTCTCGGATATTGCTATATATGCATCAACTTCGAATTGTGTCTTCGGTCAATAGTTGGGTTGCCCGGCTCCTGCGCTTGCCTCCTATGTTCAGCTTTGTTCGGCTAGGTGTGCAAAGGGAGAACCACTGCGATTGTGCTTCCAGCTCGCATGGTCAAGCACCTCAGTGGAGAAAGCCGAAAACTGACTGTACAATAGGTGTAAACTGGTCAGCGATCCGATGACTATATTAAATGACGGGCCATTCATAACATTGGCCGAAGTGTTTCCGGCTTGACCTCGACTGTCGCCGAACACTACCGGGGGCTATTAACTGGCCTCCCAAACTAAATCCTTGATCTTTTGCTCTTACATTGGAGCTGAGGTTTCATGATCATGCTTAGCATGACAACCCAAAGAAAGGAACCGATAGTGGGACTATTTTCTTTGGAAGACATTTCTTCTGTTAAACAACAATATAACATATCTCTCTGCGTACCTTTGTTTAGAAAGCCGTATGACCAGATTGCCTTGTTTGTCGTAAATATTTGCCCTCATAAAGGCTTTATAAAGTAGGACAAACACTCCTCGGCTACCGGCCGAGGAGGTTGAAGCCCATGGTCGGTCAACATAGTTTTGTACAATGCGGATCCGAGCATTAATGACATAAAGTACTTGGATACATTGAGTCATTACACATAATTTGTGATTTTACTATGGATATTGATCCTTAATTCGGCCACCCGTGCCCGCATTAAGGCTCGGGGGCTACTGGGCTTCGGGCTTATTATTTAAAAATATTAAAGGGGCACATTGATCCCCTGATCTGGTGTTGCCACCCGACCAGTGTCTCGGGGGCTACTGCATTGCTTGTTCTATGCAGAAAATCTTAAGTGCAATACAGTTTCCGAGGAGATTTTGATCCTTGGGTTGGTCGGCCGCACCCAACCTGAGTATCGAGGACTGAGCACGCCGCCTTTTGTGTCCCGAAGTATTATGCCGAGCTAGGACTTGATCCTCAGACCGATTTTGCAAATCAACTAGAGTCTCAGCGGCTACGGGGATCAGCGGTCTTATGTCATCCGTCAGGTGCATCTCGGGTTTTAGACCGATACATACCTTGAGGGCTACTGGCTATATATCTCGTCAGAGAATAAATTACATCAATAAAAAACATTGACGAAAAATCAGCCCATGACCGAGGTGCTTAACCACCTCGGAAGCTGTTCGACATATAGCTCGGATGCAAGTGGCTGGCTCCTTAGAGGGCATTTCCGGCATTAAGCTCGGTTAAACTCCTTCAAACTTCTTTGAACCAAGGTGATTTATGACACTTCGGATAAAGTACGGCGTTGGAGCTCGGATACATAGTCTGGCGTTGGAGCTCGGATACAGTCTGGCGTTGGAGCTCAGATACATAGTCTGGCGTTAGGGCTGGGAAGCAGTCCGGCATTGGTGCTCGGCTGCAAAAGATACCTCGAATGCAGTCCCGCGTTGGAGCTCGGATGCAAGAGGACGTTGCCATCCGGGAACAACTTCAAACCCGAGGCATGGCATAAAAATAACAAGGCATTGATAAAGGCCTTAAACTTAAAGGGGCTCCTTGGATACCCAACGCGTAAACTCGTCGAATGCATTTCGGCGATCCTCAAGATAGAAGATGAGAAGATTTGTTGAACCAGTTTTCAAGACCGGCAACTGAAGATGAAGAACAGTTCGGAAGAATCGAGGAGCGTCCCTAACTTGAAGACCAGTTCAGGGGGCTACTGACGGTGTCCTAGACTAGGGGGTACTCAACACGTCGTCTCCCGATCAGTTGGATTGGGCCGAGGACCCCCATGGCCGTATACTCATGGGCTAGTCCGGACAGTTGCCGCATACAAGGAAGAATCAACAAGACTTGGCGATCAAGACAAGGACTCCTCCCCCTCCGGCGTATTCGGCTAGGACTCTTGTTATCCTAGGCCTCTGATGCATTATATAAACCGGGGCCAGGCTAGTCGATAGACATATACAACAACAATCATACCATAGGCTAGCTTCTAGGGTTTAGCCTCCTTGATCTCGTGGTAGATCCACTCTTGTAACACACATCATCAATATTAATCAAGCAGGACATAGGGTTTTACCTCCATCAAGAGGGCCCGAACCTGGGTAAAACATCGTGTCCCTTGCCTCCTGTTACCATTGATCCTAAGACGCACTGCTTGGGACCCCTTACCCGAGATCCGCCGGTTTTAACACCGACAACCATCTAAACTTCTTCTTTTCTAAAGCTTACCCAATCCAAAGTATATTTCCCTTATTGACCTCTCCCATTCAACCTTTGTAGATGGTCGTCGCTCCCTTGAGACTCCTTACGACAGGATTTCCATCCCACCTAAGAGATTGCCTCCAACAATGCCACTATCCCTTGCTGCCCATATACACCCTGCATGAACTAGAAAATGATGTGTTCGAGAAGGAGTTCTACGCCAAGGTTTTTGTGCCTTCCAATACCTCACCTCAGGGGTGGTTCTTCATTGGAACACCTATGCCAACAAGAGACCTAGCCATTCAGCAAGTGGCATATGAAGCACTCCTCCGTCTTCGAGAACTCCTTCTAGAAATGAAAGAAGAACATGCCACCTGCTACCTACCTGGCAAGAGCGGATTTGGAGCTCCGACTCAAGTGATGATTTCCCCAGAAGACGAGGATCCAACCCTCAAGTACCAGATCCGTTTCGTCAACGCAGGAGACTACCTTCTACGCCACCTCACCGAAGCATTTCTCAAGGCTCGCCAAGATCTCCCTACACTTCTGCAACTCCACAGCCTCGAGAAGAAGAAGGTGGTCGAGCAAGAACAGCAAATCACTGCCCTAGAAGCCCACATTTTTAATTAGGAGCAGCAAATCAAGAAACTTCAGAAAGCTCGCAACCAAACCCCACGCAAAAGGCATGGGAATGGATTTCCATATCCACCTCATAGATGATCATCGTCAGGCCCCCGACAACAATACCCAAGACTGAATAGCAACCCTTTTGCTTCCGTCACATGTCACGGGTGTGGTGAACTCGGGCATATTAATAGGATGTGTCCCAACAAGCAGTCGACTGTCGCATGACCACTGGCACCCAGGAGAACATAGAAGCCGAAGACCGAATGCCTTTCTCTCAAAGTGATGAAGCAAGCACGACTATTGAATCCGAGGACCCCTAGGGTAGGATGAGTCGTGTACCCCCCCCCTATGCGCAGTCGAGTCCATATGATGGTTCAAATGAAACCATATTGAGTGTTGCTTGTTCTTATCTGTTTGTGTTTTGATATAGGTTGCACTTTTGCCTTAGGCAGCATGTATGCAACTATATCACCTATCTTATCTTACTGAAATTGTGTGCGATCTTTTGGCACTTGTTTGTTTGCACCCGCACTATAAAACCCCCTTTAGGCATTCCCCTCCTCTATGCAACTTTTCCATCTCATCTCTCTCTCGTTAAGTGAAGATCAGTGAGACAAGGTACACCAAGGATTCTACTTCGACAACCAACTGGCACTGAAGAACTTTTCCACAGCCTCCTCGACCAAGTAAAACCCCGTAGAGTTATGTTTAACCCCCTAGACTAGAAACCCATTCCTAGACCCTTCGAGACTTCACGAGATACCCCAGATCAAATCCTTCACCATGTGCTTAACCCGCAGTATTGCAAGAGAACCAGTTCAGCCGTCGTAACCTTGCACGACACTGGGTTCATTATGGAACTAGCGGACATAGTGAACGAGCACATTATCATCCTAATATAGCACCAGAACTAACGATGCCATAGGAAAGACCAATTTGAGGATGTATGAACAGAGGACAAATGACTTGGTGAGTTTATATCAATGACTTTGAGGAATCATCCGAGACTATTTGGTGGATTATGAGGTTTTCATGTTGATAGATGAACTTGGTGGGATCGTGAGTATAGATTAGCATAGCTTTCATCACCCGTGAGTAAATTGGATTTAGTAGGATAATTGTGTTCGCAAGCTGGAATTCTTGGAAGTATTTGGATTTAACTTAGCCATGCGATATTGATAGAAGACAGTTGATATTACGTAAATGACTTGGGGGAACATGTAGGAATTCTCGTTAGACTAGAGATTTGGATTTAAGTAGGTGATTCTAGTTGAATATAGATGCTGGATATGTCTACATGGTTCAGAGTAAATTTGATTTAGACTGATGATCTCGATCATTGATACCATGTTTCTCGGTGGATGATAAACTAGGAGAATGGACTAATTGTCGTAGTTTATTTAGGCATCTTTGTGAGCTTGACCTTGGAGTATTACTAGATCACAATAACTGGAATTGGTGGACTGACTATAGTAAGGCAGCCCTTTCAAGTATTGGGGATTATAAGGACTTTAGGAGATCATGTGGAACACCAGCATAGGCGTTGGATTTGTAGAATAAATGGATTATGTAGTGATTGATGGAAGTTAACGGGCTGTTGAAGTTGATTCATAGGAAGGAAACAAGATTTTGGAGTAGCATACGACGTGTTTCCTTAGGATGGAGATGCACTAGCATGGACCTTGGAGGAATAGGATGAGCACTTGGATTGTCCTGTTTTATTCCAGCTTGGAAGCTTGTATGCTCTACCCATGGATTTTTAGGGGTAGCCACACACATGAGTTTGGGTATCGTAGACATATATGATTTTGTTAGACCTCCTCTTGAGAGTCATGAGGATATGAATCACATGAGTAATGATTGGAGTTGACCTATACGAAATGGTACTATCAGTGATACGATGTGATTTGTTTAAAGGACTAGATAGCACAATTGGCATCTCGGAAACTGTGCTCAAGGATGGGATGATAAACATCCACTCGCACACTAGAATCCCTGAAACCCTTAAGCCCTACCAAGCTACAACATGGTCGGATCAGGACCTTAGGGCCTTGACACTAGATCTAGAACCACCTTGGCCCACACTCAACATGATCACCACTAATTCCCCAGCCCACTTTATGTACCCCATAGAATTCATGGAGGGCTTGGGCAAGTTAGTTTTCATCTTTCTTTGATGACATACTTGTCTACCCGAAGACGGAAGAAGAATCGTTGAGCTGGTCAAGGAACATTTGAAGACCACCATGCCAAGGAGGAAGAATTACCACCATCATCAAGAAGTAAACATCCGCGTCGAAGACCAGGTGTATCTGCAAGCCACTTCTCTCTAAGGAACCAAGCATTTCCATGACAAGGAGACCCACCCCAAGATTCATCGGCCCCCTTCGTGATCACTCCAAAAATTTAACAACACCCTCTGAGATCACTACGAGACGAAGAGAAGACAGTTACCAGCTGGAGTTGCCACCTGAGTTACCTGATGTGCACAATGCTTCCATGCATCACAACCCCGGAAGTGTTTCCAACTTCCTAACTTGCCCGATCTCTACGAGGGCATTAACCACCGAGCCATCGACCCCTAGCCCAACCTAACCTACCGCGAGCTACCCATTAGCAACCTGGATCAAGAAGAGCGTCATACACGAAGCCACACCATCAAGTACTTCAAGCTCAATGGAGCACTACACGGAAGCAGAAGCAACATGAGGACTTGAAGACTACCCCAGATCCAAGTTTTTGTATTCCTTTCCACGCCTAGTTTGGGAATCTCGGGGACGAGATTCTTGTAAGGGGGGTAGGTCTGTCACACCCTGATTTTCATGGCACAACACTTAAGATGATAAATCATGATAAAATGTGGTTTGACAAAAACTTTTGCATTATTTGATTTTTTTTGAGTTGGTTTCTCTATATGTTTTCAAGTCCTCTTAAAAGTCAACATAGCTTAACCTTCTAAACTTCCTTTCCTTGATCCCAAACTTCTGTCCAATGATCATACCATGTGTATAGTACAACATAGTATTTTCTTACAAAAATAATTTGGCCAAATAGTATTTTCAAAAATTAGTTTTTCAAAAACCCTTGAGTTGAGGTTTGCACTACAAGTACTTGACTTGGGGTGTGAAAAATCATTCAAAAGGTATATTTGAATCCGATTAGATGTAGGACTCCCATAAACCACAAAAATATAATTTTAAAAGTTATTTTCCTATTTTATTTAAAAGCTTTTTCTTGAGGCCAGAAATGGTCTTTAATAGGGAAAAATTATTTTATTGTTTTTAAAAAATATTTGACAAAAATCAGGGAAACTCAGTGGACATATATTGTCCATATATAAGAGTTTCAACACATGATCATGTTCAAAATATTGGTCAGATCCCTCAAAAACCCTTTCTGGGTATTTCAAGCTTTTGAAATATTTACAAAGGAAATATAATCCAAAAATTCCAAGAAAATTCTATCATGTCACATATGACATGCTTGATGATCTTGACAAGTATCATGTCATGGAGAATAGTATAACATCATGAAATCCCCTCAAAACCATTTCTGTCCATTTTGAAGTTTGAGCAACTTTACATTGCCAAACATGTCCAAATGTTCTCAAACCTTGTGAACATGCTCAAATGGTCTAATAATTCATCTAGACCAAATGGCACAAGTTGGAGAAAATGTTATATTTATCAAAATGCCCCAAAACCCTTCGTGTCCAGAACCAAATTTGAACAACTCTACATTGGAAACTTTATCCTTTTGATCTCAACTTTTGTGGACATGTTTGTAACCTCAAATGATGACACTACACCAAGTGGTGCATCAAGGAGAACAGATTTGCATGACTAAATCTTGGAAAGTCCATTTCTGCTGATTTCTAGGGTTTACAAAAGTTGCATTGGCAACTTTGCCCAAATGGACTCAACCTTGGTGGAACCTATTATAATCTCATGCCATTTGACCCTGTCAAGCCTCATGACAAGAGGAGTTCATCTTCTTGCCCAAACCAGCAACAAACACCTTCTGCCATTTTACTAAACCCCCTGTTTTGACCACTTCCACTCTTCTCCATGGCTTCAACTTTTTACCACAGCCCCTCAGAGTCCCCTTGCACCTCCAGTAACTCTTTCCTGGCCTCAACTCAATGATTGAAGGGTGAAACATCCCCATTTACCCTTCTGGACAGCAGCATTCTTCTCCTTTCTCACCTCCCTCCTCACTCCAGTGGATCTCCAGGGCATCCAATGCCCCTCCCCACTTTTATACTTCCCCCTAGAACTACCAGACATCTTTGGCCGCGCCCACATTGCATAGAAAATGGCCATGCCGGCCATTTGGGCGCTCTGGAGCGTGCTATAGTGCACTCCCGCCCTGTAGCCGCCCCTGCCAAGCACCTCCGGCCACCTCGGCTCTCCCCCTCACGCCAGCTGATGCTCCTCGACGTCCTCAGCACGCCACTCTTCTGTCCCCCTCCTCCTTCTCCCTCCTTCTGCCCTTGCTCGCATGCGCACCTGCCGCCTGAGAGTTCCAATGAGCGGCCTCACACGCGTGGCGCCTCTGGCCCCTCCTGCTTCCTCTCTCTTCCTTCCCTCGCTCTGGACCGAACCCACGAGCACCCTAGACATGCCCACGCATGCCCCCGTGACCCACCGCAATGACAATGACCTCGCCAGCGCACGGGTCTACGGTGAGCCGTGGCTCGCCTACTTAAAGGCCTCCTCGAACCTCTCCCTCACCACCACTCATCCTATCCCACTCCAACTAGGCCCCCTCGCACCCCAGTTCATCTCCAGAAGCGCCCGAGCTCGAGATCGAGCTCAAGCTCCACCGCCTCGGGTCGCCGTCGATCTCACGGTATGGGCCACCCCCGTCCCTCTTTATTGCTTCTCTGGAACGCCCATAGCTCACTGATCGATTCCCCCCTCTTTCCCGCTCGTTTTGTAGTCGGAAACAGCCGGAGCCATCAACGCTCGACGCTCCTCCACCATGAACCTCGTCGCCGGCGAACCACTACTCCCCTCCGGCCAACTCCGGCAACACCGGAACGGCGACACGACAAGGATTCCAACGATGCCATCAGCTCACCCTGCCGTGCCCGGAAACGTCGCCGGTGAGCTCGCCGGCCCTCTGTCGCAGGGTTAGGGATGACAGGCAGGTCCCGCCTGTCAGCCTCTCCCCTCCATCGCCCCCTCTCTCTCTCGCTGATGCCTGGGCCCCACCCGTCAGGTTTAAACCTGGCGCGCGCGCGTGCACCAGTGCGCTGGGCCGCCTCTCTGGCTGGGCCTGCTTCGCTGCGGCTATTCTGGCCCAGCAGGCATAGTGCTCCTTTTCCTTTTTCTTTTCTGTCAAACTTGCAAAAATTCTAGAGGATTAAATATTCATCTAAATGCAATAATTCCAACTCCCATATTTTTCTAAACATCCCACCTATTTAATGGTATAACTTTCATTCATGACCAACCAACTTTTATGTACTGTTCATATTCAAATTCAAATTTGAATATATTTAAACCCCTCTAAAAATCCATTTCTTCCATTATGCTACTCCAAATCCAAAACTAGGAATTTTCCCCTTCTTAGTTTTCACCCTAGTATTTAACAAAAATATGTTGACATTTTTCTGAGCAATTTGGTTTTTCTGTTTTCCTATTGCCTTATTTTCTCGTTATTTTCTTGCGACGATTAGATCCCGTATTAGACGAAGTTGCTGAAGAAGAAGAAGGAGAAGGATTTGAAGAACTTGAAGGCCAAGGCAAGCAGCCCTTTGACCATGTCTATGAAACCTTTTTTATGCATGTCATATGGCACCATATTGTTGTTGCAACGGAATCATGATGAGGTGGTAACCACATTGATGGTTTGCCACCGTACTTCCTCTTTGATACTTGCATTATGCACGACCCTACCTTCTTATGAGGGTTATGTCGGTGGGATTAGATAGGATGCTAAAGTAGATGCTACGCAAAAAGGGACGGGTATATGCATGGTGAAGGAGACAAAGTATTTTCAAAAGACTTTTCAAAAACCCCATCGGGTGCCACTTATGCTCGGGGGAGATGATGAGTTGGGTAGCCACTTGATGACGAAGTGGTGTACCGAGGCAAGTGTGTGTTGTTTTCAAAACGGATTGGTTTAAGTTGCGACCGTTATTCCCACCTTACATGCGCAACCACTCTACCCTTGTATGGAAAAGGGCATTATTGATTACCTAGACTGATACTAGCTTGGAGCCCGCATTACTAGTGACGGGAGAGTTGTTGGTGCGCTCTCTCGGGACGGGGTCGTGCCAGGTAGGGCGGCCATGACTGTTTTCACAGGGCACCGGACACACCGTTGGTACCCCGTGCTTGTGGTATGTGATTAATATGGGAGCGAGGCTCCACAACTTTATGATGTGAAATGTTAGGCACGGGGTTACTACCAATCGAGTGGACTCCATGTTAGTGTCGTCTAGGGAAAGGTAGTGATCGGGTGCTTACCCCGGGTACTTGAGGTATCGCGGGTCATGGATGACACGGAAGTTCCCCGGATCTTGTGGGTAAAGTGTGCAACCTCTGCAGAGTGTAAAACTATTCGAATAGCCGTGTCCACGGTCAAGGACAGTTGGGTAACCGCTCTTGGGCTACGTCCACATGTTTACAAACCAGTGTGTGTGTTGGGGAGAACTACTTGGGTCAAGTCAAGGGACTTGACATGATTGAGTTGGGTTGGTGCCCACTCTATTTATGTTGATATTTGTAACGTGTCCTCATGGTTACTTGAATTCTCCTGATGCATGTCTTACAAATTGTTGAACATGTCATTGCACTCAAAACTAGCTTTCTGCAAAAATTTACCTATGTCATACATTGTTGTATCTTGAGCCAAAACATGAGTTGCTTGCGAGTACATTCAAAGTACTCATTGGCTTGCCACTGGTTATTTAATTGGCCAGGCGTGGAAGAACCAGAGTTCGAAGAAGAGTTCTTTGGAGACGAACATGCAAACTAGGACGTTTCCCAGTCAGAATGCCTATAGGGTTAAGGCAGATGGCATGGGTTCTACTTATCGACAAAGATTTCTGCTGCTTGTGTTTCATTTGATGTTCAACCCTTAAGGCTTTATCAATGTAAGACTTGACCATAATGGTCGTAATTTGTGTAAGACGGTATGTATGGATGTAAGACTCTTGTTATTCAGCTTCTATGTGTGCAGTGAGCATTGATCTCTGGGATCACTATACACGTGCATTCGGTGATCTCGACTTATGAGTCGGGGTCCCCACACAGTGCTTGTTATCCCTTACAACATGCCTCCAAATGTCTGCACCAAAGAATCAAACTACATGATGGCCTTTCTCATCCTAGGTCCAAAAAGTCCTGGAAATGATTTTGATTTGTTCATGGATCCTCTTGTGGAGGAACTTCAACAGCTATGGAGGGGTGTTCTCACTTGAGACCTATATAGCAGCCCACCAGCTGATTTCTTTCTGTGTGATGTTATAATTTGGTGCATCCATGATTATCTAGCTTTGGGCACTATGTCAGGGCGAACAACAGATGGTTACAATGCGTGTGTTCGCTTTGACAGGAATCCACTGTCATACGCAATACTTTGCAAGATCTGTTACATTGGACACCGCCGTTTGCTTGCCAA
Source organism: Triticum dicoccoides (assembly GCF_002162155.2). Lineage (NCBI taxonomy): Eukaryota > Viridiplantae > Streptophyta > Magnoliopsida > Poales > Poaceae > Triticum > Triticum dicoccoides. Next base: position 287,797,101 of record NC_041385.1, read on the forward strand.
GGACAAGTCACATCCTAGAAAATACCGAAGACATGTGTTCAATGCAAAGCATGAAAACCGTGATGCCCCAAAGAGGCTCACCACCGATGAGTTGCAAGTGGAATTAGAGAAGGTTAGGCATATTACACCAGGAAACCATCCTGGTAATGACAACGGGAAAAGGAAGCATGGCATGGCAGAAGAGGGATTATTGTTTACCTGCAGGTCCACTTTGTGGGACTTGGAGTATCGGCAAGATTTGGATCTGCGGCATAATCTTGATGTGATGCACATCGAGAAAAATATATGTGACAACATTATCGGCACACTTCTTAATATTGAAGGCAAGACAAAAGATAACTTAAAATCTAGGATTGATTTGACAAACTTGGGTATCAGACAGGATTTGCAGGCGCAAGATGAAGGTAAACCACGGGATATGGCACCAGCTGTGTACGTCTTGGACAAGGTAAAAAGAAAAGAATTCTGCGAGGTCATGTCACGTGTGAAATTCCCACATGGATTTGCTTCCAACCCTGAAAGGAGAGTCAATGCAGATGGAAACAAGGTACAAGGGTTGAAAACTCATGACTGCCACGTCCTACTTCAAAGGGTTTTACTTGTTATCCTTAGAGGATTGGGCCGCCCTGACTTATATAGAGCAGTTGCAGAGTTGGGACAATTCTTCAGGGAACTTTGAAGTGGAAATATTAGGATAGATGCTTTGGAGCATCTTAGAGACAAGATACCAACTATCATATGCAACCTTGAGAAGATATATCCTCCAGCCTTCTTTGACGTGATGGTGCATTTGGCTGTTCATCTACCTGATGAGGCACTACTTGAGGCCCAATACAGTATGGCTGGATGTACCCTATTGAAAGGCGGCTAGGCACTTTCAAGGGCTATGTTAGGAACAGATCTACACTCGAGGGTTCCATTGCAGAGGCCTACATTGCTAGAAAAGCGTTGACACTCTGCTCAAAATACATTGAAATAGCTGATCAGGTTAGCAAAGAGGTGAGTGAAGACAATCCTGGGCTAAATGTTTTCGATTATTCTGTTCGAGTTACAGGGAAGAGTCGACAAGAGGACAAACCTAAATATTTGGACAAAATGGTTTGGTATGTGTTGAATAACTGTCCTGAGATACTACCTTATATCAAGTAAGTGCTAAGTACTGCAGCCTATACATCATAATCTACTAAACTTGCAGCACATTCCTATATATTTAGATGTTTGACGCGATCACTATGTTGTGCAACATCTACAAAAAGGAGTTACTGCCACAAAATCCATGAAACATTGACAAACTGGTTATGGCAGGATTTGCGAAATGGTTCAAGAGCCATGTAAGCTTTTGAATTGCACTGTCAATTTTTTTTAATATATTGTGTACATAAGGTGATCAGCTTGTCTATTTTCGAACCATAGGTTAAGAAGATGCGGGAGGATGGGCAGGCAGTTGATGATGCCCTTTACTCACTAGCAATGGGTCCTGATACTCGAGTAAGACATTATGAATCTTGCGTTGTTGGAGATGTGCGCTACAACAACCTTGCACGAGATGAAGGCAGGAAGATACAAAACAGTTCCATCATGAGCACGGATACGTATGACAAAGAGACAACTGAAATGTATGCTAACATAACAGACATTGTTTAGTTGCAGCATATCTCCAGTTTCGAGGATCATCAGTGTGTGGTTCTGTTGTGCTGTCGTTGGTATAACCTGTTTTCCAGGATCGCACAACCTAGAGCTGATGATTATTTCAAATCCATCAATGTCAAGGCGGCGTACTAGACTAACGAGCCTTCTATTTTTGCAAATCAAGAAACACATATATATTTCTTGGAAGACACATTTTCACATAGCGATGGCTAGAGAGTATTGCAAAGGTTTGAGAAGAGGAATTCGTTTAATGAAGTTGCACATCAAGATGATGCTTACACTGCTCCTGATATACAAGATAACATAGATGTTCCTAATATCTTTGAGAACCATCACGTCAATGACGCTGGCGAAAAGGTTGCCTGTCGTGCTGTGGACATACAAGAGTTGATCAAGAAGAAGGCAACATTCGAGGATGTTGAGCACGAAGAAGAAGATGACACCATGGGGAATTACGATTCTGACTGATACACATGGCGAAGATGTCGACGCTGCTGCTGCGGATGATGATTACATTGCTTTTGTCATATTTGCCTGTAAGAAGATGTTTTTTTATCTATTATGTGAAATTGTGCTTGCTATGACAACTGAAACCTGATGAACACGTTGTTTAGTATTTTGCTGTGAGAACATCACTTGCTATGTATGCTGATTTGTGTTTGGTGATTGTATGACGAGTAAATCATGATGACATTGTTGTTTAGTTGTACTCATATTTGGCTATGAAACTTGAATTTTATGACATAGTTTGCGGTTGGACTACAATTTGCTCGACGTCTACGAATGAGAACAAAGCTGGCCCGTGCCTCTGCTAATTTATTTATTTATTACCAAAAGGGCCTCTGCTATTTATTTATTTATGAGAAAACTGGATACCCCCTGATTTCCGTTAATAGAAATAATTAGATGTTCACAACACTATGCCCAGCCTGCGAAACAGGTTTCATTCATTACTAGTTTCAGCAAAGTGCTCATGTCATAGCCACTGAATACATCGCGAGTGCTACATACACTACAAATAAAGAGACAATCATCCTACAGAGCACATCGATTTTTCCCATTATCTTCACAAGCTCTTTCATCTCCTCATTGTTGTCAAGGTCGTTCAGCAGCTGTTGCTTGGCCATGATCAGAGGAACTACATCTTTAACCTTCTGCTCTACATCTTCCTCTTCTTCTGTTCCTTCATTTACTTGTCCAACACCCCAACCTACTGTTATTGGGATTCCTTGGAAAACAATATAATCAGCGTAGTTGCATTCCCCCACATTAGCAACTTCCCAGAAATACAAATCATATGAATCTTCCCTTTTCTGCACGAATCAAATTGGAAGATCATCAACCAAACTATTAAAAAAATCAGCAACTGAAAGCATCAGAACAACACTTAAACATATTATTACCCCATGATTAGGTCATTTGTAGAAGACTCGGCCAGGGTTGAGGATTGTGGTTGAGATGCGACAGATGACTCCACACCAACGGCAGCGGGTTGCGATGAGCAATCGGCTACGGTGCGCGTGCCGGCGGGGGTGTGATGAGACCCACAGGCGATGATACGGGTGGCAACTTGGTGCTTATCTGGTTGTTTCCTGCTGAAGAGCAGGTGGACGAGCAGCCAGCGGACATGGTTGCTGCGGCCAGAGCTCCGAATGCTAGGCAGAGTAAGTAGAGAAGAGGAGAAGCGAACGTTGGATATGTCGGTTTCATTACTTGCAGAGTAGCATAGTACCATATATAGTCATAGTCTAGGTTTGCATTCGAACCAGCTACAGGAGCATGTCTCCCTTTTTTCTAAAACTCAACAACATCTCTTTGCTGGTACACTAGCTTCTTCTGTACGCCTTCTCAGGTCTTTGATTTTCTTTCCCTTTTTTGCGAGGAAGGAAGGAGGACAAAATTGAGAGTTACTGGGACTCGAACCCAAGACCTCTCGGTTGAAAACCAAGGGTGCTAGTCACTTATGTGGCGAACATTTCCTGGGAGGAGGACAACAGACGAACACAATTTCCTCGCAGTTTTAGTTGCGACACAAGATCGAACAGTCGCAGTTTTGGGAATGTTATCAGGAGAACGAGCCCACCTTTTCTTTTCTTCCTATATATAAATAATTATGCTACTTTGTGTCGGCTTAGTCAACAAACGATTGTGCTAACCTTGACCGTTGGATTGACATTCAACGTCTGTCGTGTTTCTTCAATCTCTTCTTCCGCGAGTCACCAAAGCCAAACCAGCGCTAGCGGGACCTCCTGCTCCCGCCTCCCACGGCTGGCTGTGCTGTCGCGCACACATCGTGACCACATCGCACCCTAAAACACTGCGCATCTTCCCCAGCTCATATTTGTTCCCGTCCGAGGCCTCACCGTCGTCCTCTGCCTTGGTTCGCTCGTCGCGGCGCCGCCCTCCAGTGTTGTCAACATGGTCAACAACTGAGAGGAATAAGGAGATGACTGTACATGGTGAGGATGACAGTAGGGACCCAGCAGCGTGCACAGTAATTTTGTTTTTTCGGGACGGAGAAGGGTATCAACTAGGTTGTGTGGGACCTGTGGCCATCTAGCCCAGGCTTTTATTTCATATGTTTAGCACATGACCAGCCCAGTTTTTTTTCCTTTCTGAAAATGGCTAGCGAACTATTTTGTTTTTTGCAGAATAACCAACGTAGGCATACTTGCTTTTCTACGCCCTGCTGGGATGGAAATCTTTCAAGACGATGAGGGATGCTTTTTGCCTAGAAAATGGGCTATAAGTAATAAGAAATGGGCTATAAGTAATAAGAAATGGGCTATAAAATGAAAAAATACAGCAAACAGGCAATTAGTTCCATAATACTTTTTTCTTTCAGATTTTGATATTTTAAATTTCATTATTTTTGTGCGGGTAAAATTTCATTGAATTTAAATTAAGGTATATTTAGATTTAAAATTAATTTGAACCTAGCTAGAAATTTGGGGCTGTATGTTGTTTGGGACAGATTTGGAGGCTGGCTTGTGGGTCTACTAGGTTGACGTGTACGAAAGGCATTGTCAACTTAGTCCACAAACGATTCTAGCAGCAGTGACCGCTGGATGGTAATCCAACGGCCATGATGCTTCTTCAATATCTGTTCTTCTTGCTCCAGCCGCCCAAACCAGCGCCGGTGGGACTGCCTGCTCCCGCCTCCCATGGCCGGCTGTGCTGCCGCACAGGCCGCACCGCCCCGCCCTACTTCATTGTTGGCCAGGCCATTCCTCTACTCACCCACACCTCCTGTTATTTTCCGGCGACGGGAGCTGGACCAGTAAACCCTTGTACTCCCCACCGCGTGGGCAACCATTGTCGAGTCTTCCCTGACTCCGTGTTGTTCCCTTCCTAGGCCTCGCCGTCGTCCACCGCCATGATGCTCTCGGTGCAGCCTGGTCAACGTGGTCAACGAACGACATCCATCGGACATGGACTGCACGTGGAGAGGCTGACAGCTGGGTCCACGGCCGCACACAAGGACATGCCTCCTTATTACGTGCAAAATAATGATTCCTCCACCTGACAGCTGGGACCCACCGGAAGGGCCTTTGTATTTAGCGAAAAAAACGTTCCCCCCGCTGACAGGTCGGACCCACCAGCTATATCTTCGCACGCAAGGAAGTGCCTCCTTATTACGCACAAAAAAATGAATACCCCCTGCTAGCTGGGATCCAGCAAAGTGGGAGGCTAAGTTGTGGGCCAACTAAGTTGACAGGGACGAACGGCTTTGTCAACTTAGTCAATATGAACGATTTTAGCTCCAGTGACTGTATGATGTCCATCCAACGGCCGTAGTGCTTCTTCAACCTCTGGTCTTCTTGGCTAGCCGCCCAAACCAGCGCCGGTCATGACACGTGCTCCTGCCTCCCATGGCCGGCTGTGATGCCGCGGAGGCCTCACCGCCCCCTACTACTCGCACCGCTAGCCAGGCCATCCCTCTACTCACCCACACCCCTTGTTATTCTGCGGCGATGGCAGCCTCACACCGCAGCCGAACCAGTGAACCCTCATACTCCTCTCCGCGCGGGCTTCCGCTGTCGCGTCCTCCCCGGCTCCGTGTCGTCCCCTTCCTAGGCCTCGCCGTCGTCCACCACCCTGGTGCTCTCAGCGCAGCATGGTCAACGTGGTCAAGGAACGGCTTCCATCGGAAGAGTACTGTACATGGAGAGACTGACAGTTGGGTCCACGGCGGCCGCAAGGAAGTGCCTCCTTATAACGTGCAAAATAATTATTCCTCCACCTGACAGCAGGGACCCACTGGACGGGCCACCGTATTTCGTGAAAAAAACGTTTCCCCCCTGACTGCTGGGACCCACCAGCTACCTCTTCGCATGGAAGGAAGTGCGTCCGGGTAAAAAAGAATGATTCGCCCCCCTGACTGCTGGGACCCACAAGCTACATCTTCGCACACAAGGAAGTGCCTGACAGTCAGGACCCACCTGGTCGAAGCGTACATAGCGTTCTCATTATGGTTACGAATGTGTACGTACATACTTGTCGATGTAGAGGCGCGCACATGTCGTAGTAGAGGCGCGCACGTAGCATGTACACGTACATACAACGGCCTGGGTGCAAAACATTATATACGGCCATGTACGTACATACGGGTGGGGTCTCGAACGCCTACTCGCGCATACGTACAGCCAGGGCTCGTGTACATGGCTGGGTCGGAACGGAGAAACTGTGTCGTCGTCGTGTTCATGTTGAGGCAACAGAATGCGTCGTGTTCATTGGGAGGCAACGAAATGCGTCGTGTTCATCGGGAGGCAACGGAATGCGTGGGAGCCAACCGGCTTGGACGGAATAGGAGATGGAAACGAGGCCCGGTGTACCGCAGAACGTAGGAAATGGCCATGTGTTCGACCGACCACGTTCGAAACGGGATCATGTTGTCACGCCCAATATGCGACCCTATCCAAAAGGAACTCGAAGGTCCCACCAAGGATAGACCCGCATATTGAAACGGTTTTGCAAGGTGGATATCATTACATCAACATTACATAATAGATGGGGATACATACAAGAGGCATACAATGCCACACGAATACAACATCATATCATACATAAGAGCATCATCCGACTACGGATGAAACACAAATAGAAACTCAAACGACATCCACCCTGCTAGCCCAGGCTGCCGACCTGGAACCTATCCCCTGATCGAAGAAGAGGCAGAAGAAGAACTCAATGCAAGCAAGCATCGCTCTCGCGTCATTGATCATCGCATAACCTGTACCTGCAACTGTTGTTGTAGTAATCTGTGAGCCACGAGGACTCAGCAATCCCATTACCATGGGTATCAAGACTAGCAAAGCTTAAAGGGAAAGGACGGGGTAAAGTGGTGAGGCTGCAGCAGCGACTAAGCATATATGGTGGCTAACATACGCAAATAAGAGCGAGAAGAGAGCAAGCGGAACGGCCGTGAAGCAAGCAATGATCAAGAAGTGATCCTGAACTCCTACTTACGTCAAACATAACCCAGAAACCGTGTTCACTTCACAGACTCCGTCGAAAAGAGACCATCACGGCTACACACACGGTTGATGCGTTTTAATTCGCATCTGGTGTCAAGTTATCTACAACCGGACATTAACAAATTCCCATCTGCCTATAACCGCAGGCACAGCTTTTGAAAGATTATACCCTGCAGGGGTGTCCCAACTTAGCCCATGATAAGCTCTCGCGATCAACGAAGGATATACCTTCTCCCAGGAAGACCCGATCAGACTCGGAATCCCGGTTTACAAGACATTTCGACAATGGTAAAACAAGACCAGTAAAGCCACCCGATGCGCCGACAATCTCGATAGGAGCTGCACATATCTCGTTCTCAGGGCAACACCGGATGAGACATCCTACGAGTAAAACCAGACCTCGAGTTTCCCCGAGGGGGCCCCGCAGTCTACTCGGTTCGGACCAACACTTAGACAAGCACTGGCCCGGGGGGGCTAAAATAAAGATGACCCAACCGCGTAAGGAACGCAAATGGTAAAACCAAGGTTGGGCCTTGCTGGAGGAGTTTTATTCAAAGCGAACTGTCAAGGGGGTCCCATGAATCACCCAACCGCGTAAGGAACGCAAAATCGGGGAACATAACACCGGTATGACGGAAACTAGGGCGGCAAGAGTGGAACAAAACACCAGGCATAAGGCCAAGTCTTCCACCCTTTACCAAGTATATAGATGCATTAATAATAATATAAGAGATATTGTGATATCCCAACATAATCCTGTCCACCATGGAGCAATCTTCAACTTCACCTGTAACTAGCAACGCTATAAGAGGGGTTGAGCAAAAGCAGTAACATAGCCAAGCAATGGTTTGCTAGGAAGGGTGTCAACGGTTAGAGGTTCATGGCAATTTGGGAGGCTTGATGAGCAAAAGATAGGTAACACAGCATAGCGATAGAACGAAGCAACTAGCATAGCAATGATAGTAGTGAGATCCAGGGTAGCGGTCATCTCGCCTGAAATCCCGCAAGGAAGAATAACGAGTCCATGAAGAAGACGAATGGATGAAGCCACGAAGACGAACCAAGCGTAGACGAACGAATCATCACGATCGCAACGAAATAGGAACTATCGAGAAGAAGCACACAACATGGTAAACACACCACTCATGAACAAGGCATGATGCACAACAAGCATGATGCATGACAAAACTAGATGAGGCTACTCATGGCAAGAGATGATGCAAACAAGAACAACACATCAAGGCAAGTTTAAATGAGGCCGGGAGCAACATATAACAATTCCGGTAAGTCCTCATATCCAAATTTCGAAATTGGTCCAAATATGAATAAACATTATGTTCAAGTTGTTAAACAGCAAGTTAAGATGCACCAATATGAGCTACACGAGATTCTAATCAAGTTACATATAAAGATCATTTAGTTCGGAGCTACGGCCTAGAAGATATGAGCAAAACAAGTTAAACATGGCATTGATGCAAAATGCACCCAAACATCAAGCAAACACGCCAAAACAAGGATGCAACATGATAATATGAAACTATATGCAATTATAAGCAGGTTTCATATAGAGAACACTCAAAACGGAGCAACGGTTCAACACACACACATGAAACAAGTTATAGCAACAATCTGTCCAAAACAGCAACTAGGCATATTGCAAGCATCAAAACAACAAGCTACAGTACGACAAGATGAAAACAACAAGCTACAATCGTGGCTTCATCCGTTCGTCTTCTTCATGGACTCGTTCTTCTTCCTTGCGGGATTTTAGGCAAGATGATCGCTACCCTGGATCTCACTACTATCATTGCTATGCTAGTTGCTTCGTTCTATCGCTATGCTGTGTTACCTATCTTTTGCTCATCAAGCCTCCCAAATTGCCATGAACCTCTAACCGTTGACACCCTTCCTAGCAAACCGTTGCTTGGCTATGTTACTGCTTTCACTCATATAGAGCATGGGCATGATGTACCGGTAAAGCATAACAAAACATGAACACTGAGCTATCTCCATAAATCACTAGAACATGCTCAAACACACATGGCAAGATTGCAAATAATATCAGTTCAGACTTTGCAGAAAATAACATCAGGTTGCAATGTTCAGAGCTATCAAACAACATGTTACAGGAACTTATAATGGCAAACAAAGGCATGGCATGAATCTACTAAATGCATAGAACAATAGTCCCTTAATGACCATGATCCAAAAAGGATCATAAGATATGATGGCACCCATGTAAACATAGCAAGTTATAATACAGATTCAAACATGGCAGGAACAACGATAAGTAGGCATGTTGGTGAGCTTGTACCACTCACCACATAGCAATACATAGCATGGAAAGGCAACCAACAGTAAGAAGACATGTTTGTGAAGCTAAGCATGGCAAGAGCAAGTTCATAGGGTGCATGGATCACTAACAACAATCATGGAAACAACTGAACTTAATGTTAACAGGCTGACAGCAACATTTTTTAGCAACTTTGGAGCAAGATTACAACAAGCTACAGCAGGCTATAATTGCAACCAGGGGAGCGGATGGATAGAGCATAATATGTAGAAAAAAACACCCTTAGTGAACATCTCCAGATTATGCATAGAATGACTAGTAGCAGCAGGTTTACATAGCATCACGAAATAACAGATTCAGCCTAGCAAAACAGTAACAACAAGTACCCTACTTAACAAGCTCGATTCACTCACCACAAGTCATTGCATGACAAGATAAGCATAGCATCAGCAAGAAGACATGTTTATGAAACAAACCAAGGCAAGAACAAATTCATAGCATGCAAGGATCAACTACAACAACCTTGGTAAAATTGAATAACATGTAAACAATCTGCCAGGAAACATTTTGTAGCAAAAGTAGAGCACGAAAATGACATGCTAGACTACTCCATAATTGCAACCAGGAGCATGATTGGCTCGAGGATAACCATATGTTTTAAACATCCTTACTGAAGCATCTCAAAATAAGCATGGATCTCTTTGTAGCATCAAGTTTACATGGCATCAAAATAACAGTAGAACAGGGACTAAAATCAGCAACATCACGATGCCTAGTTTGCATGCTTGTGCTAGTCACCACAGAGATCACAAAACTACATGGCATACACCCCTGTAAAGATGGCATGGCATAGTTCAAGACACATGTAGACATAAACCTCATAGGATGCACACATCAAACATGGCAAAAATGACAAATGAGCATGTTCTGTTAACAGAGAGCAGACAACATTATGAAGCACCCTTGCAATGATGATTCAGGCATCAAGATGGACACAAATGGACATGATGCAATGGAATGGAATGAAGTACTCATTGAGGCGAACAAATTGACATATTACACGCACAAAACAGAGCTACGGATGCAGAGATATTATGCGATGAACATGGCACGATAATGCAAAAATATCAGGGACTTAGTGAAAAACGGAGGGGGGGAGTCAACCTTCGGGATTTCGGATCCAGATCCGGGGCACGGACCCCGAGGCGGCGGCGCGAGCTCTCCGGAGAGCGGCCGGAGCGAGGGCGCCGGAGAGGCCGGGCCAGACCGGATCTGGCCGGACCCGGCCGGAGCTGGCGCGGGCGACGCACAGCGGCGCTGGGCAGAGATGGTCGCGGGCCGGCGGAGGCGGAGGAAGGAGGA
>NC_041385.1:287808339-287816255 GCF_002162155.2 Triticum dicoccoides
GGCGCAGGGGGCAGCGCAGCGGCACCGGTCTCGGGGTGGCGGCGGAGGCGGGCGACCGCAGGGCGCGGGCGCGCTAGGGCGGCGGCAATGGGGAGGCGCACCGGCGGCGCGAGGCGGCGGAGCACGGCGGCGGGCATGGCGCGGGGGCCACGGGAGGCGAGCCGGGCGCGAAGCTCGCCGGCGGCGAGGCGGCCGGGCCGAGCGGCGGCGCAGTCGGGCCGGCCGGCGGCACGGCCGGGCCAGGGAGGGCCGAGCGCGGGCCCAGCGGGCCTCGGCGGCTGCGGGCGCGAGGTGGGAAGGCGCGGTCGCCGACGTGGCGGCCGCGGGTTGGCCAGGAGCGGCGGCGGGGATGAGGTGGCGTGTCCTGATTGGTCGGAGTGATGTGGCGGCGGCGGTGGACATGTCCGGCGCGACGCGGACATGTCCGGCGGCTGAGAGGGAGAGGGCTAGGGTTTCATCTGCGATTTGGACGGGGAGGGACACATATTTATAGGTAGAGGGAGCTAGGAGAGTCCAAATGAGGAGCGGTTTTCGCCCACACGATCATGATCGAACGATCGAGAGCATGGAAGAGACTTAGATGGGTTTTGGGCCACTTTAGAGGGGTGTTGGGCTGCAAAGAGAAGGAAGCTTTTACGGTTACCCAGTTAACTGTTGGAGTACCAAACGACCTCCAAATGGCACAAAACTTGATAGGCGGTCTACCGGTGCTATACCAAGGCCGCTTGGCAAACCTCGCACGATTCCAAGAAAGTTTAACACCCGCTCACAACAAGTGACAAAAGGGGAACGCCGGAGGACATAGGAGTGCCGGATTGCGAAACGGACAACGGGGAAAAATGCTCGGATGCATGAAACAAACAAGTATGCAAAATGAAATGCACATGATGACATGATAAAATGCAACACGCAAGCAAATGACATGGCAAAGACAGCGAATAACTGGCAGACACCTGGCGCATCGAATCTGGGGTGTTACACCTGTTCATCGGGAGGGGTCTGGCGTACCGCAAAACAGAGGACACAGACTTGTGTTGGACCTCCTACGGTTGAAATAGGGTCCTATTGATCGAGAGGGGTGTGGTGTACCACAAAATGGAGGAAACGAACTTGTGTTGGAGAGCTACAGTTGAAACGAGGTCCTGTTCATCGGGAGGGGTGTGGCATACCGCAAAACGGGACTCCACGGGATACTGTTCATCTCCACCGTCGACCTCCTCCAGCCTCCACGGGCCATTGTTCATCCACCGTCGACCTCCTCCAGCCTCCACCTGCTCCTGTTCATCCACGGGCTCATGTTCATCTAGCCTCCACCGGGCGCTACTGCACCGGCTACTGTTCAACCACCCATCTCCACGGGCTCCCGTTCAACCACCCCTCCACGGGCTACTATTCATCCACCCCTCTATCGTCTACTCTTCATCCAGCCCTCCACGGGGTCGTTCTATTCATCCAGCCCTCCACGGGGTCCTGTTCATCCAGCCCCAACCGGCTCGATCAATCGGGGTCCTGCTCATCTAGAGGCAAAACCACGGGGTCCTCTTCATCCACCCCCCCCACGCAACACTCACTGTTCATCTAGAGGCAACATCGATCGGCTTTTGTTAGCAGGAGTAGCGACGGAATCGCTCGATCTGGTTCAGTTAACATCCATCGATCGATCGCTCGGGTTCAGTAACATGTAGCCTGCAGTGCAATCGCTCGGGTTCAGTAAGAGCCCAACGCCTCGCTCGGGTTCAGTTACAGCCCAACTCCTCGCACACATGCGCGTATGTGTACGAGAGAAACGCGCATTTCTCGTCCCTCGACCACCCACCGTAACCGAGAACTCACCGAAATTTTCCTCGCCCTCACTTCTACCACGGTTTTTTCCGTCATGGACGGCGCAAAGAATGTCATGCAGCTGCGTCTCCGGCCCACCCAGGATGAAAAGCCCATTTTATGTCATGATTTTTTGTCATAGAAGTAGGAGCCCACCACATCTATGATGATACCGGGGTTTGTCACAATTATCGTCATAGAAGTGTCATAAGTATGATAGAAATTTTTTTCGTTCGGCCCAAAATGTCACAGATGTGTCTTTTTCTTGTAGTGTCTGGGGACGTGTGGAGACATGGGTTTGAGCGGCGTCGTGGGAATAGCGTGTGGCTGTGGTAGAAACTTGATGCTCACCGCATTTCAGGTGGCCCACATGTCATGCACACAAAGGTAGAGGGGTGGTGCGGCCGAGAGGGGTGAGGCGCACGTCGGGGGACGTGGTGCCGTGGATTGGAGCGGCATCGTGGGAATCGGGAGTGGCAGTGGATGAAATGTGATGGTCGCCGTAGTTGAACTTCCATGGACAAGCTGTCATGTCTACTAACACATGCATTGCATACCGGTCACTTGAAGGAGTAGTAGAGAAAGCTAGGCAGATAAATAATTCCTTGTAGTCAAGCGGACCCATGCTACTACTTGTTCCAAAGACATGCACACCATCGAAATAGTCCATCTATATCAATATACACCGAGAGGGAATAATTTTTTTTTACAAGAGAGGAAATAGTTTATCCATCCATAATGCCCTGCTGCTGGTGCAGCCTTTTCTTCTTGTTCTTCTTCTTCTTCTTCTTCTTCTCATTTTCTGTGGGAGACGGCTTCGCAACAAGCTCTCTGGACCATGCAGCTCTCTCAAAACTCACACGGGCATCTAGGGCAGCATATTTTCTCCGCTCGTACATCAACGGATAATTCTCCCATCCAGACGACTTTAATGCTAGCGTCTTGTCACCCTTCTGAAGACTTGTTCTGAGCACAAAATTTTATATGTCGAATAGGGATGGTGTCGGTTTATCACAATCTTCCAAAGGAATTTTTATTTTTGTTTGTACATCAATGATGCTTTTCAAATCAAGGTTGTACACCTCCAACTTCTATTTTTCCCCTGCGATGGCTGCCCCACAGAAGTATATGTCCTCCCGAGACAAGAAATCATGAAGCTCACCTGGTATGGAGGGTGCGTGTATGTTGCGTTACATGAAAACATCATCTTCGAGGCACAGCTGAAGGACGACGACGCATTGGATCTTCCCAGTGGCACGCTCCATGTACTCTGCATTGAGACCGATGTCCTTCATCTCCACCTTTTGGAGGGAGTTGGATACATTGTTGATCCACTTACGAACAACCCTTGGGTGGTCGGTGACTCTGGCAACTATGCTCAACGAGCCTTCGACATGTTGGATGCTAAAAACATTCATCTCGATCTCTTTCGCCATTAGGAATCGATGGACCGGAGGCCTATGGTTTGGAGAATTAGGATTAGATGAGAAGTCTAACTGAAGAAGATGATTATTTAAAGGGCTCCAGAATTACTCCAGGATTATGTGAAGAGCTTAAAACAATGTGAATGCAGTGGGGTTTGGATGCAAATGAAGACGAAGGAGAGGTGAAGAAGCCGAGGAAAATCGGTTCCCGATGGAGAAGTAAATGGGAGAAGTGGCCTGAAGGCAGTTGATTGGATGGCTAGGTAGACTAAATGAAAAGGCTATGTGGGTAGACTGAGTAGTTGTACCTGTCTGTGTATGTGCCCATCCTTCTAGCGCTACATGTGCTACTCGTTAGTTGAGGTCACTCTTTCGAATCACCGTGGCAAGACATTTTATGATTCCTTTTTATTTCTGCACCCCTCCTGACAGGTGGGACCTATGCAAACGGATAAAAAAGTGTCGTAGCTGGTTCGGATGGATATTGGCACGTGCGTGGGAGACACAACATTCTCTAGTTAAGGAATATGCGGTTATCTTCAAAAAATAAAAGGCCTTCTTCGCACTTCCGCATGCACGAGAATTTCATTCTGCTCACAATATGGATGATACCTGGAGGATGAAATGAACCCAGAGGCATGCTAGCATGGGAGTATAGTCGATGTTCTGGGAACGGGGGTCCCCAGACCTGCATGCCTGCGGCCTGCAGCGTGGGTCCACCAGGGGCCCAGTACGGCCCGTCTTCATCAACCAAACACTCAAGACCCTCACGAGGGGCCAAGCCTCGCAGGGCGGACGACGCAAGGCCTCCTCAGGGGTGGCCTCACCAGGCAGGCTCACGAGGAGGCGGAGAGATCAAGGCAAGGGGTACCTTGCGAGGTTCCCGTGATGTAAGCCATGACGACCAAGAATAGCCGGGCGCCAGGCGGGCGCCAGCCCACATAGTGTCCTCGTTTCCACTTTGATGCAAAGGGAGCAAGCGCAGGCGCGGAGTACCGAGGCATCAAGAAAAGGTTTCCATATCAGTGCAACGAGACCAAGACCAGCAGGACGGCAGGACGGAAGTCACGATGGAGCCCAAGACGGCGTCATCACCAACACCTTTAGCAGGCAAAGACCACCTTTAGTCAGGATGGCTTGTACCTGCTGTCCCCTTTCAAAATGGTGGTTGTTGAATCCCTTCCCGCTCAATATTTTGCAAGAGGACTAGGGCCTCTATACATAGAGCTAGCCACCACAGTAGAAGGGAGTAAGTTAAGTTCATCCACACACCACACTAGCCCAAGAACGCCTCTCCTTGCGAGGCTATTCTTCCCCTGTACTGTCCCTCATCAGCCCAACAGGAAATCCACCACCACACACAGGAGTACGGTATTACACCACAATGGTGGCCCGAACCTATATAAATGTTGTGTCTCTCGTGTTGGTCATAGATCTAGTTTAGAGATTGCAGCGAGGCTGAGGGCGTGTTTTGGTAGGGAGAGATCTTCGTGCGCACCCTAGTGTTCGAACCTTAAGGGTTTTTCCGGAACCCGATATCCGACATTTGGCGCGCCAGGTAGGGGTGCACCGAAATCTTCTTTTCGTTGATCTGCGTCCCATCGCTTCGTCGCATCCATGGCAGACGCTGGCCGAGCCCGCGCCGAGCGCCGGGCTGATCTCGCCGCCCGTGTTGCCCAGACGGCTCCCTTCGACGGGCCTCCTCGTCGTTCTCCGTCGCCTGCCACCAACGCCACCACCGACCCGGTGGGGAATGAGTACCAAGCATCTTCGATGCACCCCTCGGTGCAGCGGGAAGGCCGCACCGCCACTCTGTCGCTGACCGCAGCTGGTTCATCGTCCCACGCTCGTCGTGCCCCCACGGACGTGTAGGCCGTGCTTCTTCTGGCACCTGAGCTCCTGCACTACCGCCCCGTCGATGACCTCTACGAAGAATGGCTCGCTCGCATCACCGAGCTTGTCAGCGCCGCAGGGGGCTTTCCCGCGTCGTCCCTCTTGCTGCCTCGCCCCCGCCAGGTGCGGGCGATGCGGCTCAGGGAGCGCCTCCACCACCTCCACCCCAAGACGGCCCCCTGGCTCCAAGGCGCGCGGCCCCTGGGCGTGACCCACCGCATCTAGCACCCGCGCGGCAATAAAGAAGCTGCCAAGAAATCCCTCGACCTCTAGAAGGCGCTCCCATGCTCCCTGCACTAGCACGACAAGACCGCGTCCCGGCGTGACGAGACCGTGTGCTGCCCCTGCCAGTAGCGCGCGGGTACCATCAAGAGCATGCTCCACATTAGCAAAGGGCTCCGGTGACCACAGCAAGTTGCCGCACCTTCACCACCGAGCTACGTAGCGTCGCTTGGCTGGGCAAGTTCAAGTCGGACCTGCCTCCTTGCTATGACGGCACCACCGACCCCGCGGAGTTCTTGCAGCTTTACGAGCTGAGTATCGAGGCGGCCAATGGTGATCTGGTTTCCCATGGCGCTCAAGGATGGTGCCCACCACGATCTCCTCCTGGGACGAGATGTGTAGCCGCTTGATCGCCAACTTCCCGGGCACTTGCGACCGCCCCTCGGCCGCGGGTGACTTGCGCCGCATCAAGTAGCATCCTGGAGAGACCCTGTAGAAATACATCCAGCACTTCAACAGCACCCGCCTCAAGATCCCTAAGGTGACGGACGAGGCCATCATCTCAGTGTTATCTGATGGCGTCTGTGACGTCAAGATGAAGGAGGAGCTCGCCATCCACGAGGAGTTGTGCACATCCCTGGAGCTGTTCAACCTGGCAACGAAGTGCGCAATAGCTGAGGAGGGAAGCCCCTCCCTCCTCGAGCTTCCAGCTGCTGACCCAGAAGAGAAGAAGACCAAGGCCAAGGACATGAAGCACAAGGGAGTAGTCGTGCTTATGGCAGAACCAGACACGAAGCGCGATAGGGACCAGCTAGAGTCGTCCAAGGGCAGTTGACCGTTCTGTGCCTACCACAACCTCCACGCCCACAACACCAAAGAATGCCAGGAGCTTAGGGCCGTTAGAGAAGGACACTTCGGTCGAAGCCCTGAGCGCAACGACCGGGGCTACGGCTGAGGAGGAGGACGAGGCGGAGGATGATGGGACGACCGTGGCCCTCGCCAGGAGTGGCGTGACCGACCTCGTGAGGATCGCTGGTAGGATCAGCCTCGGGAGCGTGTCTGGTGGGATCAGCCTCGTGAGGACTGCCCGTAGGGCAACGCATGCCTTCCTCCTGTGCCGCCGCCGCCAAGAAAGAATGACGACCACCACCAGGACGAGGGGGCTGGGGGCTTCTAGGAGCCACGTGTTATCGCTTGCATCTTGGGCGGAGCTCAGGCCCCAGCCTCTCAGCGAATCTTCAAGCAATTTGCTCGCGAGGTGAATGCAGTCCTTCCCAGGATTGAGGCCACGCGCCCGCTCAGGTGGTCCAAGTGCACCATCACCTTTAGCTCAGCAGATCAACTCAAGTGTGCGGCTACTGCTGGCGTCCTCCCAATGCTTTGTTCCCCAGTCGTCAGCAACGTGCAGGTCACCAGGACCCTCATCACTGGCGGCGCGGGGCTTAACGTCCCGTCCATGGAGATGTTCGACAACCTTCAAGTGCCATATGACCAACTTCAGCCTACCAAGCCTTTCCCAGTAGTTACTCACAGCTCCACCACCCTGATAGTGCAGGTCTGCCTCCCTGTCACCTTCGGGCAGCGCAACAACTACCACACCGAGCCCATCGACTTCGACATCGCCCACATCCGCCTGCCATACTATGCCATTCTCGGGTATCTAGCCCTGGCCAAGTTCTAGGCGGTGACCCACCACGGCTACAACGTCCTCAAGATGCCAGGAAGCAGCGGGATCATCACGGTCCCCTACGAGGAAAGAGATGCGGTGTGCTCCCTTGAGCGTGCCTTCCAAGCTGCATCAACCGAGGACCCATACAGCATGGACGAGAGCCCTCCGGAGGCCATCCCCAAGAAGAAGAAGCAATCGCTCAGCACAAGGCCTCAGGAGGTTGGCATCTCAGGTGGTGCTGCATTAGGATCCGCGCTCGTGCAAGGGGCACCTCCTTCCATCGCATAGGAAGGCACGCCCGGCGCCCTCCTCGGGCAGGGCTCGGGGGCTCTCTTCTGGAGTGCCTCAGACTTTGCCCATATCACGAGGGAGGCGCTCGGGCACCACTTGGAGGCGTGCTTTGTAGCACGTTTCACTACTAGGAAAAGGGCTATAGATAGGATTGATACTAATGGCGCACCATGGAAGTAGTGCGTCACTACTATATACTAATGGCGCACCTGTTGGTGATGCGCCATTAGTGTGGAAGACACTAATGGCGCACCAGAAACAGGGTGCGCCACTAACATTCAAAAAATTCCCATTTTTCCATACATACTAATGGCGCATTAGGTCGAAGTGCGCCATTACTAGTTCTAACTAGTAATGGCGCACTACCACGCAGTGCACCATTAGTAAGCTTCCCCCTCACTCCACCCGTTCCCCTCCCTCCCTTCCTCCCCACTCGACCTAATTTGCCCCCTTCGCCCATGCCGCCTCCGCCGCCGCCCCCTCCGTCCCCTCCGTCCCCTCTGCCCCCAGCCGCCGCCGCCCCGACCCCCGCCGGAATCCACCCCCGCCGCCGACCCTGACCCCTCCGGCGACCGGCCGCAGCCGCCCAGGTACCT
>NC_041385.1:287816435-287848731 GCF_002162155.2 Triticum dicoccoides
CTGTAGCCGCAGCCCGCTCCCGCCCCGGCCACAACCCCAGGTGCGACGCCGATCCACCCGCCAACTCACTAGCCTGCTCCGGCTTCGGGCCTCCTCCCCTCTCCAGATGGAGCACTGCCGGACCTCCACCCGGCCGCCGCAGCCGCAGCCCGCTCCCGCCCCGGCCCCAACCCCAGGTGCGGCGCGGATCCACCCGCCCCAACTCCCGCCAAATTCCACCCCCACCACCGCTGATGCTGATGCTAAGCTACTTCCAGCCGCCGGACATCGAGTCCCTCTTCATGCTCGCGCCGCCGCGGAGTCACGCCGCCTCCACCTGCGCCTAAACGATCCTTTGTAGACTACATCAACTAGCTATCTCCTAGGGAATAGCCACTAGCGAGGGATGTTGGCCGCACATCTTGTTTTGGTTTTGGAGAGGGGAAGATGTGCCGGTGCGTCCCTCTTCTGCTTCAGTTCCTGACGCGAAAATGGCAGCACCAAAAAGAATGCTGCTTGTGTGTGTGTCCCTCCCTGGCCTGCTTGGCCATAGGTAGGTGTAGGTAGTTGGGAGGAGTAGGAGTAGGAAAGGTTAGATAGTGTAGCCGTACAGAAGTGTGCATGTACCGTGTAGATGTTCTTGCAAAAAATGTTCCTCCCTTGTGCTACTTGGCCTTTTGTCTATCCTACTTAATATCATTGTAAAATTACTTTATTTCATTGTGTCTGTTGAATTTCTAGTTGATTTTTTGTATTAAACGA
This sequence comes from Triticum dicoccoides, assembly GCF_002162155.2. Lineage (NCBI taxonomy): Eukaryota > Viridiplantae > Streptophyta > Magnoliopsida > Poales > Poaceae > Triticum > Triticum dicoccoides. The sequence goes on from NC_041385.1 coordinate 287,817,177, forward strand.
ACGTAGTTGTTGATCTGATCTGTCGACGCTTGTCAGTTGCTTCCATGACCATGGGGGATGTACTATTTGTGTCGAAGATCCTACTTAGATGTCCCAAGTTAGTTGACTCAGACATGTGGACCAATGTGCAGATCACTACTTTATGGTCAATTTGCATATAAACATATCCACTCAGGCCCCAGAAGCATTACATGATTTGGAGTACCTTAGAGATGCTTGCTTAAAACTAAAGTAGCAGCAATTGGTAGCGATAGCTAGCTAGCTTGACTGGATTATGTGCTTAATTCACTGAATTTGGTTGGTGAAGATGAATTAGCAGCTCCCCCATGTAGCTAGAATTGGTATGATTTCCGTGGAGAATGACCAATTCAGCTTCTTACCCCTAAAAAAAATCAGCTTCTTTAAGCTGACAGCAGGTTCCTCCCATGTTTCACTTTTTCTAGTTAGTTTCTTCCAGCTATAGGTTAGTTTACAGCTAGAATTATGTATTTCAACCATTTATATGTTTAGTTTCCAGCTATAGGTTAGTTTACATCTACTTGCTGCTAATACGACATAATATTTGATATGAGCAGGGTGAACAACCTTTAGGTCCCGGGAATCTACTCAAGGCTGCAGACACTTCTTGTCTCACTTCTTTTATCATCGGTATAATATTCATATTAAGGAGTGTCTATAAGTTCATTGTTCTTACCTGCAAATTTAAAATGAAAGCACAATCAATCCATATTAAGTGCTCATCCTAGTGGCAGGCAAAATAATTAGGGGAGTGTGTCATTCTTGCTATGGTCATGTAAGAGAAATGCTCTGCCTTGCTAATTTTACCATGAGATTTGGGTTAATCAGCTAGTTCTGGTCAAAGCAAGTGGTTTTCCTGAGCTATGCCTTGGTTAGAAAATGATGCATGATGGGCATCATGCATGTTATCATGCATGTTTTATGATCTGTTGTAAGGGTACTAATTGGTCTCTTCTGCTACTTATCAGAGATGGCGGGAAGCAGCCACCACCGCTCTGCGACACCGCAATACGAGTTGGATGCTTCCGAGTTCTTCACTATCATACTTGAGACTTCAGTATCATCCATAACGCAGGTATATAAAACGAGAGATCTCCCCTTCACCCATCTCATTATGATATCTGTTGTTTGCTACATCACTCATTGTCCCAAACTGCAGAGGCTGCCTGACAGTTTTATGAACATGCTGATGGGTGAAGATCCACCAAATAATGTGAAGCTGCGACAGGCAGGCAGCGGGTTTTGCAGGCAGTGGGATGTGGAGTTGGTGATCAAGGAGGGCCACATGTACTTATCTCGTGGGTGGGAGAAGTTCTACCGTGCCTACGACCTGTGGCTGGGGTACTTCCTTCTCTTCAGGTACGACGACGACGCCACCATGCTCATCGTGAAGGTGTTCAACACGACTATGTGTCGCATGCGCTACGCTGACGATGATGATGCCGGTACGTTCTGCCTCTTATTATTCCTCTACATTTGGCTTTGTCTCACATCGATTTTTAACGGTCATTGTTGCATTTTGGACAGGTAATGGGAGCAGCAGCAGCGACACTGGCTACAGCCAAAGCAGCAGCTACTATGGCTGTAGCGAAAGCAACAACGATTCTGGCTGTAGCGAAAGCAGCAGCGATTCTGGCAGCAGCATAGACAACAAGAAGGATGATCCGTACTGGAGTGCGGGAGAAGAGGAGCAGAGTGGGGATGAGGAGCTGCAGGATGACGATGGGCATCAGGCTGAGGATGACCTAGCGCTGGTGGTGGCTGACCAAGGGCAAGAGATGGTGATGGCTGACCATGGGCAAGAGATGGAGGTGGCTGAGGATGACCTAGCAATGGTCGTTCCTAAAGGTGGCCTCGCGATGGTGCTGGTGCCTGACAATGACCACGCACCGGTGGTGGCGCCGGCGATCCCAGGCGACATGACCACGCCAATTGTGGTAGAAGACTACATCCCACTGCCTCCACCGCCTCCACTGCCTCGCCGCTCTTTGCGCATCAGGCTGAGGAAGGAGAACGAGAAGAACAATGCATGAGAACTGAACTTTGTCAGGTATGTCAGATCTCCAAAATGATATATATATATATACTTAGTTACCTATGTTATCTCTAATATACTTAGTTTCCTATAGGTTAGCTTCATTTTACCTAAGTTGGCTCTAATATGCAAACTTAGAGCTTATATGCTTAGTTTCCTGTAGGTTAGCTCCAAAATAACTTATGTTAGCACAAAATGATCAAATTTACATAATAAGCTTATAGTCTTTTTCTTATTCTTCTTCTTTTCCAAAATGACATAGGTTAGCTTCATTTTACCTAAGTTGGCTCTAATATACAAACTTAGAGCTTATATGCTTAGTTTCCTATAGGTTAGCTCCAAAATAACTTATGTTAACACAAAATGATCAAGTTTACATAATAAGCTTCTAGTCTTTTTCTTATTCTTCTTCTTTTCCAAAATGACATAGGTTAGCTTCATTTTACCTAAGTTGGCTCTAATATACAAACTTAGAGCTTATATGCTTAGTTTCCTATAGGTTAGCTCCAAAATAACTTATGCTAGCACAAAATGATCAAGTTTAGATAATAAGCTTATAGTCTTCTTCTTATTCTTCTCCTTTTCCAAAATTCTTCTTATTCTTCTTCTAGTGTTCTTCTTCTTCTAGTATTCTTCTAGTCTTCTTCTTTTTCTTCTTCTAACTTCTTGTTTATCACTTGGCAGATTTGATTTAATTCACGGAAGTTTGCATGGATGGAGTGCTTATTTTCCATTTGTGTTTTTATTTTGTATCAATGTGAAACTTTTGTGAATTGATGGATAACGGTGTTGGATGAACAATGTGAAACTTTTGTAATATGTAACGATGAAACTATGTGTTGGCTATGTATGTATATATGATGGAACTTGTGTGGTGGCTATGTATGTATATGTGATGGAACTTGTGTGTTGGCTATGATTGTTATATGAATCCTTGTTGTATATATATGTGTTGGATATCTCATAGGTCAAATAGTGACCTGATTAAGAAAAAAAATTAAAAAAATTGTTACTAATGGCGCACTACCATGTGGTGCGCCATTAGTATAGAATACACTAGTGGCGCACTGTGGGCAAAACTAATGGCGCACTACATGGTGCGCCATTAGTATACCAGATACTAATGGCGCACCAGTGGTGCGCCATTCGTAGAAAATACTAGTGGCATGATACTAATGGCGCACTGGTAATGCGCCATTAGTAGGCAAAACCAGTGCGCCATTACTAGGCCTTTTCCTAGTAGTGTTTCCCTCAGGAAGGCGCCGGGCGTGCAAAGCCCAACCCTCAGGAGTTCATCACTAGGACCACTCTGGAGCTTCAGGAAGCAAGAGCCATGCGCGGCGATCGCTGTTTGCCTGGCGTGGCTCCCCATCTAGGAGAGGATGGTTGGCTGCGCGTCTGCATCGATGTCCCAGGGCTCAACCGAGCCGCATCTCAGCAGTGCCTCTGGCCTTCGCATGTGGGATGCTGCGAGGGTCCGCTGCACAGCTACCTTCGCATGCCTTTCAGCCTGCCAAACGCGGCTGCTACCTACCAGCGTCACCTGTGGAGCATTCTGGCGGCTCAGGAGGCCAGGCATCAAGCGGTCCTAGCAGAGATGGAGATAGTCCTCAAGGAACCGCCTGGACGCCCAGAGCCTCCCGAGGTTCAGGCCTCCGGTGGCTCGTGAGGGTCGGCCTCTTTAGCACACGTCTTCAGCTACTCCAACACCCCCTCTACAATGGTACCAAGTGACATCTTCCAAGTTCCTTTCAGCTGGGAGCGCCCTCAGGGTTGCATCATTCCCAGGCCGCATGGGTCCATCCCTGCGACATGTATCCCTTTTGCTTATGTCTTTAGTGTACCTTGCTGGGGGCGCCCCTCGGGCTGCATCATCCCCAAGCCGCTCGGGCCTGACCCAGCGGTATGTATCCCTCCTGCATTTACCTAAGCTGATTTGCCTTTCATGCCTAACCTGCCTGTGATTATTGCCTGCTTGATTGACATCTACCACTGGAGCCGCTCTCGCCGGCAGGGTGCTTGCGCATGTGTCCGTCCCTGCAATGCTGACATATCTGAGTGGTCGAGCTCTGGCCCATGGCAGCCCCGCGCACGTCACCTCACCACGCCCTCACTGCCCTCACCACTCTCTCGGAGCAACCAATGGCCAGTCGACAATCATAATGGCAACCTGTGCTTTTCTCGTGCTAGTTTACAGGAACCTCCTGAAGTCTATAGCGTGTGGCACCATGTGCTCTCTCTCTTTTTTCCCATGAGATCCGCTTGCGCATTAAAAGGGGGGCTCATGAGCATCGTGATTCAGGAGCTCTTACTGGCTCTCTAGCCCTCACGGCCTGGCCTTGACCACGACATCGCGACCTGGCATACCAGCGGCGGCCGAGCTTGCTCGAGGGCCGGGACCTAAGGACGCAGAGCATGAAGGAGAGTGTGGGGAAGAAATGGGAAGCTTGCGAGGGCCTAACCTAGATGCGCCACAGCTGCAGACGTACAAGTCCGGTGCAACGCGAGGGAACGACTCCATATTACCAAGATAAGTTTCACGCCTGGATCAACTAATCGATGCAGCGCAGAATCCTCACTTGATGCGGCTCTGTGACGACAACGTTGCCTTCCTTTCTCACCTCTCGGCGGCTTCTTGTGCGCTAAAGGGGACCTCATGAGCATCGCTCCTCAGGGGCTCTTACTAGACCTCGAGTCGCTCACCTCCTGGACTTCACCACGGTATCGCGACCTGGAATACGAGCGACGACTGAAGCCTGCCTGGGGACTAGGACCTGTCAGCATAGAGCACCAAGCCTTCACGAGGTTAGAAAGGGGGAACCAAGCCGGGACAGGACGAGCATTCACACAGTTTCATAATAATGATCACATCAACAAAAGACATCGCGGACCCTTTACATGCCAACACGGGTTTTTTTCTTGATTCCTTGTGGGGAACAAAAGATGAGAATCCTAAGGATCCCTAACTACCCGTGCCTCCATGGACGACGCCATCATCAATAGTGGGCCATGGGAGATCGGCGCCAACCCTATCTAGATCAGCTGCGGCGATGGCCTGGTCTAGCCGCCTTGCTCCGAGAACGGCGCGAGCTCGGGGGCTGTCGGATATCGGGTTCCGGCAAAACCCCTAAGGTTCGAACTCTGGGGTGCGCATGAAGATCTTCTCCCTACCAAAACATGCCCACAACCTCGCCGTGATTCTAGGCTAGCACGATGAACAATACAAGAGACACAAGGTTTATACTGGTTCGGGCCACCGTTGTGGTGTAATACCCTAATCCAGTGTATGGTGTGGTGGATTGCCTCTTGGGTGATGATCAACAGAGCAGAGGAAGAACAACCTCGCAAGGGGAGTTGTCCTTGTGGTGGGAATGCAGATGAACCTAACTTGTCTTCTACTGTGGTGGCTAGCCCTATATATAGAGGCCTTGGTCCTCTTTCCAAATATTGAGCGGGAAGGGAGCCAACAACGACCATTTTGAAAGGGGACAGCTAGTACAAGTTATCCTGACTAAAGGTGGTCTTCGACTGCCAAAGGCACTGGTAATGACGCCGTCTTGGGCTCCACAGTGACCTCCGTCCTGCCGTCCTGCTGGTCTTGGTCTCGTTGCAGTGATATGTAAACCTTTGCTTGATGCCTTGGCACTCCGCGCCTGCGCTTGCCCTCTTTGCACCAAAGAGGAAATGAGGACACTGCACCTCGCGAGGCACCCCTCGCCTTGATCTCTCCGCCTCCTCGCGAGCCTGCCCGGTGAGGCCGCCCCTCTGGAAGCCTTCTATCATCCTCCCCGCGAGGCTTGGACCCTCGCGAGGGTCTTGAGCGTTTGTTGATCAAGACGGGCCGTACTGGGTCGCTCGTGAGCCATGCTGCAGGCCGTAGGCAGGCATGTCTGGGGACCCCCGTTCCCAGAACACCAACAGTAGCCCCCGGGCCCAAGGCATGCTCGGACTTGGCTTAGCAGCGAAGCCAAAGGGCAAGTGCGGAGCGCCGCGGGCCCCAACAGCCTGCGGCCTTGGTCAACATGTGGAGGTTAATTGGACGTGGACGTCTCCGCTTCCCCATGCTGCCTCGGCAACTTCCCAATTTGATGAGTTCCTGCTGCATGCAAAAAGATTCATCATTATCTGTGATCGTGGAGGCCGACGGTTGGCCTCCCCTGGACTATAAGTACAGAGGGGCGTGAGCCCCCGTTGTCCATCTCTTCTTGCTCTGCCGGCTCTTCTCCCTTGCTCCACCTCCATTCTCGATGCCAATGGCACCGATCTGCAGGTTGTCCGCCGCAGAGAAAGGAAAGGCTCCCCGGGAGGGGCCTGACCCACTCCCGCCGAAGAAACGACCTATCCCAAGCCGCCGCGAGGAGGTTGCAAGGCCGGACATGACGAGGCCTTGGTGCAAGCGGCCACCTCCTGGGTTCCCGCAACCCCTGTACGCCCGGGCTAAGGGCCCTAGGGAAGGAGACGACGACCGACGCCACCCGCGCCGTAGGCGAGGTCGACGAGCCCTGGTGGCACACACAGTTGCTCCTGGAGTCCATGCCAGGGACTCCTCTCACGAGCTTGTGCTTCATGCCGCGATGCCTCCAAGTACCTGGATCCGCTGCCCTCCATTCTTCGCCTTTTAGATGCCGCCGAGGGGGCCTCTCGAGCTTTGGCTGCGGCACGCCAATTGCGGCGCTCCGGCGACCGGAGCGGAGGTCGAAGTCGTCGCTCCGGGCAAAGTCTTCATGACCCGAGGCTGGGGCGAGGTCGCCCCGGTCTGCCGAACAGGGGGTGCCCTCGTGATTCATTTTGAATATGGTGATGCCTCCCTGATGCTCTTCAAGGTCTTCGATGCAGAAGGCCGCCGCCTGGAGTGCTGCCCCAGAGCAGGTAGTCAGGACATCGATGTGGCAGGGGCTAGGCCTGCCGCCCGCTTCCCCATCGACTCCTCTGGCAGTGACAGTGATGCTTGGCAGTCCAGTGACTCTCTCGGGCTCTTCGTGACTTCGGAGATGATCGACGATAGCTACATGCCCCCGAGCTCGTGCCGTGCCCAGGGCAAGGCGGCTGCATCAGGCCATCGCCGCACCTGATCTAGATGGGGTTGGCGTCAGCCCCCGTGGCCCACTGTTGATGATGGCGTCGACCATGGAGGCTCGAGTAGTTAGGGATCCTTAGGATTCGCGTCTTTTGTTCCCTGCGAGGAATCAAGAAAACACCTAGTGGGGGCCTGTAAAGGGTCCGTGATGTCTTTTGTTGTTATTATCCTTAATATGAAGTAGTGCGAATGCTTGTCCTGTCCCGGCTTGGTTCCCCCTTTCTAAACTCGCGACGACTTGGTGCTCTACGCTGACAGGTCCCGGTCCCCAGGAAGGCTTCAGCCATCGCTGGTATGACAGGTCGCTATGCCGTGGTCAAGGCCAGTAGGTGAGTAGCCCGAGGTCCAGTAAGAGCCCCTGAGGTGCGATGCTCAGGAGGTCTCCTTTAGCGCACAAGCAGCCGCCGAAATGTGAGAAAGGAAGGCAACGTCGCCGTCACAGAGCCGCATTAAGTGGAGGTTTTTTGTCACATCAATTAGCTATTCCAGGCGTGAAACTTATCTCAAAAACATGGAGTCGCTCCTTTGTGGTGCACCGGACTTATGCGTCGGCTGCTAGGATGTAGCTGGGTCAGGCCCTCCCAAGCTTCCCCTTTCTTCCCACAGTCTCCTTAGTGCTCTACGTCCTCAGGTCCCGGCCCTCGAGCGAGCTCAGCCGCCACTGGTATGCCAGGTCGCGATGCCGTGGACAAGGCCAGGGGGTGAGGGCTGGAGAGCCAGTAAGAGCTCCTGACCCGCGATGCTCAGGAGCCCTCCTTTCAACGCGCAAGCAGATCGCGCGGGAAAGAGGGAGAGAGAGAGAGCTCGTGGTGCCACCCACTTTAGACCTTAGGAAGTTCTTGTAAACCAACACGAGAGAAGCACGAGTTGCCATTATGATTGCCGGTCGGCCATCAGTTGCTCCGAGAGAGTGGCGAGGGCACTGACGGCCTGGTGAGGAGACACTTGCGGGGCTGCCGCGGGCCAGAGCTCGACCACTCAGATTTGTCGACGTTGCAGGGACGGACCCATGCGCAAGCATTGTGCCAGCGTGAGCAGCACCAAGGGCGGGCGTCAATCGAGCAGGCTATAATCATAGGCAGGTTAAGTATGAAAGGCAAATCGGCTTAGATGAATACGGGAAGGATACATGCCACTGGGTCAAGCCCGAGCGGCTCGGGGATGATGCAGCCCGAGGGGTGCCCCCAGCACGGTAAACTAAAGACATAAGAAAATGGGATACATGCCGCTGGGACGGAGCCACGCGACCTAGGAATGATGCAGCCCTAAGGGCGCTCCCAGCTGAAATGAACTCCGAAGATGTCACTTGGTACCATTGTAGAAGGGGTGTCAGAGTAGCTAACAATGCGCGATGAAGAGGCCGATCCTCATGAGCCACCGGAGCCCTGAGCCTCGGGAGGCTCTGGGGGTCCAGGCGGTTCCTCGAGGACCATCTCCATCTCCGCCAGGACCGCGTGATGCCTAGCCTCCTGTGCTGTCGGAATGCTCCGCAGGTGGTGCTAGTGAGTAGCAACCGTGTTCGGCAGGCCCAAAGGCATGTGAACGTAGCTGTGCGGCGGACACTCGCAACATCCCGCGCGTGAAGGCCAGAGGCGCTCCCAAGACGCGGCTCAATTGAGCCCTAGGAAGTCAATGCAGACGCGCAGCCCGCCATCCTCGCCTGGATGGGGAGTTACGCCAGGCAGAAGGCGGTCATCGCGTATGACTCTTGATTCTTGTAGTTCCTGAGTGGCCTTGGTGATGAACTCCTGAGGTTTGGGCCTTCCTTGCCCCATGCCTTCCTGAGAGAAATGTGCTGCGAAGCACGCCTCCAAGTGGTGCCCGAGGACCTCCCTCGTGATCTTGGCAAAGTCTGAGGCCCTCCAGAAGAGAGCCCCTAAGCCCTGCCCAAGGAGGGCGCCGAGCGCGCCTTCCTATGCGATGGAGGGAGGCGCCCCTTGCACGGGCGCGGATCCTGATGCGACACCTCCTGAGATGCCAACCTCCAGAGGCCTTGAGCTACGCGATGTCTTCTTCTTCTTGGGGACTGCCTCAGGAGGGTTCTCGCCCTTACTGTCTTGGGGAACACATCTTTCTCTTTGCAGGGGACTGTGATGATTCCGCCGCTTCTTCGCATCTTGAGGACATTGTCTCCATGGTGGGTCACCGCCATGAACTTGGCCAGGGCTGGATACCCGAGAATGGCATTGCACAACAGGGGAATGTGGGCGACGTCGAAGTCGATGAGCTCGATGTAGTAGTTGTTGTGCTGCCCGAAAGTGACGGGGAGGCAGACCTGCCCTATCGGGGTAGTGGAGCCGTCAGTAACTCCTGAGAAAGGCTTGGGAGGCGGAAGTTGATCATATGGCACTTGAAGGTTGTTGAACATCTCGACGGACAGAATGTTGAGCCCTGCTCCGCCATCGATGAGGGTCCTAGTAACTTGCACATTGCTGATGATAGGGGAACAAAGCATTGGGAGGACGCCAGTAGTAGCCACACACTTGAGTTTATCTGTTGAGCTGAAAGTGATGGCGCACTTGGACTACCTGAGCGGGCGCGTGGCCTTGAGCTTGGGGAGGACTGCGTTCACCTCGCGAGCAAACTGCTTGAAGATGAGCTGAGAGGCTGGGGCCTGGCCACCGCCCAAGATACAAGCGATAGCACGCGGCTCCTGGAAGCCCCCAACCCCTCGTCCTGGTGGTGGTCATCATTCCTTCTTAGCGGTGGTGGCAGAGGAGGAAGGCCTGCATTGTCCTACGGGCGGTCCTCGCGAGGCTGATCCCTCCAGGCTCCCTCGCGAGGCTGGTCCTGCCAGCGATCCTCGCGAGGTTGGTTATGCCACTCCTGGTGAGGGCCTCGGTCGTCCCATCATCCTCCGCCTCGTCCTCCTCCTCGGTCGTAGCCCCGGTCATTGCGTTTGTCAGCATTCTGGGAATGGGGGTCCCCAGACTTGCCTGCCTACGGCCTGCGGTGTGGCTCAAAGGGGGGCCCAGCACGGCCCATCTTCATCAACACAAGCTCAAGACCCTCGCAAGGGGCCAAGCCTCGCGGGGTGGACGACAGGGAGCTTCCTCAGGCACGGCCTTGTCAGGCTGGCCCACGAAGAGGCGGAGAGGTCAAGGTGGGGTACCTCGCGAGGTGCCCATGACGCAAGACATGACAACCAAGGGCGCCGGACGGGCGCCAGCCGCGCAGTGTCCTTCTTTCCTCTTTGGTGCAAGGGGAGCAAGCGCAGGCGAGAGCATCAAGCAAAGTTATCCATTTCGGTGCAACAAGACCAAGACCAGTCCAACGGCAGGATGGAGGTCATCGTGGAGCCCAAGTCGGCATCACCACCAGAGCCTTTGACAGGCGAGGACCAACTTTAGTCAGGATAAGTGAATTAGATGTTCCCCTTCATATTGGCCAATTGTTGGCGCCCTTCTCGCTCAATATTTGGGAAGAGGCTCAGGGCCTTCGCCTATAAATAGGAATAGCCACCCACAGGGTAGAGGCATATGGATAGGAAGCTGGAGATAAGATAGGCATCTAGAATCAACCCTTCCAAAGGGACAGCACCACCACAAGAACAGACCCTCGCGAGGCCGTTCTTCCTTGTATTTTTCATCATCATCCCAAGAGGCAATCCACCACACCACACACTAGAGTAGGGTATTACACCACAATGGTGGCCTGAACCAGTATAAACCCTGTGTCCCTTGTGTTGTTCTTCTCGTAGTTCAGATCTTAGCGATTCGGCGAGGAACATGTAGGTAGAAGGCGAAACCTCCATGTGCACCCCAGTGTTCCAACCTCAAGGGTCTGCCGGAACCCTAAATCCGACAGTGCTCGGGGCATCGACCGATGCGTCCTTCTCGAATGACCCTGAGCTCCTGGCACTCACTGGTGTTGTGGGTGTGGAGGTTGTGGTAGGCGTAGAATCGGTTGCCCTTGGACGACTCCGGCTGGTCCTTGTCGTGCTTCGTGTCTGGTTCTGCTACGAGTACGGCTGCTCCTTTGCGCTTCACGTCCTTGGCCTTGGCCTTCTTCTCTTCTGGGTCTGCTGCTGGGAGCTCGAGGAGGGAGAGGCGTCCTTCCTCAGCTCTTGCGCACTTGGTCGCCAGGTTGAACAACTCCAGAGATGTGCACAGATCCTGGTGGATGGCGAGCTCCTCCTTCATCTTGACGTCGCGGACACCATCAGAGAACGCTGAGATGATGGCCTCCTCTATCACCTTGGGGATCTTGAGGCGGGTGCTGTTGAAACGCTGGATGTACTTCTATAGGGTCTCTCCAGGCTGCTGCTTGATGCGGTGCAGGTCACCCGCGGCCGGAGGGCGGTCGAGAGTGCCCTGGAAGTTGGTGATGAAGCGGCAACGCATCTCGTCCCAAGAGGAGATCGAGCTGGGATGGAGGTTCAGGAGCCAGGTGTGGGCACCATCCTTGAGCGCCATGGGCAACCAGTTCACCATGACCTTTTTGTCTCCGTTGGCTGCCTCGATGCCCAACTCGTAGAGCTGCAGGAACTCCGCGGGGTCAGCAGTGCCGTCGTAGCGAGGAGGCAGATCTAGCTTGAACTTGCCTGCCCAGGCGACACTGTGCAGCTCGGTGGTGAAGGCACGGCAGCCTGCTGTAGCCACCGGAGCCTTTTGCTGATGCGGGGCTTGCTCTTGATGGTTCTCGCGCGCCGCCGCCAGGGGCAGCATGGGATCTTGGCATGCAGGTGCAGGGATGCGGTCTTGCCGTGCTGGTGCAAGGAGCATGTGAGCGCGTTCTAGAGGCCGAAGAATTTCTTGGCAGCTTCTTTCTTGCCGCGTGGGTGCCGGACACGGAGGGTCATGCCCAGGGGCCACGCGCCCTGGATCCAGGGCACCTTCTTGGGATGAGGTGGCGGAGGCGCTCCCTGAGCCGCGTCACCCATGCAGGACGGAGGGTGAGGCAGTGGGAGGGACGGCGCGGGAGAGCCCCCTACGGCGCTGACGGGCTCGGTGATGCGGGAGAGCCATTCTTCATAGAGGTCGTCGACGGGGCGGTAGTGCAGGAGCTCACGTGCCAGGAGCACCGCGGCCTGCGCGTCCGTAGGGGCGCGACGAGCGTGAGACGACGAACCAGCTAGCATCAGCGATGGAGTGGCGGTGCAGCCTTCCCACCGCACCGAGGGGTGCAGCGAAGATGCTTGCTGCTCGTTCCCCGCCGGGCCGGTGCCGGCGTTGGAGGCGGGCGACGGAGAACGACGAGGAGGCCCGCCGATGTGAGCCGTCTGGGCGATGCGGGCGGAGAGAGCAGCCCGGCGCTCGGCGAGCGTCTGCCATGGATGCGACGAAGCGATGGGATGCAGATCAGCGGAAAGAAGATTTCGGTGCACCCCTACTTGGCACACCAAATATCAGATATCGGTGTTCCGGCAAAACCCTTAAGGTTCGAACTGTGTGGTGCGCATGAAGATCTTCTCCCTACCGAAACACGCCCACAACCTAGCCGCGATTCTAGGCTAGCACGATGAACAACACAAGAGACACGAGGTTTATACTGGTCCGGGACACCGTTGTGGTCTAATACCCTAATCCAGTGTGTGGTGTGGTGGATTGCCTCTTGGGCTGATGATGAACAATACAGAGGAAGAACAGTCTCGCGAGGGGAGGTATTCTTGTGGTGGAATGCGGATGAACCTAACTTATCTTTCTATTGTGGTGGCTAGCCCTATATACAGAGGCCCTGGTCCTCTTCCCAAATATTGAGCGAGAAGGGAGCCAACAATGACCATTTTGAAAGGGGACAGCTAGTACAAGCTATCCTGACTAAAGGTGGTCTTTGACTGCCAAAGGCACTGGTGATGACGCCGTCTTGGGCTCCATGGTGACCTTTCTCCTGTCGTCCTGCTGGTCTTGGTCTCATTGCACTGATATGGAAACCTTTGCTTGATGCCTCGGTACTCCACGCCTGCGCTGGCCCCCTTTGCACCAAAGAGGAAACGAGGACACTCCGTAGGCTGGTGCCTGCTTGGTATCGATCGTCATGGCTTGCGTCATGAGCACCTCGCGAGGCACCCCTCGCCTTGATCTCTCCGCCTCCTTGCAAGCCTGTCTGGTGAGGCCGCCCCTGAGGAGGCCTTGTGTCGTCCGCCCCGTGAGGCTTGGCCCCCCGTGAGGGTCTTGAGCGTTTGTTGATGAAGACGGGTCATACTGGGCCCGTGGTGAGCCACGCTGCAGGCCGCAGGCGGGCAAGTCTGGGGACCCCCGTTCCCAGAATGCGGACAGGTGCACGTAGCTGTCGTCGCTCCTCTCCGGAGTGACGAAGAGCTTGGGAGAGTCGCTGGAATCCCAAGCATCGCTGCTGCTGCCGGAGGAGCCGTTGGGGTATCGACCGGCAGGCCTGACCCCTTCCACATCGATGTCCCGACTGCCTCCTCTGGGTCAGCACTCTAGGCGGCGCACTTCTGCATCGAAGACTTTGAAGGAAAACAAGGAGGCGCCATCATATTCAAAATGAATCACGAGGGCGCCCCCCATTCGGCCGACCCGGGCGACCTCGCCCCAGCCTCGGGTCATGAAGACCTTGCCCGGGGCGAAAACTTCAACCTTCGCTCCGGTCGCTGGAGCGCCACAGTCGGCGTGCTGCAGCCAAAGCTTGAGAGGCCCCCTCGGCGGCATCTTGGTGGCGAAGAACGAAGGGAAGCGGATATAGATGCTTGGAGTCATCGCCGCATGCAGCACGAGCTCGCAAGAGGAGTCTGCGGCATGGACTCCAGGAGCAACGGCGTGCGTCGCCGCGGCTCGCCGACCTCGCCTGCGGCGCGGGCGGCGTCTCTCACCATCCCTTTCTCCGGAGCCCTCGGCCTAGGTGTACAGGTGTAGCGGGAACCCAGGAGGTGGCCGCTCGCACCAAGGCCTCATCATCTTCGGCCTCGCAACATTGTTGCGGCGGCATGGGATCGGCCGTTTCTTAGGCGGGAGCGGATCAGGTCCCTCCCGGGGAGCCTTCCCCTTCTCTTCGGCCGAGAATCTGCGGATCAGTGCCATTGGCGTCAAGGATGGAGATGAAGTAAGGGAGAAGAAGCAGGCGGATCAAGAAGAGATGGATAACAAGGGCTCTCGCCCCTCCTTATTTATTGTCCCTGGAAGGCCAACCGTCGACCTCCACGATCATAGGTAATGATGACTCTTTTTGCATGCAGTAGGGACTCATCAAGTTAGGCAGTTGCCAAGGCAGCATGGGGAAGGGGAGACGCCTACGTCCAATCAGTCGCCACGCGTCGACCAAGGCCGTAGGCTGTTGGGGCCCGTGGCGCCCCGCACTTGTCCTTTGGCTTCGCTGCTATGCCAAGTCCGAGCACGCCTTGGGCACGGGGGGTACTGTCCGCGTTCTGGGAACGGGGGTCCCCAGACCTGCCTGCCTGCGGCCTGCAGCGTGGCTCCACTAGTGGCCCAGTACGGCCCGTCTTTATCAACCAAACACTCAATACCCTCGCGAGGGGCCAATCCTCACGGGGCGGATGATGCAAGGCCTCCTCAGGGGCGGTGTCAGTGTCAAAACTGGCGGATCTTGGGTAGGGGGTCCCGAACTGTGCGTCTAGGCGGATGGTAACAGGAGACAAGGGACACGATGTTTTACCCAGGTTCGGGCCCTCCTGATGGAGGTAAAACCCTACGTCCTGCTTGATTAATATTGATTATGTGTGTTACAAGAGTGGATCTACCACGAGATCAAGGAGGCTAAACCCTAGAAGCTAGCCTATGGTATGATTGTTGTTCGTCCTATGGACTAAATCCATCCGGTTTATATAGACACCGGAGAGGGCTAGGGTTACACAGAGTCGGTTACAATGGTAGGAAATCTACATATCCGTATCGCCAAGCTTGCCTTCCACGCCAAGGAAAGTCCCATCCGGACATGGGACGAAGTCTTCAATCTTGTATCTTCATAGTCTTGGAGTCCGGCCGATGATGATAGTTCGGCTATCCGGACACCCCCTAGTCCGGAACTCCCTCAGTAGCCCCTGAACCAGGCTTCAATGACGACGAGTCCGGCGCGCATGTTGTCTTTGGCATTGCAAGGCGGGTTCTTCCTCCGAATAATTTTAGAAGATTGTGAACACCAGGATAGTGTCCGGCTCTGCAAAATAAATTCCACATACCACCATAGAGAGAATAACATTACACAAGTTCAATCTGCTGACGTATTTTGTGGTGTGACGTCACACCACTACCAAGCCTTTACTCAAATTGTTTTTATTGTTCCACCTCTGCGCGTTTAGCGAAGCGGTTTCCTTGGAACGTCTTGTCGAAGCAGAGATCATGTTCCCCTTATTCCTGGATTCCCATCAATACGGATGTGGGTAACCCAACCGTGCCATTGATTGTGACGCTTGTGAGATAAGCGAGTTTTACCAGGCCGGTGGGGACACATGTTTTTGTCCGCCCATATAAGGGGATGAAGATCCAACCCTTTTACCTGCGCCTTCTTCCTCCTTGGCTTATCCATCTCCGTGAACTCGAGCTCTAGCGCCCAAGTGCGCACTTCTCACCTCAACCTTCTCCAACTATGTCCGGAGCGGGAGGCAAGTGGATGGCCTCCTCCATCACGGAGGGGCAAATCCAGAAGTTGTGCGACACCGGATATTTGTCCAGCGACATCACGCACCGGCTCCCCGACGAGGGAGAGCTCATCCCCACCCCTAGGCCCCATGAGAGGGTAGTATTTCTTCCCCATTTCCTCCGCGGACTGGGCTTCCCACTTCATCCCTTTGTCTGGGGGCTCATGTTCTACTACGACCTAGATTTCCATAATCTGGCCCCGAATTTCATCCTCAACATCTCGGCATTTATCGTCGTGTGTGAGGCCTTCCTCTGCATCCAGCACCACTTCGGCTTGTGGCTCAAGACCTTCAGTGTCAAGCCGAAGGTTGTGAAGGGGAGCCAAGCAGAGTGCAGAGGCGCCATGGTGGGAAGGATGTCCCACGTTACGTGGCTGGAGGGCACTTTCGTGGAAACCATTAAGGGGTGGCAATCGGGGTGGTTCTACATCACCGAGCCGCGTGACCCTGATTGGGCAGCGGCCCCCGAATTCAGATCCGGCATCCCTACACGGCTCACCTCCTGGAAAGAGAGTGGCCGGATCTGAGGGGATTCAGAGGAGCTGATCGGACTCCAAGCCTGTGTCCAGAAGCTGGTGGACAAGAAGCTCAAGCTTGTCAACATAGTCCAGGTCATGCTCATCCGCCGGATTCTCCCGTGCCAACGACGGGGCTTCAACATGTGGGAGTTCGATCCGGCGCAGCACCAGACTCTGAGCGGGCTCTTCGACACTACGTACGAACATGTCTGGAAGGTGCTGTTCAAGGGCGCCGAGGCTCCCGCATCCGCTACCTAAGATCGCGGATTCCGCTCGCAGCGTCCAGCTGACGAGGTAAGTGATTTTGCCACTTGTTTTCCATAGTTTGACACTATGCGGGATCTAAACTCCCTTTACCTTTCACAGGACTGGCTGGCGAAGGCTGAACGGACTATCTGTCCGGCCCCATTGCCGGAGGACCCAGCGGACACCCGCCTAACGGGGCTGCTGGCTCCGGCACCCCACGTGGTGCCGGAGAAGAAGGCCAAGAAGAAGGCCACGGGGACTCGAAAGTGTTCCCGTTTTCAGGTGCTATCGGATGATGAATCCGAGGCCGACTCCTCCCACCAAGGCGAGGAGGAGAAGAAGAAAGCCTCTCCCCCAGCGGGGGGAGGGAAGAAAAGGAAGGCCTCCCCAACAAGGGAGGCCGAAGGGTCCAAGAAGGGAAAAACTCTTCCCCCGGACTACTCCGCCAACGCCAGTGACGACGACGAGGACTGGCCTCCAAGGGCCAAGCCCTTGGCGAGATCGTAAGTATCCTGACTCCCGAATAAATTAAAGGTTTTAATTTTTCGCCACATAATGTCTTTTTAATGCCGCATACAACCCTGCAGTCCGCCCAAGGATGATCTTCCCGCTTCGTCGAGCGGGTCCTTAGGTGCGTCGGATATGGATTCCCTTCCGACTGCCTCCACCCCTCGTGCCGCGGACGATGCCGAGGTGGGATCCCAGGAAGGGACCCACTAGGAGGAGGAGGCCTCGGAGGTGTCACAGGACAACCTCCCGGATTTTGCACCGGACTCGGCTCCGGAACCCACAGTGGCTCCGGAGTCCGGCGGGCGACCCCTTCGCAAGAAGGGCAAGACCGTGACGCCGGCTGCCTCCGTCCAACCGGAGGTGCCGGATAATTTACTGGAGGCGCTCAACGGCGCCTCCATCAAAGAGGAACACCGCACTGTTATGAGTGCGGTGATTCAGAAGGTGCAGCTCGCCAAGAGCGGGCTGACCGCAGCCTACAGCAGCCTTCTAATAGGCTTTGAGGTAAGAATTTTGATATGTATAAAATGGTACCGCATAGATAGTAGCCCCTGATGCTCGGTTCGGTGTTCGGAAAGAAAAGCCAGACTGAGGGTCTAAAAAGATATACGCATGAGTCATAAAAAATATGTCAATATGGGATTGCAGGCTGCGCTGCTGACCTCTACCGCACTGACTGCAGAGGTCAATACTTTGAAGGAAAACCTCGAGCGGACCAAGAACGAACTCGGCCGTGCCAAGAAGCAGCTCGAGGACAAGGAAGGTGAGTAACACCTTATTAAAATTGTACCTTACAGAAAAGGATTTTGGTTGCAAAAGTAATGACAAGGATAACGTGGGTATTGCTGGGGCCACTAACGAGGTGGTGACCCTGAAAGAGGCGGTGGTCGTGGCCGAACGCAATGCGGCCGCAGAGCGCACCGAGCGAGAGAAGCAGGTGGCGCGGGTGGCGGAGGTCTAGCAAGAGCTCCAGGATCTCGTGAAAAAACATGAGAGCCTGGAGCGTGACTCGAAGACTCAAGAGTCTGAGCTTGCAACGGTCTTGAGAGTGCCAAAGCCTCTAAGGCCGAAGCCTACAAGGCCCTCCAGGAGATTGAGGCGGTGAAGAAAATAGCAGCGGGTAAGGTATTTTTCATGCAAAGTAAGCATGTGAGTGTTAATTACCTATTGCTTACCCGAATTCGGAGCCCTCCAGGAGCGTTCGCAGATCTTCCTCGCAGCGTGTCCGATGCTGCCGCATTCTACCGGGCCGAGGAGGGGAGCTCGACGGAGAAGGTCTTCTGGTCTCAGTATGCTAAGGCCGGACATCTGGTGTCCCTTAGCGACCAGCTGAAGCAGCTGGTCGAGCTCCACAAGGCGGCCGAACAGGCCATGAAGGGCCTCATAGTTTGGCTGTGGCCTAAGGAGGCCATGCCTGGGAGCTACTTCGGCCAGGTGCGGCGGCTGGTGGACGCGTGTCCGTGGGTTGAAGTCATCAAGCACTCCGCCTATATTGAGGGTGCCCGTCGGGCCCTTGCCCGCTCAAAGGTGCACTGGGGCAAGATGGATGCCCAGAAGCTTGTGACGGACCCGCCACCAGAGGGCAAGGAGCATCGCACGCCCGAGATGTATTATAAGAGTGTGCTGAAGGGCGCCCGCACTATTGCGGGGGAGTGCTCCAAAGATGTAATTTTTGAGTAGACTCGCATTTTGTTATCCTGTGCGCTGAAAACATAGTTCATATGCGCTAAGGAACGCTTGTTAATTTAAAATATTACCTTCTGTGCGGTTGTTTATCAAATCTGAGAGATATCAAGTCGTCGGCTTCAGCCCCCATGCCACGACTGCTGGGGTGTTCGGGATAAACTTGAGCACTCTTGTTCCCATTTTTTGGTCCATCTAGGGAGGCGCTCAACACAGCGAACAAGGCAACCGGACTTATAATGCTTGAACACTCTCACTTAGCCATGGAATTCTATAATTTTAAATTTCGGCGAAGCCCCTAGTCATCGGAAGGCCGAATTTGGGGCGCTATCCACGCCTGGGCCGGACAAGATCCGGCTCCTCGCTCTAAGCGGCATAAGTCTCTAAGGACTCGCAAAAACCTCTCGAACAACGACCGGCTCTCGCCTCATCATGACGGTCAGTTTTAGCTTTCTCCACTGAGGCGTTAACCCAGCTCAACTGGGGCGCAATCGTAGTGGTTCTCCCAGTGCTACCTTAGCCGATACAACGGAAAGTAAGGTACCAAAACATGGGAGCCGGGCAAACCCAACTATTGACCCAAGACATGATTTGGAGCCGATGCATATAATGCTATAAGTTCGGGGTGCCGCACTTGTGAAAGTGTTCGGACTTATCACACCATGATGCGGGAAACATAAGCCCCTAGTGTGTTTTAACCATACCAAATTGTACGGATGCGACATGTCGTAAATGAACATATGTATGAAAAAGAAATGCAATTATAAGCAAAAAGGTGCTGCATTGTTTTATTCAAGAAGTGATGCTATGAATGCAGAACGATACAAATAGTGCGATAAGCAAGGGATGGGACTGTTAAACATGTCCCCCTCCAGGGGTAGGCTGCGGAGTGGTGTATAAAAATGCTCGTAATGGAGACCACCTGTATATTCGTTGTAGCCTTTATCCTTCCCTGGCTGTTGCATCGTGAGTTCGGCAGGTTTGCTGCCGGACAGGGCCTCTGATGAACGGAGTCCTGTGGGTAAAAAATAAAAGGTAAAAAGAAAAAAAAAGAACGACACACTTGAGAGCCCCTGGTGTGGTTGAGCCGCAGTCTGGGCTTATCGTGGTCGTGCCCCTCTCCCGGTGCCCATGGTATCTTCAGAGTGTAATGGTGTACGCGAAGGACCTGTTTTGACGTTTTGCAGGGGCTGGGGTTGGGGCCGCACTGCTACGTGTGCTCGGAACATGCCAGGTGGTCTTGTTGTAGGTTACTCCGGGCGCGCTTAGCTATGTCCGGCCGCTTAACGGCCGGACTCGAGAATTGCCTTAAGAGGCTGCAATGTACTTCTGCCGCGAGAGCCGCTGTATGTTCCTGCGTTCGGAGAGAACGTTCAGTGTTTCCGTTGACCGTGATGACTCCTCGAGGGCCTAGCATCTTGAGCTTGAGGTATGCGTAGTGCGGCACCGCGTTGAACTTTGCAAACGCGGTACGTCCGAGCAAGGCATGATAGCCACTGCGGAACGGGACTATGTCGAAGATTAACTCCTCGCTTCGGAAGGTATCCGGGGATCCGAAGACCACTTCCAGTGTAACTGAGCCTGTACAATTGGCTTCTACACCTGGTATGACGCCTTTAAAGGTCGTCTTGGTAGGTTTAATCCTTGAGGGGTCTATGCCATTTGGCGCACTATATCCTGATAGAGCAGGTTCAGGCTGCTGCCGCCGTCCATCAGGACTCTGGTGAGGTGAAATCCATAGACGATTGGGTCTAAGACCAATGCGGCGAATCCGCCATGGCGGATGCTGGTGGGGTGGTCCCTTCGGTCAAAAGTGATCGGGCAGGAGGACCATGGATTGAACTTCGGGGCGACTGGCTCCATCGCGTAGACATCCCTGAGTGCATGCTTCCGCTCCCTTTTGGGTATGTGCGTTGCGTATATCATGTTCACCGTCCGCACCTGTGGGGGGAAACCCTTCTGTCCTCTATTGTTCCGCGGTCGGGTCTCTTCCCCGTCATCGCTATGCAGCCCCTTATCATTGTTTTCGGCAATTAACTTGCCTGCCTGCTTGAATACCCAACAATCCCTGTTGGTGTGGTTGGATGGTTTTTCGGGGGTGCCATGTATCTGGCACGAGCAGTCGAGTATTCGGTCCAAATTGGACGGACCCGGAGTAGTTCTTTTGAATGGCTTTTTCCGCTGACCGGGTTTAGAGCCTCTGAATCCGGCATTGACTACCGTATCCTCACTATTGTCGCCGTTGATGCGGCGCTTTTTTTTGTTACGACGCGACCTACCATTTCGGTCCTTGAAATCCGGACTACCAGAATTTTTGCTGAGGTTGTTGCTGTGTGCTAGCCAGCTATCCTCACCCGCGCAGATGCGGGTCATGAGTGATGTGAGGGCTGCCATGGATTTCGGCTTTTCCTGTCCCAGGTGCCGGGCAAGCCACTCGTCGCGGATGTTATGCTTGAAGGCCGCGAGGGCCTCCGCATCCGGACAGTCGACGATTTGGTTTTTCCTGGTTAAGAACCGTGTCCAGAATTGTCTGGCCGATTCGTCTGGCTGCTGAATTATGTGGCTTAGGTCATCAGCGTCTGGTGGTCGCACATATGTGCCTTGGAAGTTATCAAGGAATGCGGCTTCCAGTTCTTCCCAACTCCCAATTGACTCTGCTGGCAAGCTGTTAAGCCAATGCCGGGCTGGTCCTTTAAGCTTGAGGGGGAGATATTTGATGGCGTGAAGATCGTCACCGTGGGCCATGTGGATGTGAAGAAGATAGTCTTCGATCCAAACCGCGGGGTCTATTGTGCCATCGTAAGATTCGATATTCATGGGTTTAAACCCTTCGGGGATTTGATGATCCATTACTTCATCTATGAAGCATAGTGGGTGTGCGGTGCCTCTGTACTGGGCGATATCACGACGGAGCTCAAAAGAACTTTGTCTGTTTTGTTCGACCCGGCTGGACTTACCGTGTCCGGCGCAACAACTGTCGTCACGTACCTTGGGGCGCCCACGTGATCCATAGATCGATCTTGATTGTCTTGCCTTATCCTCCAATATATCTCGCAAGTCCGGAGCGTTCCCCTGTGGCCTTGTGCTTTTCGAGCGATGCCGGGGTACGGGTCTAGTGAAGGGCCTAGAGGCCTCTCTGTCGCGACCACGGGGTGGTCGGTCAGCCGTATTGTCTCCTGGTGATGCAAGTTCATACGCTTCCTCCTCTAATTGGGGGAGCAGCTTGCGTTTAGGGTAGCTTTTGGAGGGGCGTTCGAGCTCATGCTCTTCGGCCGCGAGGACTTGAGTCCATCTGTCGGCTAGCAGATCTTGATCAGCTCTAAGCTGTTGCTGCTTTTTCTTGAGGCTGTTCGCCGTGGCCATAAGCCTGTGTTTAAAACGCTCTTGTTCAACGGGATCCTCAAGCACGACGAATTCATCATCGTCGAGGCTTGCCTCGTCTCCGGAGGGAGGCATATAATCCTCTACCTCTTCTTCTGCCGCTCTCTCATGAGGGCTGGCATCTCCGTCCTCCTGCGCTGCATCTTGCTGGAGTGGGTTGTCTTCGGCACTGTCCGGTGTATTATTATCTCCAGTGCCGGAGTCCTCATTCTTGCTGTGGCGGGATTTAGAGCGGCGCCGCTGATGCCGGCGCTTGGGCTGCTTCTTGGAGGGGTCATCCTCCGCTGTTTCTTCGCCATTCCCATCCTTCGGGATATCCACCATGTATAGGTCATATGATGAGGTGGCTTTCCAGTGCCCAGTAGGTGCTGGTTCTTGGTCGTCTCCGGCATCTTCGTCCATATCGTCGATGTCTTCGGAGTCATAGTCTAGCATGTCGGTTAGATCGTCGATAGCGGCTACCAAGTGGGTGGTGGGTGGGCTTTGAATTTCTTCGTCGTCCGCATCCCAACCGACCTGACCGCAGTCCAGCCAGGGCTCTCCTGATAACGAGAGGTACTTTAGCAAACTCAAGATGTCGCCAAAAGGTGAGAGTTGAAAGATGTCCGCTGCGGTGAACTCCATGATCGGCGCCCAATCGGATTCGATCGGAGGGGGCGCAGGAGGTTCCTAGTCCGGCAAGGAGTCCGGCGCCTCGGAGTCATGGGCTTCATGAGGGACAAGGTAATTGTTCGGCTCTATCGCCGTAGAGGTTGCAGCTCCCGAGGCGGTGTCTAGCCATCCGTCCTCGACCTGTGCCGCCGGCTCCGAATTGATGATCGGAGCGGGCTCGAGTGCGGCTTCCAGGGTACTGTCCGGCTGCAGAGCTAAATCATGCTCGCCGTGACAGTGCGGCACGCTCGGCTGTGGCTCGAATCCATCGAGGATCAGGTCCCCGCGGATGTCATCCGTGAAGTTCAAACTTCCAAATCTGACCTGACGGCCAGGGTCTAGCTTTCGATCTGCTCCAGACGGCCAAGCGAATTGGCCCGCAGTGCGAAGCCGCCGAGTACGAAGATCTGTCTCGGGAGAAAGGTCTCAGCCTGGACTACGCCGTTGATGATGGTCGAAGAAGCCATCGAGCCTATCGGTCACGACACAGAGGAATTCTCAATGAAAGCACCAATGTCGGTGTCAAAACCAGCGGATCTCGGGTAGGGGGTCCCGAACTGTGCGTCTAGGCAGATGGTAACAGGAGACAAGGGACACGATGTTTTACCCAGGTTCGGCCCCTATTGATGGAGGTAAAACCCTACGTCCTGCTTGATTAATATTGATGATGTGTGTTACTAGAGTGGATCTACCACGAGATCAAGGAGGCTAAACCCTAGAAGCTAGCATATGGTATGATTGTTGTTCGTCCTATGGACTAAATCCATCTGGTTTATATAGAGACCGGAGAGGGGGCTAGGGTTACACAGAGTCGGTTACAATGGTAGGAAATCTACATATCCGTATCACCAAGCTTGCCTTCCACGCCAAGGAAAGTCCCACCCGGACACGGGACGAAGTCTTCAATCTTGTATCTTCATAGTCTTGGAGTCCGGCCGATGATGATAGTTCGGCTATCCGGACACCCCCTAGTCCGGAACTACCTCAGGCGGCCTCACCACGCAGGCTCGCGAGGAGGCAGAGAGATCAAGGCAAGGGGTACCGTGCGAGGTTCCCGTGACACAAGCCATGACAACCAAGACTAGGCAGGCGCCAGCCTGCGCAGTGTCCTCGTTTCCACTTTGGTGTAAAGGGCGCAAGCACAGGCGCGGAGTACCAAGGCATCAGGCAATGGTTTCCATATCGGTGCAACAAGACCAATACCAGCAAGATGGCAGGATGGAGGTTAGCATGGAGCCCAAGACGACGTCATCACCACCACCTTTGGCATGCGAAGACCGCCTTTAGTCTGGATAGCTTGTACCTGCTATCCCCTTTGAAGAGGGCCGTTGTTGAATCCCTTTCCGCTCAATATTTGGGAAGAGGACCAGGGCCTCTATAAATAGAGCTAGTCACCACACTAGAAGGGAGGAAGTTAAGTTCATCGGCACACCACACTAGCCCAAGAACACCTCTCCTCGCGAGGCTGTTCTCCCCTGTACTGTCCCTCATTAGCCCAAGAGGCAATCCAGCACCACACAAAGGAGTAGGCTATTACACCACAAAGGTGGCCCGAACCTGTATAAATCTTATGTCTCTCGTGTTGTTCATCGATCTAGTTTAGAGATCGCGGCGAGGCTGAGGGTGTGTTTCGGTAGGGAGAGATCTTCATGCGCACCGCGGTGTTCGAACCTTAAGGGTTTCGCCGGAACCCGATATCCGACAAGTACTACTCATGTTCCTACTACTCCTACTACTAGTAGTAGTAGTACAACTTTGGTACACTTGATGGTCAAAATATTATTCATCCGGTCCTCACAGTGAAGTGAAAAGTCCCTGCGCCTGAGGTGACACCAGTCCAGGCGGCGTGTTAGGGTTACCAAAGTTAGTTCACCTTGTGCATGGTGCAATCACTGTCACCGTTGCTGTATAGCATACCTCGCCTCATCTCCCTCTCCCCCAGCACCACTCCATCTCAATCTCCGTCTCGCCGAAGATCCTAAGGTCACTCTTCATCATCTCACTGTGCCCCCGCGTACCCTCGCCTTTCTCGCCTCCACCAGTACCACTATTCCCTCGCTAGCCGCTCCAGCACCGAGAGCCTTCTCCCACGTAAATAAAGCCCCCCAAAACCCCACCTTCCAAACTCCATCATGGCAGAATGCGAACCGTGCAGCATCAATATGAGCCGTGATTGGAGCAATCTCCCCAGTGACATCCTCAACCACTATTGTTCATGTATGGATATGTTGAGCGCCCTACGGCTGGCTGCTTGCTCGTGGGACATGCACACGGCCATCATCGAAGCGAGGCCTAAGCTTCTCAAGACACCCTGCTTGCTGCTATCTGGTCTTGCAAGATTTTTGCACCATGATACGGAGGCATACATGATGCCCCTCGACTTCAATCCGATCTCCATTAGCCGAAACTCCTTTGCAGGTATGTAGTGGGTCGCCGTACATCATTTCCCTCGACTATGATCCGATCACCATCGACCGAAACTTCTTGGCTGGTATGTACCGGCTCGGCATGAACTCCCACTGGATGGCTGCCGTCAGACAAGACGGGAAAAAGTTGGTGCTCGTGAACTTCCAGACCTGCCATGAGATTATCCTTCCTCCGTTGGATTATATAGAGTTTTACCATCGCGGTCCAAGTCATCTAGATTACCACGTCAGTTGGATGGACCTTGTTTTGCAGAAGATTCTAATCTGCCAAGTGCCCACACGACATGCGAATTACGCAGACTTCAAGCTAATTTCCTTGTTCGACTGCGGACTCACCTATATTTACGCCGGTGCCTTCTTTAGATGGAGATAACTCAGCTCGCAGTGGATCATCGTCAATGTTGATACACACTTCTGTGATGTTATTGAACATAATGGCATAATCTACGCGATCGACAAAGCATATCGCACCACGTATTGCTGGGACGGCGCGTGTAAGTTGTTTCCGTCTGATGTTAATGATGACGCCATAACATTGTTTGAACCTTTTGTGATGATTGGCATATCCCTGTTTGAGCAGAATTTGAATAGAACTATGGCAATGTATTAGAGACACCGTAATTCAGCTATATTTGGAATGAGTTAATTCATGCGATTGTGACCATGTCATTACAGCCAATTTGTACCCCTAAATAATCAACCAGTTAGGAATATATGGATATTCTCCTTATTTTACAGTAATCTATATACTACTACTAAATATGAGTTTGTATCAATGGCCATGTTAGTTTCCTCATTTTCATGATGTACAAACATGCACCACACTGTTGGTTTCATCTAACCATACATTAGGGAATAAATGTGCATATGGAGAACTCTATATTTGGAAGGAGTGAAATCTTGTAATGCTTGCCATGTGTACATACCTACATTCGCCCTTCAGCAATCAATGGCTAGAATAATATCCTCACAAAAAAATCCCATAGAACACGACTATATAACAATGCATGGTCTGTTAGTTACCTTGAAGAATTTGTTTGTGAGGACAGAACATGATTACATAACATGCATGACATGGTAGTTTCCTGTGAAGAATCAATCGAGAGATAACATGAGTATAACCATGCATGGCACTTCTATATTTTTGAACCCAGTATACATTTCCCTGTATTTTCTTCCCAGTTCCAACAGGGACATATCAATGTTGTTTCTTGCATTATCCTACTCATACTCTGAACAATGATGATCTTACATTAACAATGCCCGTCCTTTTTGATATGATGCAGTGTCCCTACAGTTACTGCCCTTTGTAATCACACCACCTTTGCTAAAAACAGGGAAGCACAACTGGTTCCTCGCTCGACCAGATGACGGCAAAAGACTGATGATCATTCAGACACATGAGCCGGAAAAGTTATATTGCAAAAACCTTACTGTATACAAGCACCATGAAATACGTGAGTATCCGGACAGTGGTTGTTACGTCTATGAGCAGGATACCTGCTTATTGGGGCCTTTAGGATTTTTGAGTTGGAGCCGGGTAAACAGCCTTGTTTCACACTCTTTGTTTCTCAGACTCAATTATCCGATTAACCAGGAGATCACTATTGGCAAGGACCTTGATGGCAGAGAGGCTCTATTTGCTATGGAAAACTGGGTCTACACGGCGAGCCCTAGGAGTTCGGGAGCAAACTCCCCTGATTGTCAATGATACAGCCTGCAGCCAAAAGAAGGTGAGAATGACAAAGGCTTCTGGATTAACTTTGATCCTTGGATGTCTCCAGTATGACAGGAAGTGATGTGGTTCAAGCCTTCAGGTTGATAGGTTATTGGGCTGTTGCATCGAAAGGGTGGATTACTGTGGATCATCCCTCTTCGAATGACTTGTTGTCTTTGCTGCTTGTTCTGGATGGGTAGTTCTCTCCTTTGTTATGCATATTCCTTTTCATTTGGTCATCCTCGTCTATATCACTCTTACTATGTAATAGTTGCCTCTATTTAGAATGTCATTCTCTTCTGGATCACGAGAGTTTGAGCGCTGCAGATGGGTGCGTTTTGGTGGTGTAGCAAGACTTCTTATGAACTATCATGTCTTGTTGTTTATGTCAATAGTAGTCACTAGTCAGTGTTTGAATGTTGTATATATCATTGTTTCGAACTGTTTATTGTCTCGAACTGCTGGTGGGCTAAATGAAGCAATTACCATTCTCCAGTATTCAGAGTATATCTCCTTCTTTCAAGTTATAATTTGAGCTCAGTGTCTTTTCGATGATGTACACTTGTTTGCGCCAGTGAGGTGTCGTTGAATATGGGCCGAGTAGTAATGCAATGCAAAACAGGTCAATTATGACTCTTAGGTCGGGCTCTCAAAAGATCCTCAAAAAAGGCCGGGCTATCCAAAAAAGAAAGTATAAGGACTCTTAGGCCGACATGTGGGCGCCACTGTGGTTTTCGTGCGCTTGCGCGCCGAGAGCATATTAGCGCGTGTTCGAAATTCATGCTACCTTTTCATCCCCAATCTCCCGCCCCTCCCCCATCTCTGGAATCTCGATTCCTACTCCAGTTCCCCCAAGTCCCGCTCCTGTACTCCCTGTACTCAAGCGCACTATCATGTCGCCACTCAATGCAGATCTCCGGGCCGGACACCCTGAGGTCCGTCCTGCCTTCGATCGCTGTGTGTTGTCACTCAACAATGGCATGGCGGCGCTTGACGACCAGTTTGCTGGCAAAGTGCTCATCATAACTATCAACGGCGACCGGCCTCCCGTCTTGTTGGACGACCTAGTGAAAGCTCTTGGCATTGTGCACGGCATCCAAATAAGTGACTTTGTCGTCGAAGTCTGTCCGCCACAGGCAGATTTCCTCGTCAGGTTCCGGACAATATTCGACTACAGTCGTGTGTTCAAATCTTCCCGGCGTTTGTTCTGCGATGGTGCGCTAGTGAGCTTTGATCGGTGGCACCCAAGATGGGGCTCGGTGCCCTCTCAGCTTGAGTTTTTAGCAAAGCTGTCAGGACCCCGACTCAATGCCACATCGATCTAGCATGTAACACCTCATATCACTTTGCGGCCTCACGCACGGTATTCCCACGGGTGTCGCCTTACCTTTGCCCGGGACCGTTTGCGCCTTTGGGCACACGTATATGACAGTGTCGCTAGCATCCATATGATAAGGAGCCCGGGCTGACATGGCTAGTCGTAAACCCAAAGTGGCACAGACTTACAGGGACAGGCATCCATGACCCAGCATCGAACGTGTCGGTCATCAGCGAGTGAATCCAGGCTGTAGCACTGGGCTAGCAGGACTCCCGTGAACCGGGCTGTAGCGGGCTAACAGGACTCCGGTATTCATCGCGTGACATTTCCCCGAAGGGACAGACACAGGAACGAATAAGGACACATGCCGGCCAGCCTAAGTGTTACAGAGCAGTAGCAAGCTACCATGGCTCGGTGGAAACACTAGGAGACATTTCCCGGTAAGAGAGGCTACTAAAGATAAACAACTAGATGGTCAGATCCCACACATACCAAGCATTTCAATAGCATACACACAATATGCTCGATATGTGCAAATACAACATGGCATCACAACATGACTCTACGACTCAAGTAATTTATTCAATAGGCTCCGAGGAGCGAGATATTACAAACATGGGTCTCATGACCCAACAATCAGAGCATACAAATCAAAGCACACGCGGAAGCTATCATGTCTGAGTACAGACATCTATAAATGAAAAAGGTTGAGAAGCCTGACTATCTATCAGATCCTGCCGAGGGCACAAGATCGTAGCTGAGGTATCAAGCTAAACGTCGAAGACCACGTGGAACTACTAGTGAGACCGAAGTCTCTCTGCAAAAACATAAAATAGGCAAACGTGAGTACAAATGTACCCAGCAAGACTTACATCAGATCTATCTACACATGCATCATTATCAACAAGGGGATGGTGGGGTTTAACTGCAGCAAGCCAGCTTTGACTCGGTGGCTATCCTAAACTACGACTGCAAGCGACTCTTTTGAGGTGGCGCACACGAGTCCACATATTCACCATATCAATACACCACTATGGATCCGCTCCCGTCTCCCTACGAGAACGCCATCCATAGCACTCACACTTATCTTGCGTATTTTAGAGTATCCACTTTCACTTGTCTATGAACTGATATAAGCAATCCAGAAGTCCTTTTCCGCGGACACGGCTATTCGAATAGATGATGTTAACCCTGCAGGGGTGTACTTCTTCATACATGTTTCCACCACTTAGCGTCTGCACACGACATGTGCTCGGCAGACTCCAAGCGAAAGCCGACGTGGGTGTAGACCACGACCTACCTAAACACTCAAGTCTCTAGTCCAGGTTTATCGCCTATTCGGGTTCCATCCATGAGGAGATCCGGCTGGAGTTTCGCTCACAGCCCCAAACGATGTGAACAGGGTTCCCGAGATACCAAACGGGCATCCGGTACACCGTGCCACGTACCTACCGCATCACAGCCCACCCCTACGGTCAGCGCTGTCCATGGCCTCCAGTAAGCTACAAACACCAGAAACTACTTGCAACTCCTGGACAGAGGACTAGGGTGAATAAGAAGTCGAGCGGGGTCATATTTCAGGGCCCAATGCATGGTAGTAGCTGAATCATGGATCACAAACACAGAACTCAGTTCCTGAGGACGGCTGCAATGAGACAACCCACCATGTACTCCTACATGGCCTCTCACCGCTACCTTTACCAAATCGTGTTCACACACTTAGCTCACACACAGCAGGACATGTTCACACGCCTCTGATTCATCCCCGATGAATCAGACCTGACTCAACTCTAAGCAATAGCAGGCATGACAACAAGCATGAATGAGTAGGCACATCAGGGCTCAAACAACTCCTACTCATGCTAGTGGGTTTCATCTATTTACTGTGGCAATGACAGGTCATGCAAAGAATAAAGGGGTTCAGCTACCGCAGCAAGTAACAAAATGTCGTTGTTGTCCTAATGCAGTAAAAGAGAGCAGGAGCGAGAGAGTGGGATTTTATCGAAATGAACAAGGGGGTTTTGCTTGCCTGGCACTTCTGAAGATAACATTGAGTCTTCATCAGTGTCAACGATCACATCATCGATATCACGTCTATCGAGAGGGGACAAATACCGGCAACACAGAAGGGAACACAATCAATGCAATGCACAATATGATGCATGATCATGACATGGCAAAATGAATGTGTTTTGGGCTAATGCATCTAGCAACAAGTTAAATGGGGTTGGTTTGAATACAAGATTCAAATTCAAACTCCATATGTGATTATTTAAATGCCATTTATATGATTTGTGCTAAACAGCAGCTATAAGTTGTTCTAACATGCATGAAAATGGTACAGATGGATTCCTTGAATTTTTCTGATAATTTTTCATATATAATTTATTTAATTTGGAGTTACGGTTAATTTTCTATGCTTTATTGAAGTTTATATAATTTTCTGGAATTATAAATCATTTCCTAATTTATTTAATTCCAGAAAGGAATTATTGCGTCAGCATGACCTCATGCTGACCTCAGCAGGTCAACGGGCAGATTCAGGTCAAACCTGACCAGTGGGGTCCACTGGTCAGTGACACAACTAATTAACCAAGTTAATTAGCCTTAAGTTAATTCTAACTAAACTGTTTGTGGGGCCGGGGCCCACTGGTCAGCGACTAATTAGCTAACTAACCTAGGTTAATTAGTGTTAAACTAATACTAACTAAAATGTCAGGGGGGGTGGCCCACACGTTAGTGACACACGGGGAAGGTCAAACCTGGGTGAACTCGCCGCAGTTGACCCGCGACTCGTCGCCGGCGGAGCCAGAGACGGCGGAGGGGTGCGGGTTTCCTCCTCCGGCGACCAAATGGCCGGCGGAGAGCGTCTACGTGACGCGGGCGCTCGTCCGCGTCGAGTAGTGGCAGCGGCTGGGCCTAAGATGGCCGGAGTCGTCACCGGCGTCGAGCGTGGCGGTCGCCGGAGCTCGGGCGAGCTCGGGGTTGATGCTACGGTGGCCGGGGAGGCTCGTGCGGGGCACCTACGTGTTCCAGGCAGCGCGGGGAGGAAGCTAAGCACGACAGCCGGGCCACTAGGTGGCCGGAGGCACGTCGGCGGCGATCACAGACGGCGGCGGGTTTCGGTCATCAAGGGGGCGACGGCTACGGCAACCAAACGAAGAGGGAAAGAGGGGGAAACGGTGGCGGAGCTCACAGGGGTTGCGACGGTGGCCTCGGGGAGCTCGGGGAGGCGTCGGAGGCGGCGAATCGACAACGGTGAGCTTCGGTGGCCGGCGACGGAACGACGATGGTGGCGGCGTTGCAGGGCTTCCGGAGGGCCGTGGGTCGGTGGAGAGGGAAGAGGGGGTCGAGGCTGAGCCTCTGGGCTAGTCGGGGGAGCGAGGGAGGCCCGGTGGCCGTGGTTATGGCGAGCGGCGGC
>NC_041385.1:287848741-287924918 GCF_002162155.2 Triticum dicoccoides
TGTAAATTTAGGGCTTTAATAAAAATGCTCAGACACTTTCAAAAATCATGAAACTAATCATGGCTACTGTTTAGAATATATCCAACAGTAAACATTTTAGTTTATGATTATTTGAGCATTTGAAATATTTAATAGCATTTAAATGCCCAAATGAAAATACTATATGATTTAATTCAGTGACCAAATATGTCCTGCAAAAATATAAACCATTTTTGGTAGATGCTTCCACCTCAAACCAGAAATGTTGAACATTTTTAGAGGACATTTTGAGTTCAATGAAAAGGTTTTATTTTGACCCTAGTTGAATTCATTTGGTGCTAGGGCTTAGTCAATCCCCATCTCAGGTTTAAATGAAATTTAAACATGATGTAACACTCTAATGCATGCACTAGGCATTGTCAGAACTAGGGATGTGACAACTCACCCCCACTAAACAAGAATCTCGTCTCGAGATTCGAGCATAGGGTAAGGTGAAAGGTAAACGCAACTAGTATAATCTTCACGATCCAGGGTGCACTTCAGTTGAACGTTGATTCATTCACCATTATTGTCTTGAAGTCTTGCTCTGAGAAATCCTGCCAACATGACCTGGAGAGAAGGAGACTCTAGAAGGGTCGATCTCCTCGAAGATCGAACAACTCAGGATTAACTCACGGAATGAGGCATAGCAACATCTCTCGAGCTGAGAGATGAAGTATACATCCATAGGAATGGAGTGAAGCAGATGACGAAGGTTCACTAGGTAGACCACAATTTCACGCTTAAGAAGGTGGTAATCGATTGTCAACGTAGCGAGGAGTTGAGTTGCTATGATACCACGACGACACATCCTGGAGGAGGGTGATTCGTAGATTATTTCCTTAAGTCGCAAAAAGAATTACCTTTGATTCAGAGATCATTGAAACTCTTTAAACCAGCCTAAGGCAATCACAAGCGATCATTTGGAGGGGGGTCGGTAGAATGGCATACTCGGACTTGGATGATGTGGATTACCTTGTTGAAGACAACGTAATGGATGAATTTGCTTACCACCGGAAATGGAAGAGACCCGTGGTAGAATGGCACATTGGCGGTGCAAGCTGGGAACAAAATGCAAATGTTGGGAATGATTCTGGTAACTGGGGAAGAACCCAACAATAAAGAGTGAATCCACTGTTGAGAAGTTATAGCATAACCGAGGAAGTTGAGAGCAAACCTAGCTAGTGCCGATGGTAACACCTAACGCTTGTGCGTGCTCTCAAGAACTTGAGCATTTCCATAATCATCAAGGTTTTACCAATATCCGTGTCAAGGATTCTGGCAACACAACTTACTACCATGATGAATACCGGTGGAAGATGCCGATGCAAAGGAAGATAACACCTTCTTAGATTTCACCTTGGCGAGGCCAAGGAAACAAAATCTGGATGATCGACCGAGAGACATTTAGCACTCCGCTTCTAATGTTCTCCTTGATGTGCTAGCGTAACCCATTCATAGATATGGTTTGATATCTAGAACATCAAGTAAAAGGTCGGACTTCGGGATCTCAAAATCCATAGGGGCAACTAGGGAGTAAATCCTACGAAATCCCTATGGGGAGGTGGCCAACTTCCTCAATCAAGATATTATAATAACAGGTCTTCCGGCTGGGTGTGTTGGCCATGACATCCACTTTACTGGTTTTCGAGGGACCAATATTATAGTTCTTGGGAAATGTTCCAAACCATCATATCTGCCTGAGATTCAGATCTGGTTGGTGTCAGGATATTCCAGACTCATCGAGTCTAGGAAGAAAAATGAAAGTTTGCAACACAATTCGATGAGACAACGCTGCGAGATTCTCGGGGAATGAACTACGATAGTAAGCTCCAAAACATGAGCTGGTTCTGCTACAAACATGTGAACACGCTGTCCCAGACAAACATGACCACGTGGTAGTCTTATAATAAAACACTACCGAGTTCAGGTGGGGAACCATCATTAATGACATCGAAGTCTCCACGCGTGGAAGTCCAAAGAGTTCACCTTGGACAGACTCCTTTATCTTTGAACAACTCAATCAGTGGCTTGGTGTGCTCGGAACACATATGGAATGAAGGTTGCAAGTCTCCAGACCACAGAATACTTCGCACGTATGCATGACTGACTTGGGATGATTCCAGAGGAAGCAAAACTAACTTTCTCAAATCCATGGCGGCAACTTTCACCAAATGCACGTGTATAAGAGGAAGTCACTCCTTTCATCAAACAAATACTTCATGAGTTAGCATGAAGAAATGCTTTCAAAAGTTTCCAACACTAGCTTAATGTTCAACAAAATCATGGAGGAGATAAGGATGTTGTCAATGGGCTCAACAACAATTCTTCCGGGTTTCCCTTTAAAAGGAATTCCATAGTTAAGAGAACAAGTGTTAGCATTGGTCAGACCCAAAAGATATAATGGTGTATGCTCGAGGGATCAACCACGAGTAAGACAACATTACGAATATCGTTGGTTCTGGTCTGATTGGATGATAGCCCATACTCAAATTATAGATGGGGTAAGACAATAGGTCCAACAACTGATCACAAGGACCAATTAATGAAGATATCATCTTTCTTCAACACACACACATACACAGAAAGATATCCCTTAACATGAACTAAGTCAGACAACCTTTTTTCTTCCAACTCTCCAAGTTGTTGTCTAGCTTAACCAACTAGCTCCGGGATATCCATCACAGATTCTTGGAGAAAGGGTGGTTCACAAGAACCCGACTTGATCACGAGCTCAACATAGCAGTCAGGTGACAACCTGGTAATACTTCCGAGAAGATATTCGGAAAATCACGAACCACCGGTATGTTACTAAGCTCGAGAACAATCTCGCTTTTGAGGGCAAGACGATATGATCAAATGAGTGAGGACTTGACAAGATCCTAACTCATCAATCGAAGGGTGCACCGAAATAAGGACTAGGTAGCACGATCAGTCTTAGAGGGATGATTTAAAAACCAACATGCTAAGATTGAAATTATTATCCTTTAACTACCAAGCAACGAGGTTGCTGGGAGTATTGATTTCACACGGCATGATTCATTTGTTGGCATTCCGGTTACAATAACACAGGAACCGAGGAATGAACAATGATGGCAAAAGTATCACTGTACCAAGAGTTCATAGGATGGTGTGCAATTCCTATAACAATCCCGATATAAAAGATGGTAATACTCCAAGGTAGAACAGAGCAAAAGCTGGATTGGCATTTGATCTGCGGAATACAACTACTTTGACCCAATCCTAGATATGGATGAGGTACTGGAGTTTGTTTCTCCTAGTCATTCCGCGATAGAATGGCTTGACGGACCACAAAAGTAGTAGGCATCGATAAACGAACGCACGCATACTCTTCACTATCAATTGATAGACGAAGGTCAGTAGACAACTAGAGGGACAACTCAAAGGAACATATAACTTTCTGAGTTGTGGATGCATAGACTAGTATGTCGAACCAAGTTCAACATAATTCTTCCGGATAACCCATGCAGAAGGGTTGAGCTGGCAGAGTCACAATATAGCATGGAGAACTCATCGACATCACTCTTGTTGTCATCTTTTGGTTCAGAAGAACTCCTGCCAAGAATGGTTCATGGTAATTGGAAGAAGGATGTACCACGAACCTCGAGGACTATCGCAAAGGTTACTACTATCCTAAAGGGACTAGCAAACACTATCAACATGAAGTAAGTAGAGTGAATCTCGGGTTCAAGAACCCAGGAATAGAATGCCTACTAACTAAATGGCATCACAGGATGCTTTCGATAATAAAGGCCAGAATCTTCACACTGGGAACACAAAACGTTGCTAGATTACTAGGTGACTCCCTAAAACACCTAGGGTCATAATAATTATTCCAACATATATGTCGAGGCAATAAAGTACCTCAACTCACTAATTTGTGTGATTAATCTGACCAAAGGCACATCGGAAACAGAAGGAAGGGATTTGCAAATGCATCGGACTATTTAGAAACCTGGGATGACTCCGATAGCATAACGGCTGTAAATGCTCAAAGGATTGGAGACATGCTACAAAATGGTGGCATAGCCACTCAGAAGCACAATATCAAGGTTTCGAGATCAACAATTAACATACGGAAGTAGAAACTGAACTCAAGCTTAGAACCATCAATCCTACAAGTCTGCAGATTAGTAACACATGATCTTGATAGAAAGAAGAGATAGCCTAGTTCTTAATCCCCGTAGAAGAGAAGATGATGACTCAGATCAGAAGGGCATAAAGTATAAGGAGTAAAAAGAGCCTTACGTTCCATCCCACAATCAATTCCCTTATATAACTAAAGAATTTCTAGACTCAACTTCGACCAGTTTGGCTTGGTAAACCTACAGGCAGTCAGGCTCTGATACCAACGCTGTCAGGACCCCGACTCAATGCCACATCGATCTAGCACGTAACACCTCATATCACTTTGCGGCCTCACACACGGTATTCCCACGGGTGTCGCCTTACCTTTGCCCGGGACCGTTTGCGCCTTTTGGCACACGTATATGACAGTGTCGCTAGCATCCATATGATAAGGAGCCCGGGCTGACATGGCTAGTCTTAAACCCAAAGTGGCACAGACTTACAGGGACAGGCATCCATGACCCAGCATCGAACGTGTCGGTCATCAGCGAGTGAATCCAGGCTGTAGCACTGGGCTAGCAGGATTCCGGTGAACCGGGCTGTAGCGGGCTAACAGGACTCCGGTATTCATCGCGTGACATTTCCCCGAAGGGACAGACACAGGAACGAAGAAGGACACATGCCGGCCAGCCTAAGTGTTCAAGAGCAGTAGCAAGCTACCATGGCTCGGTGGAAACACTAGGAGACATTTCCCGGTAAGAGAGGCTACTAAAGATAAACAACTAGATGGTCACATTCCACACATACCAAGCATTTCAATAGCATACACACAATATGCTCGATATGTGCAAATACAACATGGCATCACAACATGACTCTACGACTCAAGTAATTTATTCAATAGGCTCCGAGGAGTGAGATATTACAAACATGGGTCTCATGACCCAACAATCAGAGCATACAAATCAAAGCACACGCGGAAGCTATCATGTCTGAGTACAGACATCTATAAATGAAAAAGGCTGAGAAGCCTGACTATCTATCAGATCCTGCCGAGGGCACAAGATCGTAGCTGAGGTATCAAGCTAAACGTCGAAGACCACGTGGAACTACTAGTGAGACCGAAGTCTCTCTGCAAAAACATAAAATAGGAAAACGTGAGTACAAATGTACCCAGCAAGACTTACATCAGATCTATCTACACATGCATCATTATCAACAAGGGGATGGTGGGGTTTAACTGCAGCAAGCTAGCTTTGACTCGGTGGCTATCCTAAACTACGACTACAAGCGACTCTTTTGAGGTGGCGCACACGAGTCCACATATTCACCATATCAATACACCACTATGGATCCGCTCCCGTCTCCCTACGAGAACGCCATCCATAGCACTCACACTTATCTTGCGTATTTTAGAGTATCCACTTTCACTTGTCTATGAACTGATATAAGCAATCCAGAAGTCCTTTTCCACGGACACGGCTATTCGAATAGATGATGTTAACCCTGCAGGGGTGTACTTCTTCATACATGTTTCCACCACTTAGCGTCTGCACACGACATGTGCTCGGCAGACTTCAAGCGAAAGCCGACGTGGGTGTAGACCACGACCTACCTAAACACTCAAGTCTCTAGTCCAGGTTTATCGCCTGTTCGGGTTCCATCCATGAGGAGATCCGGCCGGAGTTTCGCTCACAGCCCCAAACGATGTGAACAGGGTTCCCGAGATACGAAACGGGCATCCGGTACACCGTGC
Organism: Triticum dicoccoides; assembly: GCF_002162155.2. NCBI lineage: Eukaryota > Viridiplantae > Streptophyta > Magnoliopsida > Poales > Poaceae > Triticum > Triticum dicoccoides. The sequence continues at coordinate 287,854,605 of NC_041385.1, forward strand.
CACGTACCTACCGCATCACAGCCCACCCCTACGGTCAGCGCTGTCCACGGCCTCCAGTAAGCTACAAACACCAGAAACTACTTGCAACTCCTGGACAGAGGACTAGGGTGAATAAGAAGTCGAGCGAGGTCATATTTCAGGGCCCAATGCATGGTAGTAGCTGAATCATGGATCACAAACACAGAACTCAGTTCCTGAGGACGGCTGCAATGAGACAACCCACCATGTACTCCTACATGGCCTCTCACCGCTACCTTTACCAAATCGTGTTCACACACTTAGCTCACACACAGTAGGACATGTTCACATGCCTTTGATTCATCCCCGATGAATCAGACCTGACTCAACTCTAAGCAATAGCAGGCATGACAACAAGCATGAATGAGTAGGCACATCAGGGCTCAAACAACTCCTACTCATGCTAGTGGGTTTCATCTATTTACTGTGGCAATGACAGGTCATGCAAAGAATAAAGGGGTTCAGCTACCGCAGCAAGTAACAAAATGTCGTTGTTGTCCTAATGCAGTAAAAGAGAGCAGGAGCGAGAGAGTGGGATTTTAGCGAAATGAACAAGGGGGTTTTGCTTGCCTGGCACTTCTGAAGATAACATTGAGTCTTCATCAGTGTCAACGATCACATCATCGATATCACGTCTATCGAGAGGGGACAAATACCGGCAACACAGAAGGGAACACAATCAATGCAATGCACAATATGATGCATGATCATGACATGGCAAAATGAATGTGTTTTGGGCTAATGCATCTAGCAACAAGTTAAATGGGGTTGGTTTGAATACAAGATTCAAATTCAAACTCCATATGTGATTATTTAAATGCCATTTATATGATTTGTGCTAAACAGCAGCTATAAGTTGTTCTAACATGCATGAAAATGGTACAGATGGATTCCCTGAATTTTTCTGATAATTTTTCATATATAATTTATTTAATTTGGAGTTACGGTTAATTTTCTATGCTTTATTGAAATTTATATAATTTTCTGGAATTATAAATCATTTCCTAATTTATTTAATTCCAGAAAGGAATTATTGCGTCAGCATGACCTCATGCTGACCTCAGCAGGTCAACGGGCAGATACAGGTCAAACCTGACCAGTGGGGTCCACTGGTCAGTGACACAACTAATTAACCAAGTTAATTAGCCTTAAGTTAATTCTAACTAAACTGTTTGTGGGGCCGGGGCCCACTGGTCAGCGACTAATAATCTAACTAACCTAGGTTAATTAGTGTTAAACTAATACTAACTAAAATGTCAGGGGGAGTGGCCCACACGTCAGTGACACACGGGGAAGGTCAAACCTGGGTCAACTCGCCGGAGTTGACCCGCGACTCGTCGCCGGCGGAGCCAGAGACGGCGGAGGGGTGCGGGTTTCCTCCTCCGGCGACCAAATGGCCGGCGGAGAGCGTCTACGTGACGCGGGCGCTCGTCCGCGTCGAGTAGTGGCAGCGGCTGGGCCTAAGATGGCCGGAGTCGTCACCGGCGTCGAGCGTGGCGGTCGCCGGAGCTCGGGCGAGCTCGGGGTTGACGCTACGGTGGCCGGGGAGGCTCGTGCGGGGCACCTACGTGTTCCAGGCAGCGCGAGGAGGAAGCTGAGCATGACAGCCGGGCCACTAGGTGGCCGGAGGCACGTCGGCGGCGATCACAGACGGCGGCGGGTTTCGGTCATCAAGGGGGCGACGGCTACGGCAACCAAACGAAGAGGGAAAGAGGGGGAAACGGTGGCGGAGCTCACAGGGGTTGCGACGGTGGCCTCGGGGAGCTCGGGGAGGCGTCGGAGGCGGCGAATCGACAGCGGTGAGCTTCGGTGGCCGGCGACGGAACGGCGATGGTGGCGGCGTTGCAGGGCTTCCGGAGGGCCGTGGGTCGGTGGAGAGGGAAGAGGGGGTCGAGGCGGAGCCTCTGGGCTAGTCGGGGGAGCGAGGGAGGCCCGGTGGCCGTGGTTATGGCGAGCGGCGGCGACGGGCTCCGCTCGGTGAGGAGAACAGAGGAGGGGGGGAGAGGGTTCCGGGGAGAGGATGAGGACGCGGGAGAGAGGGAGAAGGGAGAGGGGGTCGGGGACGTCTCCGTGGCGTCGCGAGGAAGTCGGGGAGGCTGCCACAGCGAAGCAGGAGGTGGAGGCCTCCGCGTGCGCGCGTGCGTGCGTGCTACTTCGCCTCTGCCTACTGGCAGAGGTTGAAGACAGCCGCTCTGCCCCGGTGGGCTGGACTGGTGCAGCTGGGCCGGCTACAGGTAAGTGGCCCAGGTACGGGTCTTTCTCTCTCTCTTTTCTAATTATCTCAGTTTTCTATTATTCTGTAAATTTAGGGATTTAATAAAAATGCTCAGACACTTTCAAAAATCATGAAACTAATCATGGCTACTGTTTAGAATATATCCAACAGTAAACATTTTAGTTTATGATTATTTGAGCATTTGAAATATTTCATAGCATTTAAATGCCCAAATGAAAATACTATATGATTTAATTCAGTGACCAAATATGTCCTGCAAAAATATAAACCATTTTTGGTAGATGCTTCGACCTCAAACCAGAAATGTTGAACATTTTTAGAGGACATTTTGAGTTCAATGAAAAGGTTTTATTTTGACCCGAGTTGAATTCATTTGGTGCTAGGGCTTATTCAATCCCCATCTCAGGTTTAAATGAAATTTAAACATGATGTAACACTCTAATGCATGCACTAGGCATTGTCAGAACTAGGGATGTGACAAAAGCTTACCTTCCACGGCATGCCTCGACATGCTTGGAACAGCAAGTCCATCAATGAGCTTATCAACGACCTTGGAGGTGAGCTCGTAAGTATGTTTATTTCTCCAGAAACCTGGGCTATGACGGTTATGGCATGGATGAAGAAGCCGTCCACCATACCTAAGGTGATTGGTGTTGAGATATCGGTGCAGGAACTGGGGTTGTACTATTCATTGCCACCAAGGTCGGCGCAGACCATGTTAGGGATTTACCTGTATCGAGTGTTCGGGCATGTCGAAGAAGTGGTCAATCGATCAATCGAAGTCCTGCCGCCGCCGTTGGTGCTAGGGTTCGTCGACGACGTACATTACATGAGTCAACGTCAGACTTTCCTCGTTGTCGGATATCGGGTTCCGGCAAAACCCTTAAGGTTCGAACACTAGGGTGCGCATGAAGATTTCTCCCTACCGAAACACACCCTCAGCCTCGCCGCGATCTCTAAGCTAGCTAGATGAACAACAGAAGAAACACATGATTTATACAGGTTCGGGCCACCGTTGTGGTGTAATACCCTACTCCTGTGTGTGGTGGTGGATTGCCTCTTGGGTAGATGATGGACGGTACAAGGGAAGAACAACCTTGCGAGGAGAGGTGTTCTTATGCTTCGTGGTGTGCTTGGGGAGGAATCGATCCGTCGGCTCTGGATGAGATGCCTCCTACGATGATGGCTAGCGCTATTTATAGAGGCCCTGGTCCTCTTCCCAAATATTGAGCGAGAAGGGATCCAATAACGGCCATTTTGAAAGGGGTCAGCTAGTACAAGCTATCCTGACTAAAGGTGGTCTTCGCCTGCCAACGGCGCTGGTGGTGACGCCATCTTGGGCTCCATGGTGGCCTCCGTCCTGCCATCCTGCTGGTCTTGGTCTCGTTGCACCAATATGGAAACCTTTGCCTGATGCCTCGGTACTCCGGGCTTGCGCTTGCCCCATTAGCACCAAATAGGAAATGAGGACACTGTATGGGCCGGCGCCCTCCTGGCCTTGGTCGTCATGGCTTGCATCACGAGGACCTCACGAGGTACCCCTTGCCTTGATCTTTCCGCCTCCCTCGCGAGTCTGCCTCGTTAGGCCGCCCCTAAGGAGGCCTTGCATCATGCGCCCTGCGAGGCTTGGCCCCTCGCGAGGGTCTTAAGTGTTGGTTGCTGAAGACGGGCCACATTGGGCCACTGGTGGAGCCATGCTGTGGGCCGCAGGCAGGCAAGTCTGGGGAACCCCGTTCCCAGAACGCCGGCAGTAGCCCCCGGGCCCAAGGCGTGCTTGAACTTGGCTTAGCGGCGAAGCCAAAGGGCAAGTGCGGAGCGTCGCGGGCCCAAACAGCCTGCAGCCTTGGGCGACGCGTGGCGACTGATTGGATGTGGACGTCTCCGCTTCCCCACACTACCTCGGCAACTGCTCGACTTGACGAGTCCCTGCTGCATCCAAAAAAGGGTCATCATTACCTGTGATCGTGGAGGTCGACGGTTGGCCTTCCTTGGGCTATAAATGAGGAGGGGCGAGAGCCCCCATTGCCCATCTCTTCTTGCTCCGCCTGCTTCTTCTTCCCTGTCCAACTTCAGTCTTGATGCTAATGGCGCCGATCCGTATATTCTCGGCCGAAGAGAAGGGGACGGTTCCCCGGGATGGGCCTGATCCGCTCCCGCCGAGGAAGAGGTTGGCTCACCACCGTGGTGAGGTTGGAGGGTTGGAGATGACGAGGCCTTGGTACGAGCGGCCTACTCCCGGGTTCCCGCTACCCCTGTACGCCCAAGCCGAGGGCTCCGGAGGAAGGGACGACGAGCGACGCCGCCCACGCCGCAGACGGGGTCGGTGTGCCGCGGCGACGGGTGCCATTGCTCCTGGAGTCCATGCCATGGATTCCTCTCACGAGCTCGTGCTGCATGCGGCGATGCCTCCAAGCACCTGGATCCGCTTCCCTTCGTTCTTCGCCACCGAGATCCCGCCGAGGGGGCCTCTCGAGCTTTGGCTACAGCATACTGACTGCAGCGCTCTAGCGACCGGAGCAGAGGTCGAAGTCGTCCCCTCGGGCAAGATCTTCATGACTCGAGGTTGGCACGAGGTAGCGCGGGTCTGCCGAATGAGGGGTGCCCTCGTGATCCATTTTGAATACGATGGCGCCTCCATGATGTTCTTCAAGGTCTTCGACGCAGAAGGCCGCCGCCTGGAGTGCTGTCCTAGAGGTGGCAATAAGGACATCGATGCGACGGGGACCGTCCCTGCCGTTCACTCCCCCAACGGCTCCCCCAGCAGCAGCAGTGATGCTTGGGAGTCTGGAGACGAGCGGAGATAGCTAGGTGCCCCCGAGCTTACGCCGTGCTCGAGGCAGGGAGGCAACATCAGGCCGTCGCCGCGGCTGATCTGGATGGGGTTGGCTCCGACCTCTCGTGGCCCACTATTGATGATGGCGTCGGCCAGGGAGGTGCATGTAGTTAGGGCTCCTCGGAGTTCTTTTCCTTTTGTTCCCTGCGAGGAATCAAGAAACACCCCGCGGGGGTGTGTAAAGGGTCTGCGATGTCTTTTGTTGCGTAATCCTTATCATGAAATCACGTGAATGCTTGTCTTGTCCCGGCTCAGTTCCTTCTGTCTAACTTCGCAACGACTTGGTGCTCTACGCTGACAGGTATCGGTCCCCAGGCAGGCTTCTGCTGTCGCTGGTATGCCAGGTCGCGATGCCGTGGGCAAGGCCAGGAGTTGAGTGGCCCGAGGTCCAGTAAGAGCCCCTGAGGGACGATGCTTAGGAGGTCCCCTTTAGCGTGCAAGCAGCCGCCAAGAGGCGAGAAAGGAAGGAAACGTTGCCGTCACAGAGCCACAGCAAGTGAGGATCTTGTGCTGTAACAATTAGTAGTTCCAGGCGTGGAACTTATCTCAGTAATCTGGAGTCGTTCCTCTGCATTGCACCAGACATGTGCACTGGCAGATGGGATGTAGCTAGGTTAGGCCCTCGCAAGCTTCCCCCTTCTCCCCATACTCTCCTTCGTCCTCTGCTTCCTCAGGTCCCGGCCCTCGAGCGAGCTGAGCCGCCGCTGGTATGCCAGGTCACAATGTCGTGGTCAAGGCCAGGGGAGAGGGCTGGAGAGCCAGTAAGAGCTCATGAGTCGCGATGCTCAGGAGCCCCCCTTTTAACGTGCAAGCGGATCGTGTGGGAAAGAGAGAGAGAGCTCGTGGTGCCACCCGCTATAGACCTCAGGAGGTTCCTGTAAACTAACACGAGAAAAGCACGGGTTGCCATTATGATTGCCGGCTGGCCATTGGTTGCTCCGAGAGAGTGGTGAGGGCACTTAGGGCCTGGTGAGGTGACGCCCGCGGGGCTGCCGTGGGCAAGAGCTCTGCTACGTCTTGAGCTTGCGTTGGTTTTCCTTGAAGAGGAAAGGGTGATGCAGCAATAGTAGCGTAAGTATTTCCCTCGGGTTTTTAGAACCAAGGTATCAATCCAGTAGGAGGCTCCTCAAAAGTCCCATGCACGTACACAAACAAATAAAGAACTCGCAACCAACGCAATAAAGGGGTTGTCAATCCCTTGACGGCCACTTGCGAAAGTGAGATCTGATAGAGATAGTATGGTAAGATAAATATATTTTTCGTATTTTATTATATAGATTGGAAAAGTAAAGATTCAAATAAAAGTAGATTGAAAGCTTATATGATAAAAGATATACCCGGGGGCCATAGGTTTCACTAGTGGCTTCTCTCAAGATAGCATAAGTATTACGGTAGGTGAACAAATTACTGTCAAGCAATTGCTAGAAAAGAGAATAATTATGAGATTATATAGGCATCATGTCCGTGACAAGTAGACCGACTCCTGCCTGGATCTACTACTATTACTCCACACATCAACCGCTATCCAGCATGCATCTTGAATATTGAGTTCATAAAGAACAGAGTAACGAATTAAGAAAGATGACATGATGTAGAGGGATAAACTCATGCAATATGACATAAACCCCATCTTTTTATCCTCGATGGCAACAATACAATACGTGCCTTGCTGCCCCTGCTGTCACTGAGAAAGGACACCGCAAGATTGAACCCAAAGCTAAGCACTTCTCCCATTGCAAGAAAGATCAATCTAGTAGGCCAAACCAAACTGATAATTCGAAGAGACTTGCAAAGATAACTCAATCATACATAAGAGAATTCAGAGGAGATTCAAATATTTCTCGTAGATAAACTTGATCATAAACCCACAATTCATCGGATCTTGACAAACACACCGCACAAAGAGTTACATCGAATAGATCTCCACAAGAGAGGGGGAGAACATGGTATTGAGATCCAAAAAAGAGAGAAGAAGCCATCTAGCTAATAACTATGGACCCGAAGGTCTGTGGTAAACTACTCACAACTCATCGGAAGGGCTATGGTGTTGATGTAGAAGCCCTCCATGATCGATTCCCCCTCCGGCGGAGCACCGGCAAAGGCTCCAAGATGGGATCTCACGGATACAGAAGGTTATGGCGGTGGAAATTGTTTTTCGTTGGCTCCCTAGATGTTTTCGGGGTATGTGGGTATACATAGGAGGAAGAAGTACGTCGGTGGCTGCCCAAGGGGCCCACGAGATAGGGGGGCGCGCCCTGTAGGGGTGGGCATGCCCTCCACCCTCGTGGCCGCCTCGACTGGTTCTTGTCTTGCAGTCCAAGTCCTCTGGATCACGTTTGTTCCAAAAATCACGCTCTCGAAGGTTTCATTACGTATGGACTCCGTTTGATATTCCTTTTCTTCGAAATACTAAAATAGGCAAAAAAAAACAACAATACGGGCTGGGCCTCCGGTTAGTAGGTTAGTCCCAAAAGTGATATAAATGTGTAAAATAATGCCCATAAACATCCAAAAAGGGTAATATAATAGCATGGAACAATCAAAAATTATAGATACATTGGAGACGTATCAAGCATCCCCAAGCTTAATTCCTGCTCGTCCTCGAGTAGGTAAATGATAAAAACAGAATTTTTCATGTTGAATGCTACCTAGCATAATTCTCAATGTAATTTTCTTTATTGTGGCATGATTGTTCAGATCCAAATGATTCAAGATAAAATCTTATAAAACAGAAAAAATAATAATGCTTCGAAGCATACTAACAAATAATCATGTCCTATCAAAATAGCATAGCCAAAGAAAGCTTATCCCTACAAAATCATATAGTTAGGCCATGCTTCATTTTCATTACACAACATACTCCCATCATGAACAACCCCGATGACGAGCCGAGCAATTGGTTCATACTTTTTAACGCGCTTCAGCTTTTTCAACTCTTACGCAATACATGAGCGCAAGCCATGGACATAGCACTATGGTGGTATTTGGTGGTGGTTGTGAGGACAAAAATGAAGAAGATAGTCTCACATCAACTAGGCGTATTAACGGGCTATGGAGATGCCCATCAATAGATATCAATGTGAGTGATTAGGGATTGCCATGCAACGGATGCACTAGAGCTATAATTATATGAAAGCTCAACAAAAGAAACTAAGTGGGTGTGCATCCAACTTCCTTGCTCACGAAGACCTAGGGCATTTTGAGGAAGCCCATCATTGGAATATATAAGCCAATTTCTTTAATGAAAAATTCCCACTTAGTATATGAAAGTGACAACATAGGAGACTCTCTATCATGAAGATCATGGTGCTACTTTGAAGCACAAGTGTGGTAAAAAAGGGTAGTAGCATTGTCCCTTCTCTCTTTTTCTCTCATTTTTTTTCTTCTTCTTTTTTCCCCTTTTTTCTTTTCTTTTTTCTTTTTTTTTCTTTGTCCTTTTTTTGGCCCTTCTTTTTCTTTTCTTGTTGTAAATTCCGAAGTCTCATCCCGACTTGTGGGGGAATCATAGTCTTCATCATCCTTTCCTCACTGGGACAATGCTCTAATAATGAAGATCATTACACTTCTATTGATTTACAACACAAGAATTATGACTCAAAACTAGAACAAGATATGACTCTATATGAATGCCTCCAGTGGGATACCGGGATATGCAATGAATCAAGAGTGACATGTATGAAAATTATGAAGGTGGCTTTGCCACAAATATGATGTCAACTACATGATCATGCAAAGAGCAATATGACAATGATGAAGCGTGTCATAATACATGGAACGGTGGAAAGTTGCATGGCAATATATCTCGGAATGGCTATGGAAATGCCATAATAGGTAGGTATGGTGGCTGTTTTGAGGAAGGTAAATAATGGTTGCATGAGACCGACGACAGTTGCGCAGCACAATAGAGGCTAGCAAGGTGGAAGGGTGAGTGTGCGTATATCCATGGACTCACATTAGTCATAAAGAACTCATATACTTATTGCAAAAGTCTACTTAGCCCATGAAACAAAGTACTACTACGCATGTGTTGGGGAACGTTGCAGAAAATTAAAAATTTTCCTATGGTTACACCAAGATCCATCTATGAGTTCTTCTAAGCAACGAGTCAAGGGAGAGAGTTTGCATCTACATACCACTTGTAGATCGCGTGCGGAAGCTTGCAAGGTGATGATGTAGTCGTACTCGACGTGATTCGAATCACCGATGACCAAGTGCTGAACGGACAGCACCTCCGCGTTCAACACACGTACGGGACGGGAGATGTCTCCTCCTTCTTGATCCAGCAAGGGGGAAGGAGAGGTTGAGGAAGACAGCTCCACCGGCAGCACGACGGCGTGGTGATGGTGGAGAGGCAGTACTCCGACAGGGCTTCGCCAAGCACACAACGAAGGAGGAGAGGTGTTGGGGAGGGGAGGGCTGCGCCTTGGAGGGTGGTGCGGCTGCCCTCCCCTCACCCCTCTATTTATAGGGGGAAGGGAGAAGGGGGCCGGCCCCCTAGAACCCATCTAGGGGGGGTGCGGCGGCCAAGGGGAGAGGGGGAGAGGGTGGCTTGCCCCCCAAGCCAAGGGGGGCGCCCCCTCTAGGGTTCCCCCCTCAACCCTAGGCGCAAGGGCCCAAGGGAGGGGGTGCGGCCAGCCCACCAGGGGCTGGCTCCCTGCCCCACGCAGCCCATGTGGCCCCCCGGGAGGGGTGGCCCCTCCCGGTGGACCCCCGGAACCCTTCCGGTGGCCCCGGTACAATACCGGTATGACCCCGAAACTTCCCGGTGTCCGTTTGACAACTTCCCATATATAAATCTTTACCTCCGGACCCTTCCGGATCTCCTCGTGACGTCCAGGATCCCATCCGGGACTCCGAACAACATTCGGTAGTCACATACTAGTCTTCCTAATAACCCTAGCGTCACCGAACCTTAAGTGTGTAGACCCTACGGGTTCGGGAGACATGCAGACATGACCGAGACACTCTCAGTCAATAACCAACAGCGGGATCTGGATACCCATGATGGCTCCCACATGCTCCTCGATGTTTTCATCGGATGAACCACTATGTCGAGGATTCGATCAAACCCTGTATGCAATTCCCTTTGTCAATCGGTACGTTACTTGCCCGAGACTCGATCGTCGGTATCCCAATACCTTGTTCAGTCTCGTTACCGGCAAGTCACTTTACTCATACCGTAATGCATGATCCCGTGTCCAACACCTTGGTCACATTGAGCTCATTATGATGATGCATTACCGAGTGGGCCCAGAGATACCTCTCCGTCATACGGAGTGACAAATCCCAGTCTCGATCTGTGTCAACCCAACAGCTACTTTCGGAGATACCTGTAATGCACCTTTATAGTCACCCAGTTACGTTGTGACGTTTGATACACCCAAGGCACTCTTACGGTATCCGGGAGTTACACAATCTCATGGTCGAAGGAAGAGATACTTGACACTGGCAAAGCTCTAGCAAAACGAACTACACGATCTTTTATGCTATGCTTAGGATTGGGTCTTGTCCATCACATCATTCTCCTAATGATGTGATCCCGTTATCAACGACATCCAATGTCCATAGTCAGGAAACCATGACTATCTGTTGATCACAACGAGCTGGTCAACTAGAGGCTCACCAGGGACATATTGTGGTCTAAGTATTCACACGTGTATTACGATTTCTGGATAATACAGTTATAGCATGAATAAAAGACATTTATCATGAACATTGAAATATAATAGTACTTTTATTATTGCCTCTAGGGCATATTTCCAACAGCATGCCCCTAGAGGGATAGATTGGTAGGAAAAGACCATCGCTCGTCCCCGACTGCCACTCATAAGGAAGACAATCAAAAGAGCACCTCATGCAACAAATTTGTCACACAACTTTTACCATACGTGCATGCTACGGGACTTGAAAACTTCAACACAAGTATTTGTTAATTTCATAATTACCCACTAGCATGACTCTAACATTACTACCTCTATATCTCAAAACAATTCTCAAGCATCAAATCGATCCTAGTGTTTTTTGCACTTTCTATGATAGTTTTTATTATACCCAACTTGGATGCTCATCATTCTAGGACCAAATTTATGACCATAGCAAATACCATGCTGTTCTAAAAGACTCTCAAAATAATATAAGTGAAGCATGAGAGATCAACAATTTCTTCAAAATTAAGCCACCGCCGTGCTCTAAAAGATATAAGTGAAGCACTAGAGCAAATACTATCTAGCTCAAAAGATATAAGTGAAGCACATAGAGTATTCTAGAAAATTCTAACAAAGTGGGCTTCTCCCAAAAGGTGTGTACAGCATGGATGATTGTGGTAAACTAAAAAGCAAAGACTAATATCATACAAGACGCTCCAAGCAAAACACATATCATGTGGCGAATAAAAATATAGCTCCGAGTAAAGTTACCGATGAACGAAGACGAAAGGGGGGATGCCTTCCGGGGGCATCCCCAAGCTTAGGCTTTTGCCACTCCTTATTCCATAGTCCATCAAATCTTTACCCAAAACTTGAAAACTTCACAACACAAAACTCAACAGGAAATCTTATAAGCTCCGTTAGTGAAAGAAAACAAAACCGCCACATAAGGTACTGTAATGAACTCATTATTTATTTAAATTGGTGTTAAACCTACCGTATTTCAAGTTCTCTATGGTTCATACCACTTAATACTAGCCATAGATGCATCAAAATAAGCAAACAACACACAAAAGGCAGAATCTGTTAAAAACAGAACAGTCTGTAGAAATCTGTAACTAACGCAAACTTCTGGAACTCCAAAATCCTACAAACATAGGAAGTCCTGGAAAATTTGTCTATTGATCTACAGAAAAAAGAATTAACGCAAAACCACGTTTCTGTGATTTAACAAAACTAATTTCGTTCGTGCAAAGTTTCTGTTTTTCAGCAGAATCAAATCAACTATCACCATAGGTTATCCTATAGGTTCTACTTGGCACAAACACTAATTAAAACATAAAAACACATCTAACAGAAGGTAGATGCAAAATTTATTACTAAACAGAAACAAAATAAAAAACACAAATAAAATCGGGTTTCCTCCCAACTAGCGCTATCGTTTAACGCCCCTAGCTAGGCATAAAAGCGAATATAGATCTACGTAGTGCCATCTTTGGCACTCAATTAATAAGTAGCCCGCATGATAGATTCATAAGGTAATTTAACTTTCTTTCTTGGAAAGTGCTCCATGCCTTACCTTACTAGAAATTGGAATCTAATATTCCCTTCCTTCATATCAATAATCGCGCCAATTGTTCTAAGGAAAGGTCTACCAAGAATAATAGGGCAAGAAAGATTGCAATCTATATCAAGAACGATAAAATCTACGGGCACCAAATTTCTATTTGCAACAATTATAACATCATTGATCCTTCCCATTGGCTTTTTAATGGTGGAATCCGCAAGGTGCAAATTTAAAGAGCAATCATCAAGATCATGGAAACCTAGAATATCACATAAAGTTTTCGAAATCGTGGAAAAACTAGCACCCAAATCACACAAAGAAAAACACTCATGATCTTTAATTTTAATATTTATAGTAGGTTCCCACTCATAACTAAGTTTTCTAGGTATAGAAACTTCCAAATTAAGTTTTTCATCATAAGATTGCATGAAGGCATCAACGATATGTTTAGTAAAAACTTTATTTTGACTATAAGCATGAGGAGAATTAACAACGGATTGCAACAAGGAAATACAACCTTCTAAAGAACAATTATCATAATCAAACTCCTTGAAATCCAAGATAGTGGGTTCAATGCTATTTAAAGTCATGACCTCTCCAATCCCACTTTTACCAAATTTATCATCAAGATCTAAAAACTCTGAATTATTGGGACGCCTTCTAACTAAAGTCCCATTATTATCAATATTCATATTGCAAAATAAAGATCTAATAGGGGACACATCAATAACTTTAAGATCTTCAACACTTTTTTCATTGAAAGTAAAAGAACACGCCTTTACAAAGCAATCTTTCTTAGCACGCAATCTAGCGGTTCTTTCCTTGCACTCATCAATGGAAATTCTCATTGCTTTGAGAGACTCATTGATATCATGCTTAGGAGGAGTAGATATAAGTTTAAGAGAATCAACATCAAGCGAAAGTCTATCAACGTTCCTAGCCAAATCATAAACTTTGAATAATTTTCTTCAAGCAAAGCATTAAAATTCTTTTGAGAGATCATAAATTATTTCACACTATTCTCAAAATCAGAGGGCGTCTTATTAAAATTACCATAAGAATTATTGTAGGAATTTCCATAAGTATTAGAGGAATTACTAGGGAACGGTCTAGGATTAAAGTTTCCTCTATAACCATTGTTTCCAAAACTATTCCTGCCAACGAAATTGACATCCATAGATTCATTATAATTCTCAATCAAAGTAGACAAAGGCATATCATTGGGATCAAGAGGAGCATTCTTATTAGCAAAAAATTTCATAAGTTCACCCATCTTTCCACTCAAAACATTAATTTCTTCTATAGCATGCAATTTTTTACTAATAGATCTTTGGGTGTGCCATTGAGAATAATTAGCCATAATATTATCAAGAAGTTTTGTAGCATCTCCTAAAGTGATTTCCATAAACATGCCTCCCGCAGCCGAGTCTAAAAGATTTCTAGAAGCAAAGTTCAAACTGGCATAAAATTTTTGTATGATCATCCATAAATTCAAACCATGAGTAGGGCAATTGTGAATCATCAATTTCATTCTTTCCCAAGATTGGCAACATGCTCATGATCAAGTTGTTTAAAATTCATAATATCGTTCCTAAGAGTGATGATCTTAGAGGGAGGAAAATACTTAGAGATAAAAGCATCTTTGCACTTATTCCAAGAATCAATACTATTTTTAGGCAAAGACGAAAACCAAACTTTAGCACGATCTCTAAGTGAAAACGGGAATAACTTCAATTTAACAATATCATTATCCGTATCTTTCTTCTTTTGCATATCACACAAATCAACAAAGTTGTTTAGATGGATAGCAGCATCTTCACTAGGAAGGCCGTCGAGTTGATCTTTCATAACAAGATTCAGCAAAGCAGTATTGATTTCACAAGACTCAACATCATTAAGAGGAGCAATCGGTTTACTAAGGAAATCATTATTATTGGTATTGGAGAAATCACACAATTTGGTATTATTTTGCGTCATGGCAACAAATAATCCAACACACAAGCAAACAGAAAAAGGCAAGCAAAAGAGAGAGGAGAAGATTGGGAAAAAGAGGGCGAATAAAACGGCAAGGGTGAAGTGGGGGAGAGGAAAATCAGAGGAAAATGGAAAATAATGTAAATGCAAGGGAGATGAGTTTGTGATGGGTACTTGGTATGTCTTGACTTGAGTGAAGACCTCCCCGGCAACGGCGCCAGAAATCCTTCTTGCTACGTGTTGAGCTTGCGTTGGTTTTCCTTGAAGAGGAAAGGGTCATGCGGCAATAGTAGCGTAAGTATTTCCCTCGGTTTTTGAGAACCAAGGTATCAATCCAGTAGGAGGCTCCTCAAAAGTCCCACGCACCTACAGAAACAAACAAAGAACTCGCAACCAATGCAATAAAGGGGTTATCAATCCCTTCACGGCCACTTGCGAAAGTGATATCTGATAGAGATAGTATGATAAGATAAATATATTTTTGGTATTTTATAATATAGACTGGAAAAGTAAATATGAAAATAAAAATAGATTGAAAGCTTATAAGATAAAAGATAGACCCAGGGGCCACAGGTTTCACTAGTGGCTTCTCTCAAGATAGCATAAGTATTACGGTGGGTGAACAAATTACTGTCGAGCAATTGATAGAAAAGCGAATAATTATGAGATTATCTAGGCATGATCATGTATATAGGCATCACGTCCGTGACAAGTATACCGACTCCTGCCTGCATCTACTACTATTACTCCACACATCGACCGCTATCCAGCATGCATCTAGAGTATTAAGTTCATAAAGAACAGAGTAACGCATTAAGAAATATGACATGATGTAGAGGGATAAACTCATGCAATATGATATAAACCCCATCTTTTTATCCTCGATGGCAACAATACAATACGTGCCTTACTGCCCCTGCTGTCACTGGGAAAGGACACCGCAAGATTGAACCCAAAGCTAAGAACTTCTCCCATTGCAAAAAAGATCAATCTAGTGGGCCAAACCAAACTGATAATTCGAAGAGACTTGCAAAGATTACTCAATCATACATAAAAGAATTCATAGGAGATTCAAACATTTCTCATAGATAAACTTGATCATAAACCCACAATTCATCATATCTCGACAAACACACCACAAAAAGAGTTACATCAAATAGATCTCCACAAAAGAGGGGGAGAACATGGTATTAAGATCCACAAAAGAGAGAAGAAGCCATCTAGCTAATAACTATGGACCCGAAGGTCTGTGGTAAACTACTCACAACTAATCGGAAGGGCTATGGTGTTGATGTAGAAGCCCTCCGTGATCGATTCCCCCTCCGGTGGAGCGCCGGTGAAGGCTCCAAGAAGGGATCTCCCGGATACAGAAGGTTATGGCGGTGGAAATTGTTTTTCGTTGGCTCCCTGGATGTTTTCGTGGTACGTGGGTATATATAGGAGGAAGAAGTACGTCGGTGGCCGCCCAAGGGGCCGACGAGATAGGGGGGCGCGCCCTGTAGGGGTGGGCGCGCCCTCCACCCTCGTGGCCGCCTCGACTGCTTCTTGGCTTGCACCCCAAGTCCTCTGGATCACGTTTGTTCCAAAAATCACGCTCTCGAAGGTTTCATTCCATCTGTACTCCGTTTGTTATTCCTTTTCTTCGAAATACTGAAATAGAAAAAAAACAGCAATACGGGCTGGGCCTCCGGTTAGTAGGTTAGTCCCAAAAATGATATAAATGTGTAAAATAAAGCCGCAAAAAGAGTTTACATCGAATAGATCTCCACAAGAGAGGGGGAGAACATTGTATTGAGAACCAAAAAGAGAGAAGAACACATCTAGCTAATAAGTATGGACCCGTAGCTCTGTGCTAAACTACTCACAACTCATCGGAGGGGCAAGGATGTTGATGTAGAGGCCCTCCATGGTCGATTCCCCCTCCGGCAGAGTGCCGACGAAGGTTCCAAGATGAGATCTCGCGGATACAGAAGGTTACGGTGGTGGAAATTGTGTTTCATCTTCCCCTGGATGTTTTCGGGGTACGTAGGTATATATAGGAAGAAGAAGTATGTCGGTGGCCGCCCGAGGGGCCCACGAGACAGGGTGTGCGCCCTATAGGGGGGCGCACCCTCCTATCTCGTGGGAGCCTCGGCTGCTTCTTGACTTGCACTCCAAGTCCTCTGGATCACGTTCGTTCCAAAAATACGATCCCGAAGGTTGCATTCCGTTTGGACTCCGTTTGATATTCCTTTTCTTCGAAATACTGAAATAGGCAAAAAAACATCAATATGGGATGGGCCTCAGGTTGGTAGGTTAGTCCCAAAAATGATATAAATGTATAAAATAAACCCCATAAACATCCAAAAGGGGTAATATAATAGCATGGAACAATCAAAAATTATAGATACGTTGGATACGTATCAAGCATCCCCAATCTTAATTCCTGCTCGTCCTCGAGTAGGTAAATGATAAAAACAGAATTTTTGATGTGGAATGCTACCTAGCATATTTCATAATGTAATTTGTTTTATTGTGGCATGAATGTTCAGATCCAAATGATTCAAAATAAAAGTTCATATTCATAAAATAAATAGTAACACTTCAAGATACTAATCAAAGTAATCATGTCTTCTCAAAATAACATGGCAAAATAAAGTTCATCCCTACAAAATCAAATAGTTAGGCTATGCTTCATTTTTGTCACACAAAGATGTTCCCAACTTCTATACCCCCGATGACAAGCCAAGCAATTGTTTCATACTTAAATAATCTCAAACTTTCTCAACCTTCACGCAATACATGAGCGCGAGCCATGGATATAGCACTATGGGTGGAATAGAATATGATGATGGGGATTGTGTGGAGAAGACAAAAAAGGAGAAAGTCCCACATCGACGAGGATAATCAACGGGCTATGGATATGCCCATCAATTGATGACAACATGAGGAGTGGGGATTGCCATGCAACGGATGCACTAGAGCTATAAATGAATGCTCAACAAAAGAAAACTAGTGGGTGTGCATCCAACTTGATTGCTCACGAAGACCTAGGGCATTTGAGGATTCCCATCGTAGGAATATACAAGCCAAGTTCTATAATGAAAAATTCCCACTAGTATGAAAATGACAATTTATGAGACTCACTATATGAAACATGGTGCTACTTTGAAGCACAATATATGAGACTCACTACATGAAGAACAAGGTGCTACTTTGAAGCACAAGTGTGGAATAAGAGATAGTAACATTGCCCTTTTTTCTTTCTTTTTTTTCTTTTTTTTTCTTTTGGGCCTTTCTTTTTTTTCTTTTTGGCCTTTCTTCTTTTTTTTTCTTTTCTTTGGGCAATGTTCTAATAATGATGATCATCACACTTCTATTGATTACAACATATGAATTACAACTCGAAACTAGAACAAGATATGACTCTATATGAATGCCTCCGGCGGTGTACCGGGATGGTGCAATGAATCAAGAGTGACATGTATGAAAAATAATGCATGGTGGCTTTGCCACAAATACGATGTAAACTACATGATCATGCAATGGCAATATGACAAAAGTAAAGTATGTCATGATGATGATGAACGGAACGGTGGAAAGTTGCATGGAAATATATCTCGGAATGGCTATGGAAATGCCATAATAGGTATGTATGGTGGCTGTTTTGAGGTAGATATGAGGAGGTTTATGTGTGATAGAGCATATCGTATCACGGGGTTTGGATGCACAGGCGAAGTTTGCACCAACTCTCAATATGAGAAAGGGCAATGCACGGTACCGAAGAGGCTAGCAA
The DNA here is from genome assembly GCF_002162155.2 of Triticum dicoccoides. NCBI lineage: Eukaryota > Viridiplantae > Streptophyta > Magnoliopsida > Poales > Poaceae > Triticum > Triticum dicoccoides. The sequence continues at coordinate 287,872,653 of NC_041385.1, forward strand.
TGGTGGAAAGGGAAAAGTGCGTATAATCCATGGACTCAACATTAGTCAAAAGAACTCATATACTTATTGCAAAAATTTAGAAGTCATCAAAAATCAAGTACTACGCACATGCTCCTAGGGTGATATATTTTTAGGAAAAGACCATCGCTCATCCCCGACCGCCACTCATAAGGATGCACAAGCCAGGTACACTTCATGTTTCAAATTTGTTACACAACTTTAACCATACGTGCATGCTACGGGACTTGCTAACTTTAACACAAGCATTCTTTAAATTCATAATCACCCAACTAGCATGACTTTAACATCACTACCTCCATATCTCAAAACAATTATCAAGTATCAAATTGATCATAACATCCAATTCACTTCCTATGATAGTTTTTATTATACCCAACTTGGATGCCTACCATTCTAGGACCAATTTTATAACCAAAGAAAATACCATGCTGTTCTAGAAGACTCTCAAAATAATATAAGTGAAGCATGAGATACTAGAGATTTCTTCAAAATTAAGACACCACCGTGCTCTAAAAGATATAAGTGAAGCACTAGAGCAAAAACTATCAAGCTCAAAAGATATAAGTGAAGCACATAGAGTATTCTAGCAAATTCTAATAAAATAGGCTTCTCCCAAAAGGTGTGTACAGCAAGGATGATTGTGGTAAACTAAAAAGAAAATACTAATATAATACACGACGCTCCAAGCAAAACACATATCATGTGGCGAATAAAAATATAGCTCCAAATAAAGTTACAAATGAACGAAGACGAAAGAGGGGATGCCTTCCCGGGGCATCCCCAAGCTTAGAATTTTGGCTATTCTTGAATAAATTGGGGTGCCATGGACATCCCCAAGCTTAGGCTCTTGCCACCCTTTATTCCATAGTCCATAAAAGCTTTACCCAAAATTTGAAAACTTCACAACACAAAACTCAACAGGAAATCTTATAAGCTCCGTTAGTGAAAGAAAACAAAACCACCACATAAGGTACCGCAATGAACTCATTCTTTATTTATTTTGGTGTTAAACCTACTGTATTCCAACTTCTCTATGGTTTATAAACTATTTTACTAGCCATAGATGCATCAAAATAAGCAAACAACACACGAAAAACAGAATCTGTCAAAAACAGAACAGTCTGTAGCAATCTGTCACTAACGCGAACTTCTGGAACTCTAAAAATCCTACAAAAATAGGAAGTCCTGGAAAATTTGTTTATTTATCAGCATCAAAAGTAATCACAAAATCATGTTCCTGTGATTTAACAAAATTATATTCGTATGTTGGTGGCCGCCCGAGGGGCCCACGAGACAGGGGGTGCGCCCTATAGGGGGGGCGCCCTCCTATCTCGTGGGAGTCTCGACTGCTTCTTGACTTGCACACCAAGTCCTATGGATCACATTCGTTCCAAAAATCACGCCCCCGAAGGTTTCATTCCGTTTGGACTCCGTTTGATATTCCTTTTCTTCGAAATAATGATATAGGCAAAAAAACAAGAATATGGGCTGGGCCTCCGGTTAGTAGGTTAGTCCCAAAAATGATATAAATGTGTAAAATAGAGCCCATAAACATCCAAAAGGGGTAATATAATAGCATGGAACAATAAAAAATTATAGATACGTTGGAGACGTATCAATTACCCCATGTAATCTTTGTATATTGTACACTTCTTCTTGGTAATAAAGTTGAAATGTTGTGGGGGGTTTTCCCTACAGTCACCAGTCAAAAAAAACTTCGTCACGTTAGCTGGACCGAGGGCTTTGCCTCGGCAAGCCAACCTTTGCCTGCATCGCCATGCCGCTGCTCCATCGCTCACCAGGCAATGGGTGTGCGAATCAAGTCCCATTTTCGGGAGTAACCTTTTTTTTCAGATTGCTACAACAGATAAAGCAGGTGCTATTAATCCTAGTAATTTTTTTTGCTTGGGTTTCTTTTTTCAAAAAAATATTACTCTGGTTTGTTCCATCATCTATACAAAGGTTTGTCAAATGATGGCCACATTAACGATGGTTGCGTGATGGTTCGGTCTGTTTCCCGTCTGTAGTTCGGCGAACGCCGCATCGGGAGCCCAGACCGCCCTGCAAATTCAGGCGTCATCACGCCTTCACTGCGTCACGCCGACACCCTGCATCAACATTGGCTTCGGCACCAGGCCACATCTCTTTAAATAAATTATTTTTGCGTAAAGCAATTATGCAAGGATTATATATACATATATATATTATTATTTCCTGGACCGCACTGTTTTATGTGTGCAGGTAGTCGATCTTGACTGCACAGTCACTACTCAGGAGTGCCGAACTCCTTGCTCGGACACTTCAGGCTTGGGGGCTGGGACCTCGGTCATGCCGCGGACTGCGAACCTTGTCGGATCTGTCACATATCAATGGGCGTCTTCGTCCCACCACAAGCCCGGATCACGTCATCAACACCGAGCACATTAACCAGCTAAGTCGCTTTCATGCTCAAAGACTTTCTGTTTTGAATTTGTTCGGTTCGACCAAGCATTATACATTTTTGGCAAAAAGTAGTTTGTGACAAAATTCCTTGTAAACACTTTGTTTGTGACACAAATTCAAATACCCCGTTTACTTGGGGGCTTCCTTGATGAAGCCTTTCCTCTAGCATATGATTATACTTGTACGTCTTCATTCCTTGTTCCTGTATTACGCCACAATATGCACCATATTGACCTAAGTGTTCTGCAAGCTGGGTTGCTTGGATCCTGAGCTTACCCCTATGTTCCCGATTGTTCGGCTAGGGAGTAAAGGGAGCACCTCTGCGATTGTCACGATCGGGTCATCCGAGCTCGGACCTCAGACTGGGTGAAGCCGAAAGCTAGTGCTCTTATTGTTTTCAATCATGGTCGGCACACAACGGAATTCATGAGTACAAAAAATCTATTGCACAAGTCTCATCATAACAATGAGCAACCAAAGAAAGGTATCAGTGGAGGTACTATTTTCTTCGAAGATGCTTCTTACACTTCGTCAGTAATATAGCATAAGTTCCCTGAGCGCGCTTTGTCTGTTATAGCCTTATGGCCTGATTGCCTGGTTATCAGAAACACCGTCTATATTCCCGACAGGTGGAGTACATAACACTTTTCGGTCCTTGACCGAAGAGGGAGAAGCCGACGGTCGGTTAAGACGCGTTTAATGTTCGGGTGAACACAGATATGATATAAGTATTTCGGTACACACAATCATTATAACATAAAATTCTTTTCCCCAAGTCACTTGCGGGCTCTTAAAATTTACATGAGTTGTTTTATAGTAAATATGGAACACCGGACACCTTTAGATATTCGGCAAAAAACATTCTCGGATATTGTTATATATGCATCGGTTTCAAATTGTGTCTTCGGTCAATAGTTGGGTTGCCCGGTGTGCAAAGGGAGAACCACTGTGATTGTGCTTCCAGCTCACATGGTTAAGCACCTCAGTGGAGAAAGGAGAAAACTGACAGTCACAATATGCGTAAACCGGTCAGCGATCCGATGATTATGTTAAATGATGGGCCGTTCATAACATTGGCCAAAGTGCTTACGGTTTGACCTCGGCTATCGCTGAACACTAACAGGGGGCTCGTAGCTATCTTCCCCAGTTTAAAGCTCCTATGACTAAGTGAAAGTTATAAAGTCCGCATATCTGATTGCCTCGTTTCCGCTAACATAACCACCTTCGGGCAGCGAGACATCGGCTAAGGGTTGTCTTGTTATTGCAGAAACACCCTGCCTAGTATCTACAAAGGGGTAGAAGCCGACGATGGGCCACTTTCAACTGATAAACGATCGCAACGGAGTCAAAATAAACATATCATCGGCATTTTTATTTAATATACAAGGGCTGCCTTCCGTAATCATCGTTATAAAGCCATAAATATGTAATTTGACTTAAGATTTTGGCCAAGCTGGGTTGCCTGGCTCCTGTGCTTACCCCTACGTTCCCGATTGTTCGGCTAGGCGGTAAAGGGAGCACCTCTGTGATTCTTACTACCGGGTCATCTGAGTTAATACCTCAGACTAGGTGAAGCCGAAAGCTAGCAATCTTAAAGAATCACATTGGTCGGCAACGACGAAAATAAAAAATTTGGTTCATTAATACCACAGAGTTCGGGAACTTTCCCTGAACTAAATCCTCAATATTTGCTCCCATATTGACCGGAGGTGAGGTTTCATGATCATGCTTAGCATGAAAACCCAAAGAAAGGAACCGATAGCGGGACTATTTTCTTTGGAAGATGTTTCTTACGTTAAAAAGTAATATAACATATCTCTCCGCGTAGCTTTGTTTATAAAACCGTATGGCCGGATTGCCTTGTTTGCCGTAAATCATTGCCCTCATATAGGCTTTGTAAAGTAGGACAAACACTGCTCGGCTGCTGGCCGAAGAGGTTGAAGCTGATGGTCGGTCAACAAAGTTTTGTACAATGCGGATTCGAGCATTAATGATGTCGAGTACTTGGATCCATAGAATCATTACACATAATTTGTGATTTTACTTGGGAGATCGATCATTAATTCGGCCACCCATGCCCACATTAAGGCTCGGGGGATACTGGGCTTCATGCTTACCATTTATAATATTAAAGGGGCACATCGATCCCCTGATCTGGTGTTGCCACCCGACCATTGTCTCGGGGGCTACTGCATTGCTTATTCAATGCAGAGAATTCAAAGTGCTCAGTATTTGGCATAACCGAACTGTGGGCAAACACTTCTTCGGACAACAATAGGTACCATATGGACCTATCTGGCGTCAAGCTAATATATTGTGGCAACTTCTCAAGACCCTCTCTCAAGGGCCCGTTCGCCGATCACTATTATCTCTAATATATTACACTGCGTTTTTATTCCTATGTATGCTGCCGAGCTAGGAGATGATCCTCAGGCCGATTTCGCGCATCGACCTGAGTCTCAGGTGCTACTAGGAACATTGGTTTCATGTTTTCCTTCAGGTGCATCTCGGGTTTTAGACTGACACACACCTTGAGGGCTACTAGATATACATATAGTGGCTATATATCTCGGCGGAGAATAAATTGCACCAGTTAAAAATATTCACAAAAAATCAGCCCGCGGTCGAGGTGGTGCACCACCTTGGAAGCAGTCCGGAGAAAGCTCGGGCTCCAGTGGCTGGCTCCATAGAGGGCACTTCCGGCATTAAGCATGGCTAAACTCCTTCAACTTTTTAGAACCAAGGTGATCTATGACACCTCGGATACAGTCCGGCGTTGGAGCTTGGATATAGTCCGGCGTTGGAGTTCGGATACTGTCTGGCGTTGGAGCTCGGATACAGCCCAACTTTGGTGCTCGGCTTCAAAAGATACATTGAATACAGTCCGGCGTTGGAGCTCGGACGCAAGAGGACACTGCCACTCGGGAACAACTTCAAACCCGAGGTGTGGCATAAAAATAACAAGGCATTGATAAAGGCCGGAAACTTAAAGGGGCTCCTCGGATACCCAACGTGTAAACTCTTCGGATGCACTTCGGCGATCCTCAAGATCGAAGATGAGAATATTTGATGAACCAGTTTTCAAGACCAACGATCGAAGATGAAGAACAGTTCGGAAGAATTGAGGAGCATCCCCAACATGAAGAATGGTTCAGGGGGCTACTGACGGTGTCCTGGACTAGGGGGTACTCACCACGTCATCTCCCGATCAGTTAGATTGGGCCGAGGACACCCATGGTCGTATACTCATGGGCCAGTTCGGACAGCTGCCGCATACAAGGAAGATTCCATAAGACTTGGTGATCAAGACAAGGACTCATCCCCCACCGGCGTATTCGGCTAGGACTCTTGTTATCCTAGGCCTCTGGTCCATTATATAAACCAGAGCCAGGCTAGTCGATAGATAACAACAATCATAATCATAGGCTAGCTCCTAGGATTTGGCCTCTACAATCTCGTGGTAGATCAACTCTTGTAATAGTCATATCATCAAGATCAATCAAGCAGGAAGTAGGGTATTACCTCCATAGAGAGGGCCTGAACCTGGGTAAACATCGTGTCCCCCGCCTCCTGTTACCATTAGCCTTAGACGCATATTTCGGGACCCCCTACTCGAGATCAGCCGGTTTTGACACCGACAGTCGCCCGAGCATGTCGCGCGGAGGGTGCCCTTGCGGTCCACTTTGAGTACGACGTCCCCTCGAGTATGTTCTTCAAAGTCTTCGTCGAGGAGGGCCGGCTGCTGGAGTGCTGCCCCAGAGGAAGCAGCCCGCAAGATGCGGCCATTGGCGTCGGACCCGTCTCCGTCCCCACCGGCGTCTCCTCCAGGAGCAGCGACGACTCCTGGGAATCCAGCATCTCTCCTGAGCCCAGCGAATCTCTGAGTCCAGCGACGACAGCTATGTGCCACTAGGCTCCCGTCGTGCCCAGAGCGCGGCAGGAGCAGCTACTCGACATTGTCGGTGATGCGTGCTGGCTTGGTTCCTTGAAGCATTTTATTCTTTTGTTTCCCTGCACAGAATTAGGACTAGCACCGCGGGGGCATGTAAGAATCGAAATTTTTTAATTCCAACATTCTTCTTCTTGTGTTTATGATGAAATCGTGTATCCCACTCAGGCACAGTTCTCCTTTTCCCCCTCCTAGGCAGTGTAGCGCTCTATGCCGATGGGACCCAGTCCCAAGGCAGGCTGCAACCGTCGCTGGGATGCCAGGTCGGAATGCCATGGTCAAAGCTAGGAGGTGAGCGGCCCGAGGTCCGGTGAGAGCTCATGAGGCGCGATGCTCACGAGGTCCCCCTTGGCGTGCAAGCAGCTGCACAAGAAACGGAAAGGGAAGTGAAACTGCCGGAGTGGGGCTGCGAAAGTCGAGTGGTCGGGTTGTAAGACTCATGTCGTCGTGTGAGCGACTTATCTTTTAGTGAACCTGTAGAGATTCCGCTTGGAGATGCCCATTTGTTCCTTCGCGATAGCGTCGCTAGGTAGGGCCCGCGACGCTCATTCCCTTCCCTCGCTTGTCTAGGTGCTCTACGTCCTCGGGTCCTGGCCCTCGAGCAGGCTCAGCCACCGCTGGTATGCCAGGTCGCGATGTCATTGTCAAGGCCAGGGGGTGAGGGCTAGAGAGATAGTAGGAGCTCCTGAGACGCGATCCTAAAGTGCACCCACTTTAACGTGCAAGTGATTCACGGGGCAAGGTTGTGGCCGCTCGGGCCCACCCGTAGCTATGCATAAGGTGTACCTGTGTGTTAGCCTATGGGAGAGAATGCGACCCCCTACAGTGCTATCTACCTACCTTTGATCCTTCCGTGAGAAGACGAAGGCACCGGGGACCTGGTGAGATGGCGTGTGCAAGGCGGGTCGCGATCTAGAGCTCGGTCCTCGAATTTATTAGCGCTGTGGGGACAGACCTGAGCACAAGCGTCGTGCCAGCGTGAGTAGCCCCCGTTGTGGGATGAGCAAAGGACGAGTCAGCCATGTAGGGAGACCGTGAGGGTGATAGGGTTCAAAGCAAGTAGGTGATGATCATAAATGAGCTCACGAGAGATGGTTAGGCCACTTTGACGAATGGAAGAAGGATACATGCCGCAGGGACGGACCCATGTGGCTTGGGGATAGTGCTGCCCAAGGGGCGCCCCCAAACTAAACGAACTAAAAGATGTCACCTAGCACCATTGTTGAGGAGATGTCGGGGTAGTAGAAGACACGCGTTGCTGAAGTCCTTCCTCATGAGCCACCCTGACCCTGAGCCTCAGGAGGCTCTGGGGGCCTGGTGGGTTCGTGAGGATCCATCTCCATCCCTGCCAAGATCGCCTGGTGCCTAGCCTCCCGAGCCACTAGGACGTCTCGCATGTGGCGCTGAAATGCAACAACCGCGCTCGGTAGGCCGAAGGGCATGCAAACCTAGCTGTGAGGGGGACCCGCACATTGGCCAACATGGAACGACCAGAAGAGGTCCTGGGACGCGGACCTATTGAGCCTTGGGATGTCGATGCAGACGCAGAACTCCTCACCCTCACCATGGCAAGGAGCCGCCCCCTGCCGTGGGCCGCGATCGCCCTGCAGAGCCCTCACCTCCTGAATCTCCTTGACTGCCTTGCTGATGAACTCCTGAGGACCTGGTGTTTCGCGCCCTGTGCTCTGTCCTTGGAAGAGTGCGCTGAAGCATGCCTTCATATGGTGCCCAAGAGCCTCCCTCGTGATGTTGTCTAGGTCTGAGGCCCTCCAGAGGAGAGCCCCCGAGCCCAACCTGAGAGGCGCGCCAGGCGCGCCTTCCTATGCGATAGGTGAAGGCGCCCCATCCACATACGTAGGATCAACACGGCACTATCGGGCGATGCCTCCGCTTGAGATACCTGGCCCATCAGCTAATTCTTTGTCTTGCGGGCGACCTTAGGAGGGAGGACGTCGCCCTCGTCTTTAGGGTTCTCGACCGCTGCAGCTTGGTAGGCGCGCTCGAGAGAGCACACTGCGTCCTTTTCTTCGCAGGCGACCTGACATCTTGAGGATGTTGAAGCCATGGTGCGTCGCCACCATGAACTTGGCCAGTGCTGAGTACCTAAGGATGGCATTGTACGGCAGGCAGATGTCAGCGACGTCGACCTCGATGAGCTCAGTGTGGTAGTTATAGCGCTTGCCGAAGGTGACAGGGAGGCGGACTTGCCCGATTGGATGCATGGAGTCGTCGGTCACTCCTGAGAAGGGCTTGGTAGGCTGGAGCTGGTGGTATGGCACTTGGAGCCTGTTGAACATCTGGACAGAGAGAACATTGCACCCTGCTCCGCTATCAGTGAGTGTCTTGGTGACGAGCACGTTGCTGATGATGGGCGAGCAGAGCATTGGGAGCGCGCCAGCTGTGGCCGCGCACTTGAGTTGGTCGGAGGAGTTGAAGGTGATGGCATACTTGGACAACCTAAGCGGGTGTGTTGCCTCAAGCTTTGGGAGAACTGCGTTCACCTCGTGCGTGAAATGCTTGAAGACGCGATGAGAGGCCGTGGTCTGGGATCCTCCCAAGATGCAGGCAACGGGACGAGGCTCCTGGAAGCCCCCATCCCCCTCGTCCTAGTGGTGATCTTCATTCCTTCTTCGGCGGTGGAGGCAGTGGAGGGCGACCAGCGTTGCCAGGAGGCCGATCCTCGCGTGGCTGGTCCCTCCAGGCAACCTCGTTAGGCTGGCCCTGCTAGCGGTCCTCCCGAGGCTAGTCGCTCCACTCGTGGTGATGGTCGCGGCCGTCCCAGTGTCATCCACCTCGGCCACCTCGTCGACCATAGCCTAGATCGTTCCACTCGGGGCGTCGTCCGAGGTGCCCATCGCGGAGGGCCCTGAGCTCCTGGCAGTCGTTGGTGTTGTGGTTGTGCACATTGTGGGAGACACAGAATAGACGGCCGCGCTTCATCTCCTGCTCGGCAGCAAGCACAGCCGGCCCATTGCGCTTGACATCCTAGGCCTTGGCCTTCTTGTCTTCTGGATCAGCATCAGGAAGCTCGAGGAGGGAGAGGCGTCCCTCCTTGCCCTCGCGCACTTGTTCGCCATGTTGAACATCTCCAGGGCTGTATAGAGGTCTTTATGTATGGCGAGCTCCTCCTTCATCTTGATTTCATGGATGCCATCAGTGAGCGCTGAGATGGTGGCCTCGTCCTACACCTTGGGGATCTTAAGGCGAACGTTGTTGAAACGCTGGATGTACTTCTACAGGGTCTCTCCCGGCTGCTACTTGATGTGTCGTAGGTCACATGCGGCCGGCGGGCGGCCGCGAGTGCCCTGGAAGTTGGCGATGAAGCGGTCGCGCATCTCATCCCAGGAGGAGACAGACCCCACGGGAAGGTTCAGGAGCCAGGAGCGTGCGCCATACTTGAGGACCATGGGGAACCAGTTCTACATGATCTTATCATCTGGACGCCTCAATGCTCAGTTCGTAGAGCTGCAGGAACTCAGCGTGGTCGGTGGTGCTGTTGTAGCGTGGAGGCAGGTCAGGCTTGAAATTGCCTGCCCAGAAGACGTTGCGCAGCTCTGGGGTGAACGCATGGCACCCTGCTATGGTGACAGGAGCCCGTCGGGGCAGTGCAACATAGTCTTGGTGCTTGTGCACCACCACCACAGGCGGTGGACGGTCTTGACGTGGAGGTGCTGGAAGCGCACGTGCATCTTCTTGGGGCGCTGCACCACTCGACAACTCGCTTCTTCATGCGCGGGTGCTTTACACCGCGGGTCGCGCCGTGGTGCTGCCCTCACGGCTCGACGATGGCTCCCTGGACTAGAGGTGGTGGCGGCGCCCCATGAGCCACATCGCTTGCAGCAGGCGACTGCTGAGGCAGTGAGCGGGCCGGCGCAGTAGAGTCTCCGGCCGCACTGACAAGCCTGACGATGCGTTGGAGCCACTCCTCGTAGAAGTCGTCGACTGGGCGGTAGCATAGGAGCTCCCACACCATGAGCAGAGCAGCCTATGCGTTCACTAGGCTGCGACGCGCGTGGGAGGACAAAGCGGCCGGAGTCGGCGACGGAGTGGCGGTGCACCCATCGTAGCGCATGGAGGGGTGTAGCGAGGAAGCTTGCTGCTCGTGGCCAGCAGGGCCCATGGCAGCATTAGGCACTAGTGATGGTGGACGATGAGGATCGCCGTCGCCCGCCGGTGCCGTATGAGCGACGCGGGCGACAACCGTGGCCCGACGCTCAGCGCGAGCCCGACGTGCGTCGGCCATGGAAGTGTCCGAGTAGCGGTGGATCGATAGGCGGAAGAGAAGATCCAACGCACCCCTACCTAGCGCGCCAAATGTCGGATTTTGGGTTCCGCTAACACTTGAGAGGTTCAAACTCTTGGGTGTGTGTGGAGATCTCAACCAACCCAGCCTACTACTCGCGAAACCTCACAACCTAGCGTGTCGAGCTCGAAAAGAAAGAGAGACACAACAATTTATCCTATTGTGGCCCACCTTGCGGTGTAATACCATACTCCAGCTTTGTGGTGGATTGCCTCGAGGGGCTGGGGACGAACTAGTACAGTGGTTGAACAACCTCTGGAGGTGAGGTGTTCTTGAGCTCAAGTGAGCTGGTGAGGTAGTAAGGGTGGAATGGACTCTATGGGTTCGGATTGGTCCATCCCCTTCTATGCTAGTGGCTAGGCCCTATTTATAGTGGCCTTGGTCCTCTTCCCAAATGTTGGCGGGAAGGGATCCCACAACGACCAGATTTGAAGGGAGACAACAAGTACACCCTATCCTGACTAAAGTGGTCTTTGCCTACAAAAGCCTCTGGCCGTGACGCTGTGGTGGGCTCGACGATGACCTCCGTCCCGCCGTCTTGGCGGTCTTGGTCTTGTTGCACCAGAATGGAAACCTTTGGTTGATCCCTCAGGACTCTGCGCCTGCTGCTTGCCTCCTTTGCACCAAAGAGGAAACTGGTACTCTGTGCCCGCTGGCGCCCGCCTGGCCTTGGTTGTCATGGCTCACGTTAGCTGAGCGTTGCGAGGTGCACCTTGCATAGAAAGCTCCGCTCCAGGGGAGCCAGCCTGAGGAAGCCGATCCCCTTAGAGGTCTTGGTGCCGTCCACCTCACGAGGCTTGGCCCCTCACGAGGGTCTTGAGTTGTTGATACTGAAGCTGGGCCACACCAGGCCGTCGATGGAGCCATGTAGTGGGCCGCATGTAGGCATGTCTGGGTACTCCCGTATCCAGTACGCCGACAACTAGTGCGTCAAATAGTTCGTAACCTTGGAGGCCGATGAGGGTGGCAGGCAACGAGGAGCCTGGGTGCGCGGGCTGGACCAGTACGGCAAGGTTGTCTGTGCTCTTCTTGACGACGGTGAACTCGTGGATGGAGCGGACCATCATCTCATGCATGCAATAGGTGAAGTTGGCGTCGATGAGGGCTATGACACCGGCGGTCGACAGCACCGTCTGGAAACGCTGCATGATGCGGGGCTGCAGGTGGTGTCTTGGACGATCTGGCACAACCGACTGCCGCTTGTGTCCGTCAACGCCATGGGTGCTTGTGGCTTCCCATCACTTGGTCTTGGTCTTGGATTGGAGTGAGCACTATTTGCACAGAGACTAGGAGGACTAGATGGATTGGAGTGGTGGGCCGCCTTTATATGAGAGTCCAAACTGCATTGCATTCACATCATGCTGGCTCCATTCTGTTTCTCTAATTACCTACCTCTGCATGCTAATTGAATGAGGAGGCACCATTGACCGTTCAATGTTTCGGGAACCACTACCCTCTCCCTCGTGGCTTTCAAGCCATATCAACGTAAATGCGTGTCAAAAAGAAACTAGTCAATAGTAGTACTCAATATTGTGCACCACGACCAAGGCAGGGCGGAAAACGAGAGAACTTAATACTCCCTCCCGTTCCTAAATATATATGGTGTAGATTCACTCATTTTGCTTCGTATGTACTCATTTACGGTGTAGTCACTTGTTGAAATCTCTAGAAAGACAAACATTTAGAAATGGAGGGGGTCTTTGCTAGTAAGTAATACCATTACCTGCAATGGACTGACTGCTGCATGTCGTGCTAGGTACTACGTCCCACATCTATCATTGGTTTATTCCTATTCATGTCTACAAACAAGAAACATGGTCGGGTTTATTTTGGGATTATTTGATTTTCGTAAGATAACTATAACTTGAAATCGCCACAATAACCGTAAGATCTGCATCCGACGGTAGCACCTATTGGGCAAAACAACAATAGAAAAGAATTGCCACAAAACTGCCGCACCAAGCCCCACCCCAACTCAAAATACTGCCATGCGAGTGTTCTCAACTGCCACATTCGGGTTGTGCTTCGCTCTTCACCTCTTAGAGAAGTCGAACAATGATGTTACTACTTGTATAGTATCGAATCAACTGCGTCCACCGCGTGCAGGAGGGATAGCTTGTTGTAGTAAGCAAAAGCATATCCTCGTCTGCGAGCCATCGCGCGCATGGGCGATGGAGAGGGCGTACTATTAGTAATCAAGCTTCTCCTTGTTGTACGAGTTGACGCGACACATCATTAGCACTGGACCCACATCCTTGCATCTAAACTTGGCTAAAATACCCATAGCGTACAATATTTGCTCCAACCTCTAACATTTACCCCACCACAAATTAAAATATATATTCCTCTCCTAACCAGATCATGTGCAAACTACAATCACCAGGATGACAGGTAGGGCCAGAAGATTATTTTAATCAAAGAATTGCTATGAGACGGCCTCATAGCATGGAGCCGACTCCAATGATTTTAAGCTTAGAGCCACAGTGTGGCACCTCGGCTCAAAGCGACCGGTTTACCTTGCATTGCCAACCCAGAGATCATGTCTTCTAGCAATACACAACATCTTGGTACAGAAATCACCTCTTTATTGACACTAGCGGAAGCATAGTGTGACATTACATCAAGTAGCGAGGCCAAGCGGCACACTCGATGCGGCTGAACAATATGTACGTTATTTAGTGAACATAAAGGGGCCTCGAGCATGACATCTACAGGGCAGCGGAACAACGATGTAGCGGGACTCCATAGCACAGGGCCACCGATGTGGACACGGTCTAGACACGGCAGCACTCCTATCCAATTAGACTTTCCTGAAAGCTGGCATAACACGCCTAGTCAGTACATTGAATGTACTTGCAAGCTCACAACAAACAGAACCATAATGACAAACAATATCATGACATTTAATCAAGTTTAATGCAAATATCAACATGCTACTCATGTAGTGAAACCAAACTTGTGCATTGAGTCACTCGGACTCTCTCCTACCAACAGGTTGCCTCGCAACCGAATAGTGATCACGAAGGATCACGAACAGAACCATACTTGGTTCAACTGGTTACCTCGTAACCAAACAACGATCACTCTCGAATCACAAGTGATACCACAGCAGTCTGTCCCACACACATCATCATGATTCGACCAGTGCAATGCAAATAACTTAGTGTGCAAGATTTATTTATGAAAGTTGATCCATGGTGTGACTTACTTACGAATTGGGCCCTTATCCGCAGGCATGGCTATCGATAGATTAATACACTCTGCAGAGGTAGCGCACTTTACCAACACCATGGAACCCATGGCCCCGCACTCCCATTCAGGTGGACCAACGACATTCTGACAGAAACCTCCCATTGCCATGACACTCTTACGGCCACTCCGACCAACTCCCCACTGGGACAGTCATGGGTCATCGAGCCTACCAAAGGCAAAACAACCACCGTCGTGGCAAATAAACATTCTGTCGGGGATATACCCCACGGTGTAACCCGCCGGATGTCCGGCTGGAGCTTGGTGACTCACTGGCGACCCGCCCGGACCTGGCAGTTTACGGGTAACCCGCCTGAGCATTATGACTCACTAAAGACCCGGCAGACGGGTCAGACGGACGACAAGGCCCAAGGCCAAGAAGGTCGGCTCATGTTATGGTGGGGCGGCTTAAGAGGAAAGACATAAGGAATATTCTCCTACAAAGGAAACAAGACTAGGACTCCACTTGTAATAGAGTAATCCTAATCCTACTAGGACTACTCATGTAAGCCGCCCCATCAACATATATAAGGAGGGGCAGGTCACCAGAAGAGGGACAGAAAAATAATCGGTAAGGCTAGACACAACTAAAGGGGAGCCGGCTTATGCGGCGACTCCCTCATGAGCATAATAAGACCTAGCAACAAACTGCATATAGGGCTATTACGGGATGATGTTTCCTGGGGCCCGAAGCTGTCTAAATCCTTATCTTGTGTGTTAATCCGTCTCGCGTCTCTCATCCCGATCAACCCCTCTGAAGCTACCACATAGATGCGTTGACCTCACGACTAAGTCCTCACACTAGGACATCTGCCATGACAAATCCACGATAGTTGGCGTCCACCATGGAGCCTGCGCACGGTGGTGTTGAGTTCTTGAAGGGATCTTCTTTAGGGATCGAGAAGTTTACAGTTTTCCATGGCTATCCCACGTCTCAAGAAATTTCATGGGGTGAAGAAAAGACTACAGCAAAACGATCTACATCAACGAGTAGTCGAAAACAACATGTTTAGATTTGATCTAGGCGGGTTAGGGTTCTACAAGTTGACCAGGTCAAGACTGTGGCGCGGGTTGCCGAGTCAAGACTGCCCACACGTTGCCGGATCGAGATCGTCCAGAACTTTCAGAGCAAGCGCAACCCACCATAAGTTATTGTGCTACTGTTCCCCCCGTCATGACACCAGACACCAGGGATCAATCAAATTATCGTTGACTGCACTACATCGAGCGATCAAATCGCCAAAAAAGGACCCAGAGACTGCCGACACTGCTACTCTCCTCAACTCGGATTTGATTCAGACATTAGAAAAACGAAGGAAAAGAGCCACAACCCGGGAGCAAATTGTCCTCGGACTCGGGTTCTTCAATTGACCCGCCCCGTGGTCGACCTTGCCTCGTGTCCAGCCGGTGGCTGCCCTCCGCCGCCGCTGACAGCCCGCGGCCGCGGGTGCGGCCTTGAGTCTGGGCATAGCTGCGGTCTTGCCCTTCGCCTTTGCCGAGGGTAGCTGCGGTCTTGAGTCAACGAGTCCTTCCGTCCGCCTCTCCTTCTGCTGGCTCACCCCCTGGCGTCAAAGTTGCCACTGTCCGAGGGCCACTGCGGCTTTGCTTCTCTACCTCCACTGCACGAGACTTGCTCCGCGCCCCATCAAGCCACTGGCTGCCTCGCGGTCCCTTCTCCTCCGACTGGGCCATGAGGCGCCTGCCGGTGAGTAGCCCCGTCCGAAGAGCTGCTGCTTGAGCACTTCGCCAGTTCTGGCCTTGTCCGACTCACCTCGCGCGTAGACCAAGCCGCCCGATGGTTCGCCTGCTACACCCGTCGTTGTCCAAGCTCAACCTTGCTTCCAGTGGTCGCATTTTCTCCTCGCTGGAGCGTTTTTCGCAGCCGCGGCTCCACCCTCAAACCGGTTGTGCCGCCTCAAGATGTCGTTTCCATACCAAGCCGTAGCTGCACTCGCCTTGCTGCCCACGGTCCTATTTTTGTCGCTCTACTTCCGAGTTGCCGCTGCGCTGGCCTCGCCGCCAGCGGCCCCGCCCGGGTCACAGCAAGCCGCCCTCATCTCCATTACAACGACTGCAGCTGTTGGATGCCCTTGTGAGCTTCAGAAGCCATCCCGATGGCCTAACACTGACCACTACCACAAGGGTAGCACAGCTGGCGGATAGAAGGAGGGAAAGGGGCGGAGAAGGAGTACTCAAGATGACAGTCAAAATGGCTGCTGGTGTGGGTTCTATCGTATTGTTTATTTGTGATGGTTGCCTCAAAGACTGAGAAGGATTCCACATGTAGCGACTTGGTGCAATCAGAACAAAGGAGGAGCATGCAATATTAAAATAATGAAGAGGCAAGCACGCACCTAAAGCTACCCAACAAAACAAAAGGCTCTCAAGCTGCTTGCTTAGACAAAACTTGTACGAGTGTGCACAGAAGAAATATTTACAGGAGACAAGCGTGCAGGACAACAAGTTCGATGGGCCGCCTCCATAGCTACAATCACCTGTCGATGTAGAGCGGGTGCACTCTTTGCAATTTTCTCTCGCCACTACACTACGAGGAATAGGCCTATAGCCAATATGGACATTAATGGCGCACCACATAGATGGTGCACCACTGCTATATAGCAGTGGCGCACCATGTGTAGGTACGTCATTAGTGTCCATATCACTAATGGCGCACCACACCCACGGTGCGCCACTACTAACAATTTTTTTTTCCAAAACTAGTAATGGCGCATCAGGGTATAGTGTGCCATAACTAGTTTTAACTAGTAATGGAGCACCACACAGTTTGTGCGCCACTACTAACAATTTTTTATTTACTTTTTTTTCAAAACTAATAATGGCGCACCGTGGTATAGTGCACCATTACTAGTTCAAACTAGTAATGGTGCACCACAACCATGGTGCGCCACTACTAACATTTTTTTTGCAAAACTAGTAATGGCGCATCACGTAACAGGTGCGCCATTAGTAACCAGGGTTACTAATGGCGCATTATTAGGTGGTGCGCCATTGGTAACCTGAGAGCAGCTAGATATTTTGGACAGTCACCTACCACACTCAATTTCCCCACTTCATTCTCTCCACCTCCTCCTCCAAGTTTGTCTCGGCTGCCTCCTCCTCCTCACCTCATTTGCACCATAGATTCACCCAAATTAAGTGGTTAATTTTCCTTTTTTTGATAGGTAACTAAGGGGAAAGCTTCTTTATGTTGTAGATCTACTTTTTTCTCCCTCCAACAACGTGGACATGCACTTTTTATGGCCTAGATCTACGTATGTTTGTGGTGTTGCATATGTTTGTGTTTGCAGGTACCGGTATTTGAAATGTGATAGTTGCCAATATTTTGCCGGAATGTTGATTCATTTCTATTTCGCCGAGAATGTGGCACTATGCATTCTTTTTGGTCCTATTTTTAGGAAAAGTCATGCCAAATTTTTTCTTGGTTCTAAAATATCGTTTTGCTCTACCCCGCAGGCGACCATGGTCCGCACGATGACCGAAGGCATCGTGAATAGGTTTTTGAGCTCCGTGAAGGCCAAGATGCTTCAAAAGAACAAGACGGAGATAAGATGTCTGTGTCGAAGATGCAAGCAGAAGAGCCTTATGGACCCGGATTCCGTACAGGTGCGGTACCACCTGCTCTTGCGTGGTTTCATGGATGGCTATCGGTGGCAAGGTGATGAAGATGATTATGAAGTCGTCCATGGGGGCCGGGCAAGAAATGAGGAAGGGCAGCAAGACAACCACCGCGAGGGCGGGCGAGAAGACGAAGAATCTCTAGGACATGATCATGAAGTAGATGCAGTACACAGTCATCAGTAGAAGATGCCGGACATGATGATGAGGAAGATGCCGGAGCAGACGAAGGGCATGATCATGAAGATGAAGATGTCGGAGCAGACGATGATGGACCATCGATGGGCTGGGTGCAGGACCCTCATATTCAAGAGCTGCTTCTCAAGCAGACGGATAACGCAAGAGCTGCCGCCCGAGAGAAGGCCAAGTTGCATCAACTAGAGATAGACGTGGTTACTTCATTGTATGAAGGATGCAGGCCCGAGGATAGTCGCCTAAAAGTAACGCTCATGGCTCTAGAGATGAAGGTAAAACACAAAATGACTGGCGCATGCTTCGACGAGAACATGTCATTCTGGCACGAATGTCTTCCCAAGGGGAACAAGTGCCCGACCAGTTTCGAGGAGGCGAAGAAAATCGTGTGTCCTATGGATTTACGGCACGTGAAATACCATGTGTGCATGAACAATTGCATCATTTATCGGGACGAGCACACGGAGTCTACCATATGTCTGGTGTGCGGCGTCACTCCATACAAGAAGAGGAAGAAAGCTCCTCAAGAATTGGTGTGGTACTTTCCGATCACTCCTCGTCTGCAGCGGTATTTCGCGGACCCTAAGCTAGCAAAGCTCCTACGTTGGCATGCGGATAGGGAGGAGAAGAGCGAGAAGATGACAGAAATGATCCGGAGATAAATAAAAAAGACAAGATGCTGAGTCACCCTAAGGATGCGAGCCAATGGAAAGCGTTGAACTTCGAAGACCCAGAATTTGGGGACGATCCAAGGAACATCATCCTAGGCTCGAGCACCGATGGAGTCAATACGTTTGGCAGCCAGAGAAGCACACATAGCACCCGGCCTGTGTTTGTGTGGATGTACAATCTTCCCCCTGGTTGTGCCTAAAGAGGAAGTACATTCACATGAATATGCTAATTGAAGGGCCGAAACAAACAGGGAACAACATCAATCTGTATCTAGGGCTGTTGAAAGAGGAGCTAGACATGCTGTAGAAAACGCCAGCCAATACGTGGGACGCCGCAGAGAAAGAATATTTCCCTATGAGAGTCGCACTACTCACGACGGTGCACGACTATCTCGGTTACGGATATGTCGCGGGGCAGGTGGTCCACGGATTTTCTGAATGCGTCAGGTGCATGGATGACACAATGTATCGCCAGCTAGATAGAGATCCCGGGTCTTCGAAAATTGTGTTCATGGGACATCGAAGGTGGCTTCACGACGATGACTCATGGAGAAAACGCAAGGATCTGTTCGATGGTGAAATAGAACCCCGAAGACGCCCGCGTACGAGGAGCGGCGAGGAAATAGACGAGTTGTTGAAAAATTGGAAAGATTGCCCATTGTCAGGAGAGAAGCAAAAGGCGCCAGAGCCGAGAACGAAGTGAAAGGTGCCAGAGCCACTGATGAAGGTATGGAAAACGAGGTCTATTTTCTGGGACTTGCCATACTAGAAGATCCTCCGTGTGCCACACAGCCTTGACGTCATGCATATCATGAAGAACGTGTGGAGAGTCTGCTTGGTACCCTGCTCAACATGCCAGAGAGGACCAAAGATGGGCCGAAAGCAAGGGCAGACTTGAAATGAATGGGCATCAGGGAGGAGCTTCACGCTAATGATGATGATGATGAGGCGAAGCAGGACATGGAAAGTCGTCACAAAGGAAAAAAGGCCAAGAAGATCGGAAATGACTATCCTCCCATGTGCTTCACTCTAAGTCAGGAGGAGATCGAGCAGTTTTTCACCTGCCTCGTAGGAGTAAAATTTCCTTATGGTTACGCGGGAAAGAGAAGTAGATACCTAGACTCAGCGAAGCAGAAGTTCAGCGGGATGAAGTCTCACGACTGTCACGTGCTGATGACGCAGATACTTCCAGTTGCAATATGTGGTATCATGGACGTGCACGTCCGTGAAATGCTATTTGGCCTATGCAACTTTTTTGACGTCATCTCTCGGAAGTCGGTTGGCGTGAGGCAACTCGGAAGGCTACATGAAGAGATCGTGGTGATACTATGCGAGCTTGAGATGTACTTCCCGCTCGCATTCTTCGATGTTATGGTGCATCTGCTAGTCCATATTGTGGAGGATATCATCCAACTCGGGCCGACATTCCTGCACAGCATGATGCCGTTCGAAAGGATGAATGGTGTTATCAAAGGATATGTTCACAACATGTCACGTCTAGAGGGAAGCATAGCCAGGGGCTTTCTGACCGAAGAGTGCATCTCCTACTGCACGAATTATCTAGGCATTGAGAACCCCGTTGATCTGCCCGTCAACAGGCACCTCGGCAGGCTCGCTGGATGGGTTCACCGCGATGCTCACCGCGAAATGCATGTCGACTTTGAGGGTCGACTCGTCGACTTTTAAAGAGCAAACCTAGTCACGCTACAACACATAGACATGGACGATCCTTGGGTGGTAGAGCACAAAACCTTTATTGAGAAGACGTACAATGACCGAGGCCAACAGAGGACAGACGGAGATATAATCAAAGAGCACAACTCATGTTTCATGTGTTAGTTCAAGGAGAAGCTTCTGTCGTACACTTTACATGAGGATTCTTCCGCGGAAGAAAAACTCATATTCGCCTTGTCACAGGGCGCCGAGCACAACCTGATGACCTATGAGGCGTACGATATCAACGGCTACACATTCTACACCGAGGACAAGGACATGAAGAGCGCTGGTTATCAGAACTCTGGGGTAACGATGGAATCGTACACAGGTAACGACAAGGACAGATACTAGGGAAGGATCGAGGAGATCTGGGAGTTGAGCTACGCTGGAGAGAAGGTCCCGATGTTCCGTGTCAGATGGGCCAAGAGCGTCCTAAAAAAAGACCGGTATTTCACCACCATGGTTATACCTGAAGCCAAATCCAAGACAGCGGGTGCAAACGTCACCGCGACAAATGAGCCATGGGTACTAGCTTCCCAAGTGGACCAATGCTTCTTCATTACCGACCCGTCAAAGCCCAGTCGTGTTGTCGTGAGGAGAGGCAAAAGGAAGATCATTGGAATGGATTGAGTCGCCAATGAGCAAGACTTCGACAATTACGGCGACCCGAAGATGGAACATGACGACGACGATGAAGTGCCATACACCACAATAAGATGGAGGACCACCCTACCTAAAGGACGTCCGTTCAACAGAAGAACTCCATTTGCAAAAAAGAAGGGCAAGAAGATTGTGAAAAGATACCTAGCTAAGATCGATTTTATTTAAATTATAGTATTCATTTCTCGATTGTATTTCGACATATTGAAATGATATTTCTTCTGTTCTAGTCCTCATGAATATTTATTTATGTTTATTCTGGTATTGAATTTCTAACTCACAAAAAGTATTGAATTTATTACTATTTTTTGAACTCATGAATATTTTTAATTTCATGGGAACTTTTTGAATTCATGAATATTTTTTCAAATTTGATGATATTTTTTCATATTCATAAATGTTTTACCAATTCAAAAATGAATTCAACTAAAAATCAAAAAAAATTGATGATATTTTCAAATAATAAATTTGATGATATTTTTTCATATTCATAAATATTTTCAAATAACAAATTTGATGATATTTTTTCACATTCATAAATGTTTTCAAATTTGATCGTCATTCTCTAAAAAATATTAGATGCCACTAAAAATCCAAAAAAAAAGTTAGTAATGGCGCACCTGGGGAAGGTGCGATATTGCTATCAAAGTACTTATGGCGCACCCCTAGGAGGTGCGCCATTGGTATACAATTTTTTATGATATTTTTCCAAATATTTTCAAATAACAAATTTGATGATATTTTGAAATAACAAATTTGATGATATTTTTTCATATTCATAAATATTTTCAAATAACAAATTTGTTGATATTTTTTCACATTCATAAATATTTTCAAATAACAAATTTGTTGATATTTTCAAATAAAAAATATTAGATGCAACTAAAAATACAAAAAAAAGTTAGTAATGGCGCACCAGGGGAAGGTGCGCCATTGCTATCAAAGTACTTATGGCGCACCCCTAGGAGGTGCGCAATTGCTAACCTTCCCCCCTCGCTAACCCTCCCTCGCCAGATCGATCCCCCTTCCTCGCCAGATCCCCCTCTCCCGCTCTCGCTCTCCACCACTGCCGCCGACCCCCCGCACCCGACAACCCCCGCGCCTGCTCCGCCACCGGAGTCGCTACCGGAGAACTAGGAGGAGGAGTCCTTCTTCTTCCTCTACCCGTCGCCATCTCGCGGTCGCCACTGTCTCTCCGGTCCACCCCGGCCTTCACCGAGCCTGCCACGATCTCCGCGGTGAGTCCCTCACCCGTTCCCCCCTTCATTCCGCCTCCATAGGCCGTCGTAAGCCGCCGCCGTCGACCTTGCGCTGACCCCACAGCCGTCCCATGCCCCCGGTCTCCTCTGCCGCGCCCCGGTGCACGCCCTCCCTGCTGCTCCTGCCCTTGGGCATGCATCCGCCTGCGCGCCCCTAGCCATCCCTCGCCCATGCTCGTCCGCCCGATGCCGCTCGCGCGCGCCCGTGCTGACTGTTGTCACGCAGCCCCCGCTGTTGCTGTTGCTCTGCTGACTGCACTACTGCTGCTGTTGATGTTCGCTGCTTGGCCGCTGCTTGCTACTGCCTTGGCATTGCTCTTTCCCACTGCTGATGCTGCTCTCTACTGCTGCCACACTACTGCTCTTCCTGTTGCTTGCTAGTTGCCCTTCCAACCCGATTCCATTCCATCTGGTTAAGCCGCTGTGCTGCTGATGCTCGATTGATTGAAGTCCCCTGTCTGCATCCTCCCTTGTTAATGATCCGGAGGGATTTGGTGCCATTTCCATGGGCAATAATCACTTTTTGATCGAGTTAGTAATCGTCGGCTGGCCCTGTCATGTTCTTCCACCCCCGGGAACACAACACTCATCTTTTTTATCAGTTTCTTTTTGTTTGCACCGTTCAGGTCCACTCCTTTGTACCCAAAGGTCCACTCCTTTTTCATATTAGTAAACACCTGTAAGTATGTGCCTGGTTACGGTTTAATCTAATCATCGTTGCCCACCAATGCATGATATGGGCATCTCACCACCACGACAAGAGAACACTAGGATTATCGCACTCGGTTTTAGCCATTTTAGCTAATGCGGGAGAATAATATTATGTGTCGAACCGAGAGTAAGTGTTGTACTATCATGGGAAGGATTTATTAGGAGTGGCTATTAAGTTGGTGCTTGACACTTCTGGGTGCAATTGCAAAGCTTTCCCCTGTCCATCAATATTATGTGGTGCCTTTTACTTTCTGAATTTAAAGAGTGCCAACTTCAGCACTAATTAGTGCCAACTTCAACCTCTTAGCCAGACAATAAGTGGATTCAAAAATTATTGGAGTTTATATCATATATATTGCTGGCATGTATTTCATATGTTCTGTAGCATTAAGGCTACATAGCATGCCATTTTTGTGCCTTGTATTAATTGCTTTCCCTACGTGTTTGCAGGTTTAAGTGAAAAAGAGGAAGAAAGGATAATCAGCATAGGGTTTCATGGCTAGAAGATATATTGCTGGGGTTTGTCTCCGACCATCGTGTCGTGTTGATATTGGGGGGTTTTGTCTAATACCATCGTGTCGTGATGATATTGTGGGGTGTTGTGGGGTTGCAGCGGGGCGGGGGTGGGATAATGATTTTGCAGGTATCCCAAGAGGCTCTTGAGTTTGCCGAATGTCGATTAACTTCTGTTCCGGCAAATTCAGGTACTCCATATGTCCAATTTTCAGCAAAGGTGATGCTGAAATTTTCCGTGAATTTTAGCATGACTTTCCTAAAAATAGGACATATGGGGTACTTGCGACTAATGCATGGGCTGGGGTATCTTAGTAGTTAATTAAGTAGGATCAATTGCCTCTTGTGTTATACATATAGAAGTGTGATATCAACTCATAGTTATTACTAATGTCAGTTGCTCTCTTTCTCTGCCTTTTTACAACACGAGCAATGCATAGTTATTACTAATGGTATAATCTATTATAGGTTCATCATTTGAGACATTATTCTAGGTTTGCCAGTACTAGTTCAGAAGCTCAAACAGTTCAGCATTTGAGGCATTATTCTAGGTTTGCTAGTACTAGTTCAGAAGCTCAAGCGAAGGACTAGTTCTGAATCTTCTATCAACAGCTGATATGTTTACTGTCTCTTTTTGTTTATCCTTCGAGAACTACCTAGTTGAAGTGTCTCATGGTGTTATATTTGCGAATGCAAGTGTTGAGATGTCTATTTTGTGTTAATCAGATAAAAAGATTAGGGTGTGCAGGTAACAGTTAACTTAGATAAGTCTGACAAATACAGTTTGGACAGGTAGAAAGTAGAATGCACCATAAGCCTGGTTATATAAGCACTGTCACATTAGGCTCAATTGTGAAATTTTGGATGCAAGATTTTTGACATGTGGTGACCCTTTATTCTTGCTGCATTAAACACATATGCTGGATTCACGTGTGGACAGACAAAACCATGAGTCGTTTATAGTTCAGGAAAAGAATGTTATCATTATTGTTTGGGGGGTTGAAATAATCTTGTTTCTTGCACTTTGTGCACTTTCTAGAAGAAAACTGTTAAATGGAGATACTAGATTAGCTTTTTGAGGTATCCCATTAAATATTATTCATTACTGCCCACTCTTAAATTTGTTTGCACAACTAATATGCAACTCCCATAGGTGGCAATTGCTACGTCTTGAGCTTGCGTTGGTTTTCCTTGAAGAGGAAAGGGTGATGCAGCAATAGTAGTGTAAGTATTTCCCTCAGTTTTTGAGAACCAAGGTATCAATCCAGTAGGAGGCTCATCAAAAGTCCCACGCACCTACACAAACAAACAAAGAACTCAACACCAACGCAATAAAAGGGTTGTCAATCCCTTCACGGACACTTGCGAAAGTGAGATCTGATAGAGATAGTATGATAAGGTAAATATATTTTTGGTATTTTATAATATAGATGCAAAAAGTAAAGATGCAAATAGAAGTAGATTGAAAGCTTATATGATAAAAGACAGACCCGGGGGCCATAGGTTTCACTAGTGGCTTCTCTCAACATAGCATAAGTATTACGGTGGGTGAACAAATTACTGTCGAGCAATTGATAGAAAAGCGAATAATTATGAGATTATCTAGGCATGATCATGTATATAGGCATCACGTCCGCAACAAGTAGACCGACTCCTGCCTGCATCTACTACTATTACTCCACACATCGACCGCTATTCAGCATGCATATAGAGTATTAAGTTCATAAGAACAGAGTAACACATTAAGAAATATGACATGATGTAGAGGGATAAACTCAAGCAATATGATATAAACCCCATATTTTTATCCTCGATGGCAACAATACAATACGTGCCTTGCAACCCTTTCTGTCACTAGGTAAGGACACCGCAAGATTGAACCTAAAGCTAAGCACTTCTCCCATGGCAAGAAAGATCAATCTAGTAGGCCACACCAAACTGATAATTCGAAGAGACTTGCAAAGATAACTCAATCATACATAAAAGAATTCAGAGGAGATTCAAATATTTCTCATAGATAAACTTGATCATAAACCCACAATTCATCAGAACTCGACAAACACACCGAAAAAGAGTTACATCCAATAGATCTCCACAAGACAGGGGGAGAACGTTGTATTGAGATCCAAAAAGAGAGAAGAAGCCATCTAGCTAATAACTATGGACCCGAAGGTCTGTGGTGCACTACTCACAACTCATCGGAGGGGCTATGGTGTTGATGTAGAAGCCTTTCGTGGTCGATTCCCCCTCCGACGGAGCGCCGGCGAAGGCTCCAAGATGGGATCTCGCGGATACATAAGGTTACGGCGGTGGAAATTGTTTTTCGTTGCCTCCCTGGATGTTTTCAGGGTACGTGGGTATATATAGGAGGAAGAAGTATGTTGGTGGCCGCCTGAGGGGCCCAGGATACAGGGGTGCGCGTCCAGGAGGGGTGGGCGCGCCCTCCTATCTCCTGGCCGCCTCGAATGGTTCTTGAGTTTCACTCCATGTCATCTGGATCACGTTCGTTCCAAAAATCATGCTCCCGAAGGTTTCATTCCATTTGGACTCTATTGGTATATAACTATTTGTGTAAGCCGCCCAGGAGGGGCCGAGTTACGCAAAGAGGACTCACCAGAGAGAAGCCCAAGACCAAAGTATGAAGATGGCAGTTCATAGAGAGCTTAAGGCCCGCAGGCGACTTAAGGCCCGTTGTAGTAAACCGCTGTAATAATATTACTTGTATCATAAGGTAGACTTAACTAGTGACCGAGCCGGACATTGTTTATAAGCCGGCCGAGACTATGTAAGCCGCAGGGCGTCGACCCGTGTATATAAGGGGATGACCCGTTGGCGGCTTAGGGCAAGAAACAACTCATCGAAAGCCAGGCATAGCGTATCTCGCTCCCTGGTCATCGAAACGTCAATACCAACCCAACTAGACATAGGCCTTACCTTCATCGTAAGGGGCCGAACTAGTATAAAACCTCTCGTGTCCTTTGTCCCGATTAACCCCTTCAAGCTTCCTAGTTGCGATGGCTCCACAACTAAGTCCTTTCACGAGGACATCTGACGTGACAATTCCACGTCAGTTGGCGCCCACCGTGGAGCCAGCGCACGGTGGATTTGAGTTCTTGAAGGGAAACATTGAAGGGCTCAAGGGATACGTAGTGGGCCGGATGACCAAGAGTCGTCGCGGCAAGATCTACATCGATGACGAAGGCTGGGGCCCCGTCGCCTTCTCAATTGAGTACGGGTACCGGGTCCCCTTTGGAGGGATCCACGTCTTCATCGGCCGGATTGGTGAGCCGGGGCCTGAGCCGGACAACTGCACCGACCTCGTCGAGACGGCTCAGCGTGCGAAACCCGCCCGACTTCAAACCGGCATGAAGCGTGTCTTTGTGGGCTGCGTCCACGGAGAAGAACTTTCTGAAGGTCCTGAAGATGGTGGTGAGACGGCCGTCCACTCTGATGGCGATTCGTTCGCCGGTTCAACAGATTCTTTGTATCAAGTTCAAGACGGTGCACTCGGGAGCTGTTCCGATGGCCTTAGTATTTTGGACCTCTGTGAGTCGCCAAATTGGGCAGGAGTCTTTATGGCTGGGACTCAACCCGGACAAAACTCTACAGCCGCCACTGCAATTACTTCCGGGTTAGGAGCTGCCGGGGCAGGAGGCACTGTGCGCCCGCCGGCTCAAGTACTGATAGACGTCATGGACAAGCTTACGACCCTGTTAACCGCCACGGTTATCCCTGCAAACGAAGATGAGCATGACGCGGAGGTAGCACGGGTACGTGAGGAGATAGCTCAGGCCAAGGAGGCCTTAGTAGCTGAGGATACTAGGCTAGCTACGGAGCGGGCGGCTCTTGATGCCCGGGCACAGCGATTGCAGTCAGAGGCTTACCAGCTCACGATGAGTTTAAACGCGTCCAATGAGGTAATGAGGAGGAGACACTAGAAGACCCAATCCCGGTTGCCTCTGAATTATGACCCTAGGGTTCTTTTTGCTACACCCGGAGCCAGCCCAAGTAACCCGCCCGATGCTAATCAGTTTGTGACATCCGGAGCGGGAGGACCGGCTCAGGTCGGGAGATACCACCTCCTCATATGAACATGGTGCCGCCGCGTTATGTGCCAGTACCAGAGGGTCACTTTTCCAACCCCATGGAGAATTTAATCGCGGTGTCAGCGCGCCTGGCGGCTCTTCCAGTGGACGGTGATGATCCAACAGCAGTGGAGACCCGGAGGATCAGGGAACTTGTCCAGATGGCCCTGGCTCAGCAGGAGACCTATTCTTACAGCCGGGATAGGATTCATTCAAACCCTCCGCCTTGGTTAGCACTGCCTCGCCAGAACCGGAGCCCAAGTTACAACAGGCACATGGAGTCCGAAGCTTTAATAAGCAACGCCCAACGCTGTAACCAGCATGGTGGCTATAACCCGGTGCAAGACCAAGTACGTCAGGAGAACGAGCGGGTGGCTCAACAGGCGGCTCAGCTGGCGGCTCATCAGGATATCCCAGAGTATCCAATGACTTCTATTGAGTTGGGAGTAGCCACCAGAACCGGTGGAGTTCCTTGTTTGATACCGGCTTTGCGCAACGTGCGCCTGCCTAAGGACTTCAAGGGACCTCGAAAGGTGCCGAATTACACGGCCGACTTACGACCCGGAGCATGGATTGAGAGTTATGAGATGGCCATGGAACTGTTGGAGGTCAGTGATGCGGCTATGGCTAAATACTTCACCATGATGTTAGATGGAACGGCCCGGTCTTGGCTAAAAGGTCTACCACCTAATTCCATTGGTTCGTGGGAGGAGTTAAAAGCCAGTTTTATCCAGAACTTCAAGGACACCTATAAGCAATCTATGTCAATCGTGGACTTGATGAGTTGTAAGCCAGGGGAGGGTGAATCCACCACCCATTGGGTACGCCGAGTCAAGGAGATAATTCATTCATCTGGTAAGATGGATGTCGGCTCTGCAGTCCTCATGTTGGAGAAAAATTGCAACTTTGAGCCGCTGAGGTAGAAATTGGGACGCCTTTAGCGTGACTGCACAATTATGGGAACGCTGATGGCGGCTTTAGTCAAATATGCCGATTCTGATAATACCGAGGACCCCGCGTCTAACGATTAGAAGACAGGGAAGGGAAAAAGGAACGGTAATGGAAAGGGCCAATAGCACAACCCAGGGAATCAAAGCGGCAATAAGTGTAAGGCGGACGGCAGCCCGGAGCTTGTGGCCAATGCTAGTACACATGGTAACAATCAGAGACGTAAGGGTAAGTGGCCTCGATCCGGCGGGTCAGGTCCATATCTTGAGCAGCTACTCAATGAGCCCTGCCCGAAACATGGCACCCAGGAGCACCCTGCTACACACCTGTGGAAGGATTGTGCGATCATGAAGGCGTTTAAAAATTCCAATACCTTTGATGGTAGTCACGGACCTGGCGGTGGTTCAGGGGCTGGCGGCTTTCATTGCCCGGGCGGCGGTTCCAATTCCGGTTTTCAGGGACAGCCGGGTGGAAATAATCAACAGCAAGCTGGTCAGGGAGGACAACAGCAGCAGCAATCGGGTTACCAGAGCCAGTCGAAACAGTTGAGCAGTGGGCAATACCATGTATTTACCACTAGCTTATGCAAACGTGACCAGAAGGTTCATAAGAGGGTTGTAAATTCAGTTGAGCCAGTGGTCCCTCGTTATTTGAGATGGTCAGAGCAACCTATCATTTGGAGCAGAGAGGATCACCGGCCACGAGTTGATAATCCGGGTCAGTTAGCCTTGGTGGTAGCACCCCAGGTTGGTGGATATAAATTCACTAAAGTACTCATGGACGGAGGTAGCAACATCAATATCCTCTATTATGAGACCTTCCAGCGTATGGGGTTGACTGAGAAGAATCTGAGAACATCCAACACTGTTTTCCACGGGGTGGTTCCAGGCAAGTCAGCTTACCCAATTGGTAAGATTGAATTAGAGGTGGCTTTTGGAGATGAGTATGATTCCAGGGCTGAGAAGTTGATGTTTGAGGTGGTCAAAATCAGGAGCCCATATCACGCTCTATTTGGGCGACAGGCTTATGCTAAGTTCATGGCACGGTCGTGTTATGTTTACTTACAGCTCAAGATGCCGGGTTACAAGGGCACCATCACCGTACATGGGAGTCGAAAGGTGGCCTTGGAATGTGAAGAAGGCGACGCGGCTTATGCTGAGACGGCCTGTGCTGCGGAGGAGCTCAAATTCTATCAAGACAATGTTGACCCGGCGGATATGACCTCCCTCAAGAAACCAACTACTGAGCATGACCCGGCGTTGAAGTTTAAATCGGCCGCTGAGACAAAGCTTGTCGACTTCACCCCGGCAGACTCCTCTAAACAGTTCAGTATCAGTGCCAATTTGGATCCTAAATAGGAAAGCGCGCTCATCGAGTTCATCCGTGAGAACCGGGACATCTTTGCATGGAAACCTTCTGACATGCCGGGTGTACCGAGGGAAATCGCTGAGCACACTCTCAATATTGATCCGAAGTATAAGCCGGTCAAGCAGTTTCTCCGACGATTCAATGAAGAGAGACGGACAACTATTGGGGAAGCGGTGGCCCGGCTCTTAGCGGCCGGGTTTATTGTTGAAGTTTTTCATCCGGAGTGGTTGGCTAACCCGGTGCTGGTGCTCAAGAAGAACGGCACTTGGCGGATGTGTGTGGATTACACGGACTTAAACAAGGCTTGTCCGGCTGATCCCTTTGCTCTCCCCCGTATTGATCAAATCATTGATGCTATGGTGGGTCGTGAACGTTTGAGTTTTTGGGATGCTTACTCTGGTTATCATCAGATCAAGATGGCAGTTAAGGACCAGGAGAAGACAACTTTTATCATTTCGTTTGGGGCCTTCTGTTATGTATCTATGCCGTTTGGGCTCAAGAGTGCCCAGGCAACTTATCAGCGATGTGTGCAGAACTGTTTGCACGATCAAATCGGGCGCAATGTTCATGCCTATGTGGATGACATCATGGTGAAGTCCAGAGAAAAGGAAACTTTGATATCCGACTTAAGAGAGACTTTTGACAATCTCCGGGTTTACAAGATGATGCTTAACCCGTCCAAGTGTGTGTTTGGTGTACCTGCAGGTAAGCTCTTGGGTTTTCTGGTGTCAAATAGAGGCATTGAAGCTAATCCGGAGAAGATCACAGTGATTACCTCTCTGGCTAAGCCGGCATGTATCAATGATGTTCAGCGCCTGGCGGGACGGGTTGCTTCTTTAAGCCGGTTCATAAGCCGGTTAAGAGAGAAGGCCTTACCGCTATATCAGATGATGAAGAAAACAAACACTTTTGTCCGGAGCGATGCTGCTAACACTGCCTTTGAAGATTTAAAGAGACAGTTGTCTGAGCCACCGGTTCTTGCAGCTCCCATTGATAAAGAGCCGCTATTGTTATATGTGGCTGCTAACTCACGGGCCGTCAGTGTTGCCATGGTAGTGGAGCGTAAGGAGGCAGGCAAAGAGCCGCTATTGTTATACGTATTGGACTATTCACTTTGATGGGTCCAGGCAGTTAGAATGATCAGGGGCTGGAGTTGTCTTAACTTCCCCTCGAGGTGATAAATTTCGTTATGTGCTCCGGCTCATGTATCCTTGTACTAACAATGCAGCTGTATATGAGGCCTTGCTCCATGGTCTCCGGATGGCTAAGGAGATGAATTTAAGCCGGGTAAGGTGCTTGGGCGACTCAGACCTCGTGGCTCAACAGGTCTCAGGCACATGGGATTCTAAGGATCCCCTTATGGCGGCTTATCACCGTGAAGTCGATGCCGTAGCTGGGTACTTCAAAGGGTATCAGGTGCAGCACATTGACAGAAGGAAGAATGAGGCGGCTGATGCCTGAAGCCGGTTGGGCTCTCAGCGCAAGCCGGTGCCGCCTAACACCTTTCTTGACGTTTTACATAATCCTTCTGTCAAGGTACCTACAGAGGAGGAGCTTGCAGTGCCTGACCCGGAGGCACAGTTGGTGGCTGCACTTCACGTCATCCCGGATTGGACATTGCCATATTTGGCTTATATGACCCGGGGAGAGCTGCCTGAGGATGAGACCTTGGCGAGACAAATTGTCAGGCGGTCCAAATCCATGACAATTGTTAATGGTGAGTTACATCATCTCAGTGTCACAGGGGCGTTCCAGTGTTGTGTGTCGCCTGCAGAGCGTCAAGAGATACTTCGAGAAATCCATGAAGGAGATTGTGGTCATCATGCCAGTTCAAAATCTCTGGTCGCCAAGGCTTTCCATCATGGTTTTTATTGGATGACGGCTCATGCAGATGCAGAAGATCTTGTTAGCAAATGTGACGGATGTCAAAAATTCTCATGACGAGCACATGTGCCACCTCAGGAATTGAGGATGATTCCAATTACTTGGCCATTTGCAGTTTGGGGGCTTGACATGGTGGGACCTTTTAAAATGTCTAAGGATAAAAAGACACACCTCCTGGTGGTAGTGGATAAATTTACAAAGTGGATTGAGGCAGAGCCGGTCAGTCAGTGTGATGCGGCCACAGCAGTTCAGTTCATCAAAAAGGTGATCTTTCGTTTTGGTTTTCCACATAGCATCATAATTGATAATGGCACTAATCTCTCCAAGGGTGCCATGGAGGAGTTCTGTCAATGGGAACATATCCGGCTTGATGTTTCGGCTGTTGCTCATCCTCAATCCAATGGTCAAGAAGAAAGAGCTAATCAGGAGATCTTAAGGGGTATCAAACCACGGCTTTTGGTCCCTTTACAGCGGACTCCGGGTTGTTGGGTGGAAGAGTTGCCCTCTGTGCTGTGGAGCATCAACACTACGCCTAACAGATCAACGGGTTACACACCTTTTTTCATGGTTTATGGAGCAGAGGCAGTTCTGCCAAGTGATATCCGGCACGATTCGCCCCGTGTGGCGGCTTACGTTGAGGCTGATAATGAGAAGGCTCGACAGGAGGCTCTTGACTTGTTGGATGAGGAGCGAGACTTGGCAATAGCCTGCTCGGCGATTTACCAGCAAGACCTTCCTCGCTATCACAGCCACCGGGTCAGAAGCAGAACATTTCAGGAAGGCGATTTAGTGCTCCGGCTCATCCAGGATCAGTCCGATATGCACAAGCTATCCCCTCATTGGGAAGGACCCTTTGTGGTCAGCAAGAATCTGCACAACAGGTCATACTACCTCATTGATATTCGAGAGCACAAGGACTCAGGTAAATCGGAGGAGGAGACATGCCGGCCGTGGAATATAGCCCATCTTCGGCCTTATTATACTTTAGCCACCGGCTCTTTAGATGTATATTTTTTTGACAATGTACATATTATATAAAGTAATAAAGCAGGACCTTTGTCCTTTTTTCACCCTCAAAAAAGTGTATATGTCTTTTTGACAGGTGGTGGAAAACCCAATAGGGACCGGATCATATCTGAATCCGGCTTTAGCTTTGGTCCGGCTTATGATCATATCTGAATCTAGCCATGGTCACTTGGGGGCTTCCTGTTCAAACATAGGTCGTATCCGAACCAAAGAGATCGTAGCTCTTGATACCCACTTGATCGGCATATTTGCCAAGCCTACTTGGGGGCTTCTTGATCATATTTGAATCACAGCTTAACCCCTTTAGGTCTGACGTGGATCGTATATGAATCAGCATCATTAAACAAATCCTATGGTCACTTGGGGGTTTCCTGTTCAAACATAGGTCGTATTCGAACCAAAGAGAACATAGTTGTCGATACCCACTTGATCGGCATCGCCAAGCCACTGGGGGCTATATGATCGTATCCGAATCTTAGCTTAACCTCTTTGGAACGGTTTACTGATCGTATCCGAATCAGAAGCCTGTAAAGCATTTTGATTATCCTGAAACCTTGTGGAAAGCATTATGAGATGTTTTTTGTCTTGCCGGTTTAATATTCATCGCCCCAGGTCGTTAAGTGCCGGGTGAACGTCATATGAGCCGGAAAGATTATCCAAGGAACGTAGGTATGCTATTATGCTTAGGTTTAACAAAATATGGTCATAAACCAGCCTGTATATCAAACGGTTGGTTTGTGTCTGGGTTATCAACAATTTCTGTGCAGAATAAGGCGAGCAGAATTTAAACGCCAAAGAAATAAAGCCAGAAATATACAGCCACAGCACCTTACGGAAAGCGTTAAGCGGTAAGAGCATGCACGAAGGCATGACGAGCATTAGGAGTTCTTTCTACCCTATTGCAAGACTCCTCGAATCTGAATTGATGAAGCATTGTTTTTTGGCCAAACTCCTGGCGATTCACTCGTTCGGCGGGCTTGTGGGCTCCGGGTTATCCTTCTCCGCTTCTCTGTCGGCTGTTTTGTCCTGGAAAGTTGATGAGGCCCAATCAATGCCGCTCAAAGCTTCAAACTCAGCTTCATCATCTATTAAACCGGCCGGGTCTACATCACGAGCGAAAGTATGCTTACGAATTGGAGGGATCAGACTGATTTGATCATATGGAGCGTTTGGGATTCTCCGGTTTTCACTGTCATAAGCCAGCGCATACTTGCTAAGGTCAGTGTCATTTCCAATAAGGGTTGCCACGGGACGTATGGCTCTGACGCAGGCGGTGAAATCATGGTCATCAAATGCAGTGCCGTCTTCCTTCAGACTTGGGTACCCAAGGGCAAGGTCGGTCGGGTCTAGTTCTTGGAGGCATGCTTTAGCCCGGCTCAGTGCGGCCACAGCACCGGCTCTTGAGGACGCCCGCCTTAAGTCTTGGATTCGCTGAGGAAGAAAGGCGAGGCTCTTCAAAACGTCTTGCAGAGAGGCGGGGATGTGGAGTTGATAAGGCTACAACGGCCAAAGTGCGTTGTGACCCGGAGTACAGCTGTTCCACTAAGGTGTAAACTGCTTTGATCTTGATCTGCATGTTTTTCTTCAGATTGGTACTCCTGGAGCCTGTAAGTGCACAAACATAACCGTCAGCCGGAAGTAATTAATGCAATAATTATTATAAGGCTGCAATGTTTGAATCTGTTTCACAATAATTTATCGAAGATGGCTAAGACCATTTGAGATATTTGCTATTTTAAGTTGGTCATCTCGGTTGTTGCTTCTGCAAGAGATGCTTCGGCTGTTTCGGCCCGAGTCACCATGGAAGCCTTTTCATCAGCCCAAGTTTTCTTCTCTGACTCAAAATTCTTCTTTAGTTTCTCATTTTCAGAGACAATGAATTCAAATTTGGAGTTAGCCTTTTGTGTCTCAAGTTCTTGAGTTTTCAGACGACTCTTCAGGACCGCAAGCTCTGATTCAAACTAACTTATGGCAGCCTGCATTGACACAAGGTTATGGTAAGGATTTTGAGGTAACATTAAAGTCTCAAGCACCTTACAAGTAAAGATACTTGACACTTGGGGGCTAATGTATGCTGAAGAATTTTTACCTTATCTTACCAGGTCACATATATTAAAGTCTCATGCACCTTACAAGTAAAGATACTTGACACTTGGGTGTTAATGTATGTTGCAAATTTAAAAGCCTTATGTTATAACCGGGTTAAGTAAATTCTTCTTGAGCCGGATAAGTTAACAGGTACATCAGATTTCTAAAGTCTACATCATATTTGTTCAATAAGCAATAGACTTGGGAGCTGGTACAGTATGTAAGACTCAGGTAAACAGTATAAGTAATACCTCATATTTGTGATGTATTTGTTTCACCATGTCAATTTCCAGGTCGCGGCTATTATGCACTTGATTCAGATAGCCCGAGACTATATCACCAATCCTTAAGTGAGTATAATCAGTAATGTCCTGCTTGGCCTGTTGGCGTTGGGCAAATTCTTCCTTGGTGCTACATTTGGCAAGGACGGTAGGCCGTCCTGGTTCAACAAACTGAGACTTCACAAGCTCAACTTCCGGTTCATTTGTTTTGACCGGGCTAGGAGTTTCCGGGTCACTTGTGTGGAGAGTATCTTCGGCAGGTGGATCAGAAGTTGGCATTGGAATATCAGAAGCCGGGGCTGGCGGTGGCTGATGGGCAGAGCTGTCTGGAGCAGATGCATTAATCACCGGTTCAGCTACGACCGGCTCTTCGGATGGTTTATTCTTCTTTGCCCATTTACTGGGCTTCACTTGCATGCTGTTAACAAAAGCAGAAGGATGAATATGCAAGCATAGGTAAAGTAAAAGTGCATAAGGTTACATTACCCGAGAGCAGTTTTGAAAGTCGGCATGTTTGACTGCATGGATTCACCAGAAGAAGGAGAAGTATCCTGATAATTGGAGTCGGACGAATTGAGAGGATGACGAATTAAGCCCGCTAAAGGTAAAACAGAACGTAAATCGGAGATAACCTCAGTCCGACGCTTCCTGGTTACGTCAGGTAAGCCGGAGGAGAGTTCTGTATCCTTGTTGTTCCGGGTCTGCCTCCGGCTCTCAAGCTGTTGTTGCTTCAAAAGAAATTGAGGATCTTGATAAGCAAGTGCATGTGAAAATCTTACTTTCCGGGTGACCCTTCGGATCTTTTGCTTTGGCAAAGGCTCTGAGGCGGAGGAGATTATAGTTACCTCTTCATTGGCTACTCGACTATTCCCCGTAACCTCCTGAAGGGATAAAATGTCAGACAGGTGATAACAAGGGACTTAAGAAAATTTAAAGATTACCTCTTCCTCATCCGAAGAGCTATCCTCCAATCTGAGTAAGTCGGAGGCGCTGGGTCTCTTCTTCTTTGAGGTTCCTGCCTTGGCGGCTTTCCTTTCAGCTTTCTTGGTCGTCCTGGCTTGTTTGGCAGCTTCATGGTCATATTTGGCTTTCCAGAAGTCATCACTGGCATGTGGAAAAAGTTAAAGATTTATGAGTATCAAGAAAGGTAAAATGTATCCGTAAACATTTGTTACGATTGATAACTTACTGCAGGGGCCGAGTTATTCTTGCAAAATGGAAGTAAGCCGAAGGCGTTGCTCGTCATAGTGCCCTACTTCAGCAGTGACTGGGTTGTAGCATCCACCACGTCATCTGGTAAGTCGTCAGGGCTATACGTAGCGGATCAGTCTTTTCTCCAGTATAAGTACACATTAAGCCGGGACGGCGGCTTATGGGAAGTATACGCCAAGTGACCCATACTCGGACCAGATCGATGCCATTTAAGCCATTTCCCAAGAGAGATTTTATTTTCTTGATGGTGGAATTGAGAGGCACGCGTTCAAGGTTGTCAGCTTGTCTGGTGGCGGATGGTTAGACTCAAGGCGCAGGGTGCTAAAGCCGGGCAGAGGTTTTTCATCAGCCGGAGAAGTGTCCTGACAGTAGAACCATGTCTGGTTCCAAGATTTGGGGTGACTCGGCAACTCAGCATCAGGGAAAATACAGTCTCTCCGTCGCTGGATTGAGATGCCGCCAAGCTCAAGACTGGGCCCGTTGGCACGTTCATTTTGCCGGTTCATGTAAAAAAGTTCCCTGAACAAAAGAAGACTTGGCTCCTCTCCCAGGTACACCTCACAGAAGACTTGAAAATTGCAAATATTTGACATGGAATTGGGTCCGATGTCTTGAGGTCTAAGGTCAAAGAAATTTAAAACCTCTCTGAAGAATTTTGAGCCGGGAGGAGCAAATCCGCGGCTCATATGATCCGTAAAAATTATTATTTCCCCTGCTTTGGGGTGAGGCTTTTCTTCAGATGGGTCAGGGGCACGGTACGACATGACGTCCTTTTTTGGCAGATGCCCAGACTTTACAAACTCAGCTAGTTTGCTATTGGTCACTATGGATGGAACCCAATTGCAAGTTATAGGGGCCTTGGTAGCCTTAGGAGCCATCACAACAATTGGCCTTTGGAAAAACAAGAAGATCCGGTTCAATTTTAACCTGGGAGGAAAATCTTGATTATTTAAAGTGGCGGCTTAATGATGGGCCTAATGATATAAGGATGACTGTGCAACAATATTTAAGCCGCTACAAATATCAAGTGCAATTCAATATTTTTCCGGGTCATGAGGAGCAATCAAGGTTCTGTGTCATTTATTTAAGCCGGACATCTCGACAGTTGTGTTTCAGGGCATTTACCAGAAGTGGTTTTCCGGGTGATAAAAGCTAACAGTTATTACTCTGGATCAAAATATTGCTCTGAAAAGAAAAAATTTCTAGACCTAAAACAGGGCAGAGAAGTTCATGCACTCGAAGAGGGTTTCTGAACAAGAGAAATGAGATCTATTTTTATGCAAGATCAACACAAACAAGCACCGCAATAGTTCTACATAGTTTTTACGATCTAAACAGGGCGTTGGAAGGAACTAGCGAGGGTTTGGTGTCAGGCAGTGATGAACACCGAAGAACTCAGCAAGGACCTAACGCAGATCTAAGAAAGGGAATGAGAGGAACTCACGGATGCGGACGAGCTGCAGAGGTTCGCCGTCGATCTCAGGTCCGAGTCAGGTTGATGCAGCGGCCTGAGTCGGTGAAGACGAGGGGTTCGACGGTGGCGGCGACAGAACTCGAGAAGAGGCAAGAGGAAGAAGATGACTAGGGAAAGACCTAGGTCGCCCTATTTATAAGGGAAGACTGACTTAGAGGGCGCGAAAGACGAGGAGATAACATTTATTATCCAGCGGCTCTGGCGCCTCGATTCTCGGGATGGTCAGTAAAGACAAAGATCCGTTCAAGATATGACGGAGTAAAAATTAATTTTTATTGAAGATGACGTCATGATGATTTAACCCGGATCCAGATGATGACGTTACGGCGGGTTAAAATTCTTCGTGCAAGACAAAAGACTGCAGGACAATCCATAAGGTATTTTAAGATTGACATGAACAGGTTCAAATCAATCTGGGGCCTAATGTTGGGGATATAACTATTTGTGTATGCCGCCCAGGAGGGGCCGGGTTACGCAAAGAGTACTCACGAGAGAGAAGCCCAAGGCCAAAGTATGAAGATGGCGGTTCACAGAGAGCTTAAGGCCCGCAGGCGACTTAAGGCCCGTTGTAGTAAACTGTTGTAATAATATTACTCGTATCATAAGGTAGACTTAACTAGTGACTGAGCCGGACATTGTTTATAAGCCGGCCGGGACTCTGTAAGCCGCGGGGCGTCGACCCGTGTATATAAGGGGACGACCCGCTGGCGGCTTAGGGCAAGAAACAACTCATCGAAAGCCAGGCATAGCGTATCTCGCTCCCTGGTCATTGAAACATCAATACCAACCCAACTAGACGTAGGCCTTTCCTTCACCGTAAGGGGCCGAACTAGTATAAAACCTCTCGTGTCCTTTGTCCCGATTAACCCCTTCAAGGTTCCTAGTTGCGATGGCTCCACAACTAAGTCCTTTCACGAGGACATATGACGTGACAATTCCACGACAGACTCCGTTTGATATTTCTTTTCTTTGAAATACTGAAATAGGCAAAAAAACAGCAATACGGGTTGGTCCTCCGGTTAGTAGGTTAGTCCCAAAAATGATATAAATTTGTAAAATAAAGCCCATAAACATCCAAAAGGGGTAATATAATAGCATGGAACAATCAAAAATTATAGACACGTTGGAGACGTATCAAGCATCCCCAAGCTTAATTCCTGCTCGTCCACGAGTAGGTAAATGATAAAAACAGAATTTTTGATGTGGAATGCTACCTAGCATAATTCTCAATGTAATTTTCTTTATTGTGGCATGAATGTTCAGATCCAAATGATTCAAAATAAAAGTTCATATTGATATAAGAAATAGTAACACTTCAAGCATACTAATCAAAGCAATCATGTCTTCTCAAAATAACATGGCTAAAGGAAGTTCATCCCTACAAATTCATATAGTTAGGCTATGCTTCATTTTCGTCACAAAAAAATGTTCCCAAATTCTACACCCCCAATGACAAGCCAAGCAATTGTTTTGTACTTAAAATAATCTCAAACTTTTTCAACTTTCACGCAATACATGAGCGTGCGCCATGGATATAGCACTATGGGTGGAATAGAATATGATGATGGGGATTGTGTGGAGAAGACAAAAAAGGGAGAAAGTCTAACATTGACGAGGATAATCAATGGGCTATGGAGATGCCCATCAATTGATGTCAACATGAGGAGTAGGGATTGCCATTCAATGGATGCACTAGAGCTATAAATGAATGAAAAGCTCTACAAAAGAAAACTAGTGGGTGTGCATCCAACTTGCTTTCTCACGAAGACCTAGGGCATTTGAGGAAGCCCATCATAGGAATATACAAGCCAAGTTCTATAATGAAAAATTCCCACTAGTATATGAAAGTGACAACATATGAGACTCACTATATGAAGAACATGGTGCTACTTTGAAGGACAATATATGAGACTCACTATATGAAGAACATGGTGCTACTTTGAAGCACAAGTGTGGAAAAAGAGATAGTAACATTGCCCCTTTTTATTTTTTTTATTTTTAATTTTTTCCTTTTTCTTTTTTCCTTTTTTCCTTTTTTCTTTTTTTTCTTTTTTTCTTTTTTCTTTGGCCTTTTTTTTTCTTTTGGCCTTTCTTTTTTTTTAATTTGGGACAATGCTCTAATAATGATGATCATCACACTTTTATTGATTACAACACATGAATTACAACTCGAAACTAGAACAAGATATGCCTCTATATGAATGCCTCTGGCGGTGTACCGGGATGGTGCAATGAATCAAGAGTGACATGTATGAAAAATTATGCATGGTGGCTTTGCCACAAATACGATGTCAACTACATGATCATGTAATGGCAATATGACAAAAGTAATGTATGTCGTGATGATAAACGGAACAGTGGAAACTTGCATGGCAATATATCTCGGAATGGCTATGGAAATGCCATAATAGGTAGGTATGGTGGATGTTTTGAGGAAGATATAAGGAGGTTTATGTGTGATAGAGCGTATCATATCATGGGGTTTGGATGCACCGGCGAAGTTTGCGCCAACTCTTAAGGTGAGAAAGGGCAATGCAGGGTACAGAAGAGGCTCGGAATGGTGGAAAGGTAAAAGTGTGTATAACCCATGGACTCAACATTAGTCAAAAGAACTCATATACTTATTGCAAAAATTTAGAAGTCATCAAAACCCAAGCACTATGCGCAGGCTCCTAGAGGGATAGATTGGTAGGAAAAGACCAGCGCTCGTCCCTGACCGCCACTCATAAGGATGCACAATCCAAGTACACTTCATGTTTCAGATTTGTTACACAACTTTAACCATATGTGCATGCTATGGGACTTCCTAACTTCAACACAAGCATTCTTTAAATTCCTAATCACCCAACTAGCATGACTTGAATATCACTACCTCCATATCTCAAAACAATTGTCAAGTATCAAATTGATCATAGCATCCAATTCACTTCCTATGATAGTTTTTATTATACCCAACTTGGATGACTACCATTCTAGGACCAATTTTATCACCATAGCAAATACCATGCTGTTCTAAAATACTCTCAAAATAATATAAGTGAAGCATGAGAGATTAGCAATTTCTACAAAATTAAGCTACCGCCGTGCTCTAAAAGATATAAGCGAAGCACTAGAGCAAAAACCATCTAACTCAAAAGATATAAGTGAAGCACATAGAGTATTCTAATAAATTTAATCAAGTAGGCTTCTTCCAAAAGGTGTGTACAACAAGGATGATTGTGGTAAACTAAAAAGCAAAGACTAATATAATACAAGACGCTCCAAGCAAAACACATATCATGTGGCAAATAAAAATATAGCTCCAACTAAAGTTACCAATGAACGAAGACGAAAGAGGTGATGCCTTCCCGGGGCATCCCCAAGCTTAGGCTTTTGGATACTTTTGAATATCTTGGGGTGCCATGGGAATCCCCAAGCTTAGGCTTTTGCCACTCCTTTTTCCATAGTCCATCAAATCTTTACCTAAAACTTGAAAACTTCACAACACAAAACTCAACAGGAAATCTCATAAGCTCCGTTAGTGAAAGAAAACAAAACCACCATATAAGGTACTGTAATGAACTCATTCTTTATTTATATTGGTGTTAAACCTACTGTATTTCAAGTTCTCTATGGTTCATACCACTTAATACTAGCCATAGTTGCATGAAAATAAGCAAACAACACATGAAAAACAGAATCTGTCAAAAACAGAACAGTCTGTAGCAATCTGTAACTAACGCAAACTTCTGGAACTCTAAAAATCCTACCAAAATAGTAAGTCCTGTACAATTGGTCTATTGATCAGAAGCAAAAATAATCAACCCAAAATCACATTTCTGTGATTTAACAAAACTAAATTCGTACGCAAAAAGTTTCTGTTTTTCAGAAGATGCAAATTAACTATCATCATAGGTTATCCTATAGGTTCTATTTGGCAGAAACACTAATTAAAACATAAAAACACATCTAAACAGAAATTAGATGCAAAGTTTATTACTAAACATAAACAAAAACAAAAAACACAAATAAAATAGGGTTGCCTCCCAACTAGCGCTATCGTTTAACGCCCCTAGCTCGGCATAAAAGCGAAGATAGATCTAAATAGTGCCATCTTTGGCACTCAATTCATAAGTAGCTCACATGATAGACTCATAAGGTAATTTGACTTTATTTCTTGTAAAGTGCTCCATGCCTTTCCTTAATGCAAATTGAAATCTAATATTCCCTTCCTTCATATCAATAATTGCGCCAATCGTTCTAAGGAAAGGTCTACCAAGAATAATAGGGCAAGAAAGATTGCAATCTATATCAAGAACGATAAAATCTACGGGCACCAAATTTCTATTTGCGACAATGATAACATCATTGATCCTTCCCATTCGATTTTTAATTGTGGAATCCGCAAGGTGCAAATTTAAAGAGCAATCATCAAGATCATGGAAACCTAGAATATCACATAAAGTTTTCGGAATTGTGGAAACACTAGCACCCAAATCACACAAAGCAAAACACTCATGATCTTTAATTTTAATCTTTATAGTAGGTTCCCACTCATCATTAATTTCTCTAGGTACCGAAACTTCCAAATTAAGTTTTTCATCATAAGAAAGGCATCAACGATATGTTTGGTAAAAGCTTTATTTTGACTATAAGCATGAGGAGAATTAACAATGGATTGCAACAAGGAAATACAACCTTCTAAAGAACAATTATCATAATCAAATTCCTTGAAATCCGAGAAAGTGGGTTCAATGCTATTTAAAGTCATGACCTCTCCAATACCACTTTTACAAAATTTAGCATCAAGATCTAAAAACTCCGAATTATTGGGACACCTTCTAACTAAAGTTGACTCATCTCCAGTCCCATTATTATTATTATTCATATTGCAAAACAAAGATCTAATAGGGGACACATCAATCACTTAAAGATCTTCATCATTATTTTCATGGAAACTAGAAAAACACGCCTTTACAAAGCAATCTTTCTTGGCACACAATCTAGCGGTTCTTTCCTTGCACTCATCAATGGAAATTCTCATGGCTTTGAGAGACTCATTGATATCATGCTTAGGAGGAGTAGATCTAAGTTTAAGAGAATCAACATCAAGCAAAAGTCTATCAACATTCCTAGCCAAATCATCAACTTTGAGCAATTTTTCTTCAAGCAAGGCATTAAAATTCTTTTGAGAGATCATAAATTCTTTCACACTATTCTCAAAAATCAAAGGGCATCTCATTAAAATTACCATAAGAATTATTGTAGGAATTTCCATAATTATTAGAGGAATTACTAGGGAACGGTCTAGAATTAAAGTTTCCTCTATAAGCATTGTTTCCAAAACTATTCCTACCAACAAAATTCACATCCATAGATTCATTAGTATTCTCAATCAAACTAGACAAAGGCATATAATTGGGATCAAGAGGAGTATTTTTAGTAGCAAACAACTTCATAAGTTCATCCATCTTCCCACTCAAAACATTGATTTCTTCTATAGCATGCACTTTTTTACTACAAGATCTTTCGGTGTGCTATTGAGAATAATTAGCCATAATATTATCAAGAAGTTTTGTAGCATCTCCTAAAGTGATTTCCATAAACGTGCCTCCCGCGGCCGAATCTAAAAGATTTCTAGAGGCAAAGTTCAAGCCGGCATAATTTTTTTGTTTGATCATCCATAAATTCAAACCATGAGTAGGGCAATTGCGAATCATTAATTTCATTCTTTCCCAAGATTGAGCAACATGCTCATGATCAAGTTGTTTAAAGTTCATAATATCATTCCTAAGAGTGATAATCTTAGCGGGAGGAAAATACTTAGAGATAAAATCATCTTTGCACTTGTTCCAAGAATCAATACTATTTTTAGGCAAAGTCGAAAACCAAACTTTAGCACGATCGCTAAGTGAAAACGGAAATAACTTCAATTTAACAATATCATTATCCGTATCTTTCTTCTTTTGAATATCACACAAATCAACAAAGTTGTTTAGATGAGTAGCGGCATCTTCACCAGGAAGGCCGGCGAATTGATCTTTCATAACAAGATTCAGCAAAGCAGTATTCATTTCACAAGACTCAACATCATTAAGAGGAGCAATCGGAGTACTAAGGAAATCATTATTATTGGTATTGGAGAAATCAGACAATTTGGTATTGTCTTGCGCCATGGCGACAAGTAATCCAACACACAAGAAAACAGAAAAAAGGCAAGCGAAAAAGAGAGGAGAAGATTGGGAAAGAGAGGGCAAACAAAACAGCAAGGGTGACGTGGGAGAGAGGAAAATGAGAGGCAAATGGCAAATAATGTAATTGCGAGGGAGATGAGTTTGTGATGGGTACTTGGTATGTCTTGACTTGAGCGAAGACCTCCACGGCAACGGCGCCAGAAATCCTTCTTGCTACGTCTTGACCTTCTGTTGGTTTTCCCTGAAGAGGAAAGGGTGATGCAGCAATAGTAGTGTAAGTATTTCCCTCAGTTTTTGAGAACCAAGATATCAATCCAGTAGGAGGCTCCTCAAAAGTCCCACGCACCTACACAAAAAACAAAGAACTCATGACCAACACAATAAAGGGGTTGTCAATCCCTTCACGGCTTTGTCAATAGCACCATCGGGGGTATGATTGTCCTGCGGTTTGATGACATCTTCGCTATGTTTAACCTTCATCCTCTGCACGACACCTTCATTCGGCTATTTTCGCCTAGTATGGAGATGCAGATCTGTAACGCCTCGAATCTGATGCGCCAGGTGTCTTCCAGTTATTCGCCGTCCTTGCCATGTCATTTGCTTGCGTGTTGCATTTTGACATGTCATCATATGCATTGCATCCTCATGTTTTTCAAACTTGCATCCGTTCGGGTTCCGCCGGTTCTCTCCGTTGTCCGTTCTGAGCACAGACACACTCGCACGCGCCCGTCGCACCTCTCAGGCCTTGTTTCGTGAGCGGGAGAAAAGTGTTCTTGGAATTGACCGAGATTTGCCGAGTGGCCTTGGTATATCACCGGTAGACCGCCCGTCAAATTTCGTTCCATTTGGAGGTCGTTTGATGCCCCAACAGTTAACCGAGTAAACCGAAACCCCCTTCTCTTTGCAGCCTAGCACTTCTTCACACAGCCCACGTAGCCCATCTAACTTCACTCCACGCTCTCCGCCGTTCGATCACGATCGCATGGGTGAAAAACGCTCCCCATTTGGAAACTCCTAGCTTCCTCTACCTATAAATATGTGCCTCTCCCCCGAAATTTCTCGCAGTCCAAACCCTAGCCTTCCTCTTCCTCGCGCCGCCGGACGTGTCCACTCGCGCCAGACATGTCCACTCGC
Organism: Triticum dicoccoides; assembly: GCF_002162155.2. Classification (NCBI taxonomy): domain Eukaryota; kingdom Viridiplantae; phylum Streptophyta; class Magnoliopsida; order Poales; family Poaceae; genus Triticum; species Triticum dicoccoides. Next base: position 287,917,648 of record NC_041385.1, read on the forward strand.
GCCAGACATGTCCACCGCCCCGCAACCACGTCGCTTAGGCTAGTCTCGTAGCGCCACGTGTCCCCGCCGCCGTCCTCCACCACGCATCACCGCGAGGTCCGCCGAGCCCATCGCGGGCCCGTGGGCCCGTTCGCCACCTCCGTCGTACCCCCGCGAGTGCCCGCGCCAGGGCCCGCTGCCAGCATAGCTCGCACGCGCTGTCCAGTCGCCTCCGCCAGCCTTCCCGTGCGCCGCCCCCTCGCCGCGGGTGCCCCCACGCCTGAGCCCGCGCCCTCCGTCGCCCGGCGCCGCCCTCCACCGGCCAGCGCCCTCGCCTCCGCCCTGCTTCAGCACCCGGGCCGGATCTCGCGCCGCGACTCCGGGGGCCGACGAATCCGGCCCGCCGGCGCCCGTCCGCGCCGCCCCGCCCTGCCTCGTCCGGTGACCCTCTCCGGCCTCCTCCCCGAGCTCCGACATCTTCTTCCTTTGAGCTTCGGGGAACCCCGATCCGCGTGCGCACCAGATCTGGATCCAGATCCACGAGGTTGACTTCGTTTTTCCACCGTCCCAAAAATTCTTACATTCTGGTACCCACTTTGACATGCCATAACTTAATGTGTGCTGGTCTGTTTTGTACGTGTAATATATTAAAATTTTCATCGTGGGATGCTCTTCGTTTTGTTCCATTGTGCTATGATTGTTTGATTCCATCCTGATTCCCTAATCATTGTTGCAAGAGTGCTATATGATGTTAACCTGCTGAAACTGTTATAACTTGCTGATTAGTCATTTTCGTTGCATTTTGTGTGTGCATCCTATGAGCTTGATGTCTACATGAGTTTTGAGCTACATCATGCCATATTTACAATGGTGCAATCCGTGTATTTTTATGAGTCTTGTAGTGAGTGAATGAAGCTCGTGAAGTAGGGTACTTGATGTTACTGTTTTACTAGGCTGAAACTGCTATATCATGTAGCTATGTTTGATTGACGCTACTATCCATTATATGCATAATCTGGAGATGTTCACTAAGGATGTTTTGTTATACATGTCATGCTCTATCCATCCATGCCCTTGGTTGCGTTTATAACCTGATGTAGTTTGTTGTAATGTTGCTCTCAATTTGCTAAGTAATATTGTTGTTAGCCTGTTATCATTAAGTTCAGTTTTTCCATGTGTTTTGCTAGTGATCGATGCACCCTATGACTATGCTATTGCCATGTTTAGCTTCGTAATTTTGTCATCTTATTGTTGGTCACCTTTACATGCCATGTAATGCTCTGTGGAAGGAGGTACAATCTCACCAACATGCCTACTTATCGTTATTCCTGCCATGTACTGTTATTCTGAATCTGTCATATCACTTGCCATGTTTGCATGGATCCTACCATCTTTTCTGTTGATCTTTGGAATTAGTTTACTAAGGTTGTTTTGTTCTATGTCTTTATTGTTAGCATGCCATGCCTTTACTTGCCATGACAAGTTCCTGCATCATGTTGTTTGATAGCTCTAAACATTGCAACCTGATGTTATTGCTTCCATGTCCAGTGATTTCTGCTAAGTCTGTGAAACTGTTATTATTTGCAATCATTCCCTGTCCTTTTGAGCATGTTCTGGTGATTTCTGGAGATAGCTCAGTGTTCATGTTTTGTCATGTTTTACCTGTACATCACGTCCATGCCATTTGTCTTCATGTCGAGGTGCCCTATCATACTGATTTGATGCTTGCAAACTGCCTAGTTGCTGATTTGGACAGATTGTTGTTATATCTTGTTTGGAGCGTATGTGTTGCACCGTTGCTCCGTTTAGAGTGTGCTCTATATGAAACTTGCCTAGATTTTCATGTAGTTTTATCTTTTCATGTTGCACCCATGTTTTGAGAGTGTTTTCTTGATGTTTGAATGCATTTTGCATCAATGCCATGTTTAACTTGTTTTGCTCATATCTTCTAGGCCGTAGCTCCGAACTAAATGAACTTTATATGTAACTTGACTAGAATTTCGTGTAGATCATCTTGGTGTATTTTAACTTGCTGTTTAACAACCTGAACACAAGGTTTATTCAGATCTGGACGAATTTAAAAATTTACATATGGGGTCTTTCCGGTTTTGTCATATGTTGTTTCCGGCCTCATTTAAATTTGCTTTGATGTGTTGTTCTTGTATGCATCATCTCTTGTCATGACTAGCTTCGTATGGCTTTTGTCATGCATCATGCTTGGTTGTGCATCATGTCTTGTCTATGTGTTGTCTGTTTACCTTGTTGTTTGCTTCTTTCTAGTTGTGCTTCTTCTCATTAGTTCCTGTTTCGTTGCGATCGTGAGGATTCGTTCGCCTACGCTTGGTTCGTATTCGTGGCTTCATCTTCTTCATGGACTCGTTCTTCTTCCTAGCAGGATTTCAGGCAAGATGACCGTCACCTTGGATCTCACTACTATCATTGTTATGCTTGTTGCTTCGTTCTATCGCTATGCCGTGCTACCTATCTCTTGTTGATCAAGCCTCCCAAATTGCCATGTCAGCCTCTAACCTTTTCGCCCTTCCTAGCAAACCGTTGCTTGGCTGTGTTACCGCTTTGCTCAGCCACTCTTATAGCGTTTTGAGTTGCAGGTGAAGTTGAAGATTTCTCCATGAGGGACATGATTATGTTGGGATATCACAATATCTCTTATTTAATTAACGCATCTATATAGTTGGTAAAGGGTGGAAGGCTCGGCCTTATGCTTGGTGTTTTGTTCCACTCTTGCCACCCTAGTTCCCGTCATACCGGTGTTATGTTCCTTTATTTTGCATTCCTTACGCGGTTGGGTGATTTATGGGACCCCCTTGACAGTTCGCTTTGAATAAAACTCCTCCAGCAAGGCCCAACCTTGGTTTTAGCATTTGCATACCTAAGCCGTTTTCCCTTGGTTTTCCGTAGCCCGAGGTTCATCTTTATTTAACCCCCCCTGGGCCGGTGCTCCTTCGAGTGTTGGTCCGAACCGAGCAGCCTATGGGGCCACGTCGGGGAAACTTGAGGGCTGGTTTTACTCGTAGCTTGTCTCATCCGTTGTGCCCTGAGAACGAGATATGTGCAGCTCCTATCGGGATTGGTGGGCACAGTCGGGTGGTCTTGCTGGTCTTGTTTTACCATTGTCGAAATGTCTTGTAAACCAGGATTCCGAGACTAATCGGGTCTTCCTGGGAAAGCAATATCCTTCGTTAACCGTGAGAGCTTGTGATGGGCTAAGTTGGGACACCTCTGCAGGGTATAAACTTTTGAGAGGCGTGCCCGCGGTTATGTGGCAGATGGGAATTTGTTAATATCCGGTTGTAGAGAACTTGACACTTGACTTAATTAAAACACATCAACCGCGTGTGTAGCCGTGATGGTCTCTTTTCAGCAGAGTCGGGGAATTGAACATGGTTTTGGGTTATGTTTGACGTAAGTAGGAGTTCAGGATCACTTCTTGATCATTCCTAGCTTCACGACCATTACGTTGCTTCTCTTCTCGCTCTTGGTTGCGTACGTTACCTGTCACGCCCAATATGCGATACTATCCTAAAGAGACTCGAAGGTCCCACCAAGGATAGAACCGCATATTGAAACGCTTTTAAAAGGTGGATATCATTACATCAACATTACATAATACATGGGTATACATACAAGAGGCATACAATGCCACATGAATACAACATCACAATACATAAGAGCATCATCCGACTACAGATGAAACACAAACAGAAACTCAAACGACATCCACCCTGCTAGCCCAGGCTGCCGACCTGGAACCTATCGCCTGATCGAAGAAGCAGAAGAAGAACTCAACGCAAGCAAGCATCGCTCTCGCGTCATGATCATCGCATAAACATGTACCTGCAACTGTTGTTGTAGTAATCTGTGAGCCACGAGGACTCAGCAATCCCATTACCATGGGTATCAAGACTAGCAAAGCTTAAAGGGAAAGGAAGGGGGTAATGTGGTGAGGCTACAGCAGTGACTAAGCATATATGGTGGCTAACATACACAAATAAGAGCGAGAAGAGAGCAAGCAGAACGGCCGTGAATCTAGCAATGATCAAGAAGTGATCCTGAACTCCTACTTACGTCAATCATAACCCAGATACCGTGTTCACTCCCCGGACTCCGCCGAAAAGAGACCATCACGGCTACACACACGGTTGATGCATTTTCAATCGGATCTGGTGTCAAGTTATCTACAACCGGACATTAACAAATTCCCATCTGCCTATAACCACAGGCACGACTTTCAAAAGATTATACCCTGCAGGGGTGTCCCAACTTAGCCCATGATAACCTCTCGCGATCAACGAAGGAATAGACCTTCTCCCAGGAAGACCCGATCAGACTCGGAATCCCGGTTTACAAGACATTTCGACAATGGTAAAACAAGACCAGCAAAGCCGCCCGATGCGCCGACAAATCCCGATAGGAGCTGCACATATCTCGTTCTTAGGGCAACACAGGATGAGACTAGCTACGAGTAAAACCAACCCTCAAGTTACCCTGAGGTGGCCCCGCATGCAGCTCAGTTCGGACCAACACTTAGACAAGCACTGGCCCGGGGGGGGGGGGGTAAAATAAAGATGACCCTCGGGTTGGCCGACCCAAGGGAAAGGGATAGGTGGTGAGGCAAATGGTAAAACCAAGGTTGGGCCTTGCTGGAGGAGTTTTATTCAAAGCGAACTGTCAAGGGGGTCCCATAAATCACCCGACCGCGTAAGGAACGCAAAATCCAGGAACATAACACCGGTATGACGGAAACTAGGGCGGCAAGAGTGGAACAAAACACTAGGCAAATGGCCGAGTCTTCCACCCTTTACCAAGTATATAGATGCATTAATAATATAAGAGATATTGTGATATCCCAACCAAAAATCCTGTCCACCGAGAAGCAATCTTCAACTTCACCTGCAACTAACAACGCTATAAGAGGGGCTGAGCAAAAGCGGTAACATAGCCAAACAACGGTTTGCATAGGAAAGGTGTCAAAGGTTAGAGGTTCATGGCAATTTGGGATGGCTTGATAAACAGGTGATAGGTAGCGCAGCATAGCGATAGAACGAAACAACTAGCATAGCAATGATAGTAGTGAGATCCAGGGTAGCGGTCATCTTGCCTGAAATCCCGCAAGGAAGAAGAACGAGTCCATGAAGAAGACGAACGGATGAAGCCGAACCAAGCGTAGATGAACGAATCCTCATGATCGCAACGAAACAGGAACTATCGAAAAGAAGCACACAACATAGTAAACACACCACACATGAACAACTCATGATGCACACACAAGCATGATGCATGAAAAAGCTACATGAAGCTACTCATGGCAAGAGATGATGCAAAAAAGAGCAACACATCAAGGCAAGTTTAAATGAGGCCGGGAACAACATATAACAATTCCGGTAAGTCCTCATATGCATATTTCGAAATTGGTCCAGATCTGAATAAACCTTATGTTCAAGTTGTTAAACAGCAAGTTAAGATGAACAAGGATGATCTACACGAGACTCTAGTCAAGTTACATATAAAGTTCATTTAGTTCGGAGCTACAGCCTAGAAGATATGAGCAAAACAAGTTAAACATGGCATTGCTGTAAAATGCACTCAAACATCAAGCAAACACCTCAAAACAAAGATGCAACATGATAATATGAAGCTACATGCAATTCTAAGCAAGTTTCATATAGAGCACACTCAAAACGGAGCAACGGTTCAACACACACACATGAAACAAGTTTAAAGGACAAGCTGTCCAAAACAGCAACTAGGCATATTACAAGCATCAAAACAATATGCTACAGGACCTCAACAAGAAAACAAAAGGCATGGGCATGAAGTACAGGTAAAGCATAACAAAACATGAACACTGAGCTATCTCTAGAAATCACTAGAACATGCTCAAACACACATGGTGAGATTGCAAGTAACAACAATTTCATACTTTGCAGAAAATAACATCACGACGCAATGTTCAGAGCTATCAAACAACATGTTACAGGAACTTATCAAGGCAAACAAAGGCATGGCATGACTCTACAAATAGCATATATCAAAAGTCACTAAGCCAAAAATGATCAGAAAATATGATGGCACCCACGTAAACATAGCAAGTTATTATACAGATTCATACATGGCAGAAACAGAATTATGAAGGCATGTTAATGAGCTTGTGCAACTCACCACAGAGCAATACATGGCATGGCAAGGCACCCAACAGTAAGAAGACATATTTGTGAAGCTAAGCATGGCAATAGCAAGGTCATAGGGTGCATGGATCAGTAGCAACACACATGGAAACAACTGAACTTAATGTTAACAGGCTGACAACAACATTATGAAGCAACTTTGGAGCAAGATATGAACAATCTACAGCAAGCTATAAATGCAACAAGGGGCATTTATGGTTATAGGATGACATGTAGATCAAAACATGTTTATAGAACATCACCAGGTTATGCATAGAATGATTAGTAGCAACATGTTTATATAGCATCACGAAAAAATAGATTCAGCCTAGCAAAATAGCTACATCATGTACCCTACTTAACAAGCTTGAATCACTCACCACAAGTCATTGCATGACAAGATAAGCATAGCATCATCAATAATACATGTTTATGTAACCAACCAAGGCAAGAACTAGTCCATAGCATGCAAGGATCAACTATAGCAACCTTGGCCAAATTGAATAACACGTAAACAATCTGCCAGCAAACATTTTGAAGCAAAAATAGAGCACGAAAATGACATGCTAGACTACTCCATAATTGCAACAAAGGTCAGGGATGGATAGAAAATAACCATATGTTCAAAACACCCTTACTGAAGTAACTCAAAATATGCATGGATCTCTCTGTAGCATCAAGTTTACATGGCATCAAAATAACAGCAGAACAGGGACTAAAATCAGTAACATCACGATGCCTAGTTTGCATGCTTGTGCTAGTCATCACATTTATCACAAAAATACATGGTAAGCACCTCTGTAAAGTAGACATAGCATAGATCAAAACACATGTAGACATCAACCTCATAGGATGCACACATCAATCATGGCAAAAATGACAAAAGAGCTCGTTCTGTTAACAGACAGCAGAAAACATTATGAAGCACTTTTACAACGATGATTCAGGCATCAAGATGACCTCAAATGAATATTATGCAATGGAATGAAATGATGTACTCGTTGAGGCGAACAATTTGACATATTACACACACGAAACGGAGCTACGGATGCAGAGATACGGCAGGTCGAACATGGCATGAAAATTACTGCAGATAATCGGGACTTG
>NC_041385.1:287925368-287928314 GCF_002162155.2 Triticum dicoccoides
GGCTAGGGCGGCGCTGCTCCGGCCGGGCCCTCGCCGGATTTGGCCGGGATTAGGAGGAGGCGGGCGGCGCCGAGCTGCGGACGGCGTCCTGGCGGCGGCCGTGCGACGGGGAGACGGCGGCAGCCGGCGGCGGGGAGGCGGCTACGGCGGCGGAGACCGGTCCGGGTGGCGGGGGCTAGCGGCGCGCGGGGAGGCGGCGGCGGAGGCCGGCGACGCGGTCGGGCGCGGGACGCGTGGGCGAGCGGCGGCGGGCGCGTGGGCTGGGTGGGCCCCGCCTGGGCCCGGCGGGCCTGCGGCGCAGGGGCGCGGCGGAGGCCACATGGCGGCGCCTGACTGGCTTGGGTGCGGCGGGGCGGACGTGTCCGGTCGGATCCGGACGTGTCTGGCGGCGCGGGGAGGAGCGGGGCTAGGGTTATGGTTTCGGGGGGAAAATGATCCGAAAATGGAGAGGGGAAGACGTTTTTATAGGTGGAGGGAGCTAGGAGAGTCCAAATGAGGAGCGGTTTTCGGCCACGCGATCGTGATCGAACGACCGAGAGCATGGAGGGGAGTTAGGTGGGTTTTGGGCCAGTTTGGAGAGGTGTTGGGCTGCAAAGAGAAGGAGGCTTTTACGGTTACCCGGTTAACCGTTGGAGTACCAAACGAACTCCAAATGGCATCAAAATTGACAGGCGGTCTACCGGTGCTATACCAAGGCCACTTGGCAAGCCTCGGGCCATTCCGAGAAAGTTTAACACCCACTCACAACGAGAGACAAAAGGGGGACGCCGGAGGGCATAGGAGCGCCGGATTGCAAAACGGACAACGGGGAAAAGGCTCGGATGCATGAGATGAACACGTATGCAAAATGAAATGCGCATGATGACATGATAAAATGCAACACGCAAGCAAAAGACATGGCAACAACGACGAATAGCTGGCAGACACCTGGCGCATCGGATCCGGGGCGTTACAATACTCCTCCACTAACAAGAGATCTCGTCCCGAGATCTTAGGACCGAGACGGAAGGGAAAAGGGATGAGGTGAAGCAAGAACTGAATAGAAGAAGCAAAGAATCGAGAGCACTCGAGAAAAAGAGAGGAACAACGAGAATGACGAGAATCAAAGCTCACGGAATCAGAAAGACTATGAAACCACTCCGGTTAGAATGAGATAAGAAACGAATAAGACTGAAAGGATTTAGGCAGCACTCCGACTGAAACAAGGAAAGAATAGAACAGGAACTTCACATGATGGAATGACACTAGATGAAGACATGACACAAACCTCCGGAAAGAATTGAAAGAATTGAATGAAAAGAACGGAGAAGGAAATGAGAACTTGTGCCACGAATGAAATAGAAAGCAACCTTAGAAGAAAATATTGAATGGAGTTGTTGAGAAAATTCAACAACGAAAAGAATAAGCTTGTTGTGGACTTATGGAAAACATCTCAAAATTATGAGGTGATACCCGACCACAAACAGAAATGATTGGATAGCTGATAAGAACGAAGAAATGCAAAACTCCACTTCACAAGAATTCGGAGAATTAATTGCACTTCGAGACGCGAGAAGAAAAAATACTTGAACTCCACCAACAAAATCTTGATGAACTCTTGAAGAAAAGATTAATTCATGAAGAACCACCATGAAGAACTCCGGTAACAAAAGGATGATGAAATCGGAAGAAGGAATAAAGAATAAGATTAAAGCCTTGCGATGATTTAGATGGAGGTACCAACGAAATGACCGAGGGAATTGAACTCCGGAAAAGAAAAGATGAAAACATTCGGAACTAGAATTTATTCCTCACGAACAAACTCCGAAGGAAGGGATTAATCACTTGGATGGAATAAGAATAAGATTTAGTGTATGCTTATCCTTCATCAAATTAAATTGATGACCAACGATGGATTTTGCATACTACTTATTCTTCTTGAAAAGGATTGAGAAGTGACATGTAGCAAACTTGAGAAAATCTTCCTGATCCACCGGTAGGATTGAAAAGAACGAAAGGATTAAAATGATGACAAAGGAAAAAGAATCTGAATGAACCACCGTAAGAATTCGAAAATGACTGATGAAAGAGACTGAATCACCGGGAAGAATTAGAAGGAACAAATAAGCTAGAGGGGATTCAGATGCAAAAAGACAAAGAGAACATGAGCTGATTAAAGAACACTTGAACGAAGCACCGGGATAAATAGAGAATGGTAGCTGAAATGTGAGGACGAAGAATTCTTCTGGAATGATGGCCTCCGGTGAAAAGAAACGGAAAAACAACTACTGGCATACTCCGGATGGTTAAGAAAGAATATCTGACAAACTGAAATGATTCAAGAGGATAACATGAAGCTAGAACCACGAAACTTCGAGAGAACGGGCAAGATTGAGAGGAAAAACTCTTCTTCGGTCTTCATATGACGACGAGAAACACCACCACAATACTGAGATACTCCGGTAGAATGAAAAGCAGAGAGGTTGAGCCAACAATGAAAAGAATTTGAATGAGATCTTGGAGAAGGCATCTGACTGATGGGATCCATTCTTACGTCACACTTTGAGAGAATTCGAGAATACACCGGGGGAATTAGAAGAGTCTGGTTAGATCCTGTGAAAAGACCTGTGGGTTAGGGCCCACTAAAGAAACTGCACCGTTGAAAAGGATTATTGAACAGATAGATGATGCACTGGAACAATTGAAATAATTGAATGAGGTGACAACCTCGAATTAATTGGAACACAGACGAATCTCCTGAGATGTCTTGAACACTCCGGAAGGATAAACTGATGAGAGGAGAACGAGCAGGGAAAACACTTGATCCGAGGGAAAGAATATGATCAACACTGAATACTTGAATTGAGTCCACCGAAGAAGAAAAAGAGATGGAGAATGTCCACTGAGACGAGAATTCACCGGTTGAAATAATTGAGGAAAAACTGAAGATACTCTGCACGAATGAAA
>NC_041385.1:287928561-287932870 GCF_002162155.2 Triticum dicoccoides
TCAGGCTCCGGAAAGAAGAGGGTGGGAGGGCGGGAAAACAAAGGAAACCTGGAAGGGGAAATCGACGAATATCTTGAAGGGAAAACACCGGTTAAAATCATTAAGGAAAGAATTCAAAGACATCGCACGAGTAGGATGGATATTCGATTATTGACTCCGGTTTCGATAAGAAAAGGGGTGGGCGGGCGGGAAAGAAAACAACTGAGGATTGAACTCAAAGATGAAGAGGCTCGAGTCAACTTGATGAGAAATGCACCGGATGAAAAGATCTGAGGAACAACGATCGGAAAACCAACTGCGTGATCCTAAAGAAAAATTTTAAGGGGAAGAGAAGTAATTCAAAACACCTACGTCAATATTCCTGACCAGAGCAACGAAGGGGCTGAGGAGTAAAAAGAATTCCTACTCTCCGATATAACTAGACTCCAAAAACAGTTTTCTTCTAGACTCAACAACGGCCAAACTACACGATCAATCAAGGGGGGTCCTAGGGTCGGTCGAGGCTTTGATACCAACTTGTCACGCCCAATATTTGATACTATCCTAAAGAGACTCGAAGGTCCCACCAAGGATAGAACCGCATATTGAAACGCTTTTGCAAGGTGGATATCATTACATCAACATTACATAATAGATGGGTATACATACAAGAGGCATACAATGCCACACGAATACAACATCACAATACATAAGAGCATCATCCGACTACAGATGAAACACAAACAGAAACTCAAACGACATCCACCCTGCTAGCCCAGGCTGCCGACCTGGAACCTATCGCCTGATCGAAGAAGCAGAAGAAGAACTCAACGCAAGCAAGCATCGCTCTCGCGTCATGATCATCGCATAAACATGTACCTGCAACTGTTGTTGTAGTAATCTGTGAGCCACGAGGACTCAGCAATCCCATTACCATGGGTATCAAGACTAGCAAAGCTTAAAGGGAAAGGAAGGGGGTAATGTGGTGAGGCTACAGCAGTGACTAAGCATATATGGTGGCTAACATACGCAAATAAGAGCGAGAAGAGAGCAAGCAGAATGGCCGTGAATCTAGCAATGATCAAGAAGTGATCCTGAACTCCTACTTACGTCAATCATAACCCAGAAACCGTGTTCACTCCCCGGACTCCGCCGAAAAGAGACCATCACGGCTACACACACGGTTGATGCATTTTCAATCGGATCTGGTGTCAAGTTATCTACAACCGGACATTAACAAATTCCCATCTGCCTATAACCGCAGGCACGACTTTCAAAAGATTATACCCTGCAGGGGTGTCCCAACTTAGCCCATGATAACCTCTCGCGATCAACGAAGGAATAGACCTTCTCCCAGGAAGACCCGATCAGACTCGGAATCCCGGTTTACAAGACATTTCGACAATGGTAAAACAAGACCAGCAAAGCCGCCCGATGCGCTGACAAATCCCGATAGGAGCTGCACATATCTCGTTCTTAGGGCAACACCGGATGAGACTAGCTACGAGTAAAACCAACCCTCAAGTTACCCTGAGGTGGCCCCGCATGCAGCTCAGTTCGGACCAACACTTAGACAAGCACTGGCCCGGGGGGGGGGTAAAATAAAGATGACCCTCGGGTTGGCCGACCCAAGGGAAAGGGATAGGTGGTGAGGCAAATGGTAAAACCAAGGTTGGGCCTTGCTGGAGGAGTTTTATTCAAAGCGAACTGTCAAGGGGGTCCCATAAATCACCCGACCGCATAAGGAACGCAAAATCCAGGAACATAACACCGGTATGACGGAAACTAGGGCGGCAAGAGTGGAACAAAACACTAGGCAAATGGCCGAGTCTTCCACCCTATACCAAGTATATAGATGCATTAATAATATAAGAGATATTGTGATATCCCAACCAAAAATCCTGTCCACCGAGAAGCAATCTTCAACTTCACCTGCAACTAACAACGCTATAAGAGGGGCTGAGCAAAAGCGGTAACATAGCCAAACAATGGTTTGCATAGGAAAGGTGTCAAAGGTTAGAGGTTCATGGCAATTTGGGATGGCTTGATAAACAGATGATAGGTAGCGCAGCATAGCGATAGAACGAAACAACTAGCATAGCAATGATAGTAGTGAGATCCAGGGTAGGGGTCATCTTGCCTGAAATCCCGCAAGGAAGAAGAACGAGTCCATGAAGAAGACGAACGGATGAAGCCGAACCAAGCGTAGACGAACGAATCCTCACGATCGCAACGAAACAGGAACTATCGAAAAGAAGCACACAACATAGTAAACACACCACACATGAACAAGGCATGATGCACACACAAGCATGATGCATGACAAAACTACATGAAGCTACTCATGGCAAGAGATGATGCAAACAAGAGCAACACATCAAGGCAAGTTTAAATGAGGCCGGGAACAACATATAACAATTCCGGTAAGTCCTCATATGCATATTTCGAAATTGGTCCACATCTGAATAAACCTTATGTTCAAGTTGTTAAACAGCAAGTTAATATGAACAAGGATGATCTACACGAGACTCTAGTCAAGTTACATATAAAGTTCATTTAGTTCGGAGCTACGGCCTAGAAGATATGAGCAAAACAAGTTAAACATGGCATTGATGTAAAATGCACTCAAACATCAAGCAAACACCTCAAAACAAAGATGCAACATAATAATATGAATCTACATGCAATTCTAAGCAAGTTTCATATAGAGCACACTCAAAACGGAGCAACGGTTCAACACACACACATGAAACAAGTTTAAAGGACAAGCTGTCCAAAACAGCAACTAGGCATATTGCAAGCATCAAAACAATATGCTACACGACCTCAACAAGAAAACAAAAGGCATGGCATGAAGTACAGGTAAAGCATAACAAAACATGAACACTGAGCTATCTCCAGAAATCACTAGAACATGCTCAAACACACATGGTAAGATTGCAAGTAACAACAATTTCAGACTTAGCAGAAAATAACATCACGATGCAATGTTCAGAGCTATCAAACAACATGTTACAGGAACTTATCAAGGCAAACAAAGGCATGGCATGAATCTACTAATAGCATAGATCAAAAGTCACTTACTGACCATAAGCCAAAAAGGATCAGAAAATATGATGGCACCCACGTAAACATAGCAAGTTATTATACAGATTCATACATGGCAGAAACAGAATTATGAAGGCATATTAATGAGCTTGTGCAACTCACCACAGAGGAATACATGGCATGGCAAGGCACCCAACAGTAAGAAGACATATTTGTGAAGCTAAGCATGGCAATAGCAAGGTCATAGGGTGCATGGATCACTAGCAAAACACATGGAAACAACTGAACTTAATGTTAACAGGCTGACAACAACATTATGAAGCAACTTTGGAGCAAGATATGAACAATCTACAGCAAGCTATAAATGCAACCAGGGGCATGTATGGTTAGAGGATGACATATAGATCAAAACATGTTTATAGAACATCACCAGATTATGCATAGAATGATTAGTAGCAACATGTTTATATAGCATCACGAAATAACAGATTCAGCCTAGCAAAACAGCTACATCATGTACCCTACTTAACAAGCTTGAATCACTCACCACAAGTCATTGCATGACAAGATAAGCATAGCATCATCAAGAAGACATGTTTATGTAACCAACCAAGGCAAGAACTAGTCCATAGCATGCAAGGATCAACTATAGCAATCTTGGCCAAATTGAATAACACGTAAACAATCTGCCAGGAAACATTTTGAAGCAAAAGTAGAGCACGAAAATGACATGCTAGACTACTCCATAATTACAACAAAGGGAAGGGATGGATAGACTATAACCATATGTTCAAAACACCCTTACTGATGTAACTCAAAATATGTATGGATCTCTCTGTAGCATCAAGTTTACATGGCATCAAAATAACAGCAGAACAGAGACTAAAATCAGCAACATCACGATGCCTAGTTTGCATGCTTGTGCTAGTCACCACATTGATCACAAAAATATGTGGTAAGCACCTCTGTAAAGAAGACATAGCATAGATCAAAACACATGTAGACATCAACCTCATAGGATGCACACATCAATCATGGCAAAAATGACAAAAGAGCTCGTTCTGTTAACAGACAGCAGAAAACATTATGAAGCACTCTTACAACGATGATTCAGGCATCAAGATGACCTCAAATGAATATGATGCAATGGAATCAAATGATGTACTCGTTGAGACGAACAATTTGACATATTACACGCACGAAACGGAGCTACGGATGCAGAGATATGGCAGGTCGAACATGGCATGACAATTACTGCAGATAATCGGGACTTAGACGAAAA
>NC_041385.1:287933443-288006500 GCF_002162155.2 Triticum dicoccoides
GGTGGCGCGGGGGCGCGGCGGAGGCCACGTGGCGGCGCCTGACTGGCTCGGGCGCGGCGGGGCGGACGTGTCCGGTCGGATCCGGACGTGTCCGGTGGCGCGGAGAGGAGCGGGGCTAGGGTTATGGTTTCGGGGGGAAAATGATCCGAAAATGGAGAGGGGAAGACGTTTTTATAGGTGGAGGGAGTTAGGAGAGTACAAATGAGGAGCGGTTTTCGGCCACGCGATCGTGATCGAACGACCGAGAGCATGGAGGGGTGTTAGGTGGGTTTTGGGCCAGTTTGGAGAGGTGTTGGGCTGCAAAGAGAAGGAGGCTTTTACGGTTACCCGGTTAACCATTAGAGTACCAAACGAACTCCAAATGGTACGAAACTTGACAGGCGGTCTACCGGTGCTATACCAAGGCCACTTGGCAAGCCTCGGGCCATTCCGAGAAAGTTTAACACCCACTCACAACGAGAGACAAAAGAGGGACGCCGGAGGGCATAGGAGCGCCGGATTGCAAAACGGACAACGGGGAAAAGGCTCGGATGCATGAGACGAACACGTATGCAAAATGAAATGCACATGATGACATGATAAAATGCAACAACCAAGAAAAAGACATGGCAACAACGATGAATAACTGGCAGACACCTGGCGCATCGGATCCGGGGCGTTACATTACCCACCATATATGCTTAGTCGTTGCTGCAACCTCACCACTTATCCTTTCCATTCCCATTAAGCTTTGCTAGTCTTGATACTCATGGTAATGGGATTATTGCTGAGTCCTCGTGGCTCATAGATTACTACAACAATAGTTGTAGGTACAAGTTATGCGATGATCATGACGCGAGAGCGATGTTTGCTTGTCTAGGAGTTCTTATTCTGTTTCTTCTTCGATCAGGGGATAGGTTCCAGGTGTGCAGCCTGGGCTAGCTGGGTGGATGTCGTTTGAGTTTCTGTTTGTGTTTCATCCATAGTCAGATGTTGATCTTGTGTATGATGAGGTTGTATTCCATGCCTCTCGTATGTATCCCCAACTATTATGTAATAGTCCGATGTAATGATATCCACCTTGCGAAAGCATCTCCAATATGCCCTTCTATCCTTGGTGGGACCTTCGTGTTCCGTTAGGATAGGGTCGCATATTGGGCGTGACAAGTTGGTATTAGAGCCTCGACCGACCATAGGAGCCCCCCTTTATTGTTCGTAGTTGGCCCTTGTTGAGTCTAGAAGAAAACTATTTTTTTTGGAGTCTAGATATATCAGAGAGTAGGAATTATTTTTACTCCTCAGTCCTTCATCGCTCTGGTGAGGAATCTTGACGTAGCTGTTTTGAGTTACTCCTCTTCCCCTTCAAATTTTTCTTTAGGATGACGCAGTTGGTTTTTTGGTTGTTGGTTCTCATCTCTTTTCATCCGGTGCATTTCTCGTCAAGTTGATTCGACCCTCTCCATTTTTTCAAGTTCAATCCTCAGTTGTTTTCTTTTCCCACCTGCCCACCCTTTTTCTTCTCGGAGCCGGAGTCCGTAATGAAGTATCCATCCTACTCGTGCGAAGCATTTGCATTCTTTCAACCGGTGTTTCCCCTTCCAAGTTGCCTTTGTTTTCCCGCCCTCCCACCCCTTGTTCTTCCCGGAGTCTGTGTCTGTTTCGAGCATCAATTTCATCCGTGCAGAGCCTCTTCAGCCTTTTGTCAATTGTTTCAACCGGTGAATTCTCTTTTGTTTGACATTCTTCATCTCTTTTCCGGTGGATTCAATTCAAGGTTTTCGGGTTCATCATATTCTTTTTCGTGGATCAAGTGTTTTCCCTGCTCATTCACATCTCGCCAGTTTATCCTTTTGGAGTGCTCAAGACATCTCAGGAGATTCATCTGTGTTTGAATTAATTCGAGGTTGTCACCTCATTAAAATATTTCAATTGTTTCGGTGCATCATCTATCTGTTCAACATCCCTTTCCAACGGTGTTTTTCTCTTTAGTGGGCCCTAACCCACATGTCTTTTCCCAGGATCTTACCTGACTCGTCTAATTTCCCGGAGCTATTCTCAAATCCTTTTCGAAGTTTGACGTAAATATGAATTTCATCAGTCAGATCTTTTCCAAGTAAATTTCAAATCATTTTCATTGTTTCCTCAACCTCTTCGCTTTTCGTTCCCCAGAGTGCCTTAACAATTTTGGTGGTGTTTCTCGTCGTCATTTGAAGATCGAAGAAGAGTTCCTCTTAAATATTCTCTGTTCTGTCGAAGATTCATGGTTCTAGCTTCATGTTATCCTCTCGAATTATTCCATTTGTCAGATATTCCTTTTCTTACCCATCCGGAGGATGTCAGAACTCGTTTTCCATTTTCTTTTCACAGGAGGCCATCGTTCCAGAAGAATTCTTCGTCCTCACATTTCAGCTACCGTTATCCAATTATCCCAGTGCTTCGTTCAAGTGTTCTTTAATCAGGTCATGATCTCTTTGTTCTTTTGCATCTAAATCCCCTCTAGCATATTGGTTCCTCTAATTCTTCCCGGTGATTCATTCTCTTTCATTAGTCATTTTCGAGTTCTTACGGTGGTTCTTTCAAGATTTTTTCTTCTTCTTTGATTATCATATTAATTCATTCGTTCTTTCCAATCTACTAGTGGTTCATGGAGACTTTCTCAAGTTTTGTGCCACATTCCCCTTAATCCTTTTTCAACAAGTATAATTTGCATGCCAAATATGCTTGTCATCAATTATATTTGATTAGGATAAGCATAACATAATTCTTATTCTTACTTCTTCGTCGCTAAGTAATCCCTTCCTTCAGAGTTGGTTCTTGATGAATAAATTCTAGTTCCAAGTGTTTTCATTTTTTCTTTTCCGGAATCCAAATTTTCCTCGACCATCTCGTCGGAACCTCCATCTAAATCACCGCAAGGCTTGAATCTTTATTCTTTCATCCTTCATTTCTATCTCACAATCCCTTTGTCACTGGAGGTTTTCATGGTGGTTCTTCATGATTTAATTCATTCTTCAAGAGTTCATCAAGATTTTGTTTGTGGAGTTCAAGTATCTTTTCTTCTCACGTCTCGAAGTGCAATTAAATTCTCTGTATTCTTGTGAAGTGGAGTTTTGCATTTCTTCATTCTTCTCAGCTATTCAATCTTTTCCGTTTGGGGCCGGTTGTCACCTCACAATTTTGAGATGTTTTCCTTAAGTCCACAACAAGCTTATTCTTTCGTTGTTGATTTTCTCAACAACTCCGTTCAAGCCTTCCTTCTAAGTTCTTCTCATTCCATTCTTTAAATTCTTCCGGAGACATTGCGTTGTTCATCTCATCAAGTGCCATCCCATCTCGTGAAGTTCATGTTCTATTCCTTCCATTTTCAGCCGGAGTGCTGCCTAAATTCTTCCATTCTTATTCCTTTCCTATCTTCTTCTAACCGGAGTGGTTTCAGAATATATCTTTTTCTTGAGGTTTTCATTCTCTTCATATTCGTCGTTTCTCTTTCTACCCGAGTGCTCTCGACCTTGTTCATCTCCTCTCTTGCGTTCTTACTTCACATCTTCCTCTTTCTCTTCCGTCTCGTTCCTAAGATCTCGGGACGAGATCTCTTGCTAGTGGAGGAGTGTTGTAACGCCCCGAATCCGATGCGCCAGGTGTCTTCCAGTTATTCGCCGTCGTTGCAATGTCATTTGCTTGCGTATTGCATTTTTCCATGTCATCATATGCATTGCATCCTCATGTTTTTCAAACTTGCATCCGTTCGGGTTCCGCCGGTTCTCTCCGTTGTCCATTCTGAGCACACACACACTCGCACGCGCCCGTCGCACCTCTCAGACCTTGTTTCTTGAGCGGGAGAAAAATGTTCTCGGAATGGAACGAGATTTTCCGAGTGGCCTTGGTAAATCACCGGTAGACTGCCCGTCAAATTTCGTTCCATTTGGAGGTCGTTTGATGCCCCAATGGTTAACCGAGTTAACCGAATCCCCCTTCCCTTTGCAACCCAGCACCTCTTGACACAGCCCACCTAGCCCATCTAACTTCACTCCATGCTCTCCGCCGTTCGATCACGATCGCGTGGGCGAAAAACCGCTCCCCATTTGAACACTCCTAGCTCCCTATACCTATAAATATGTGCCTCTCCCCCGAAATTTCTTGCAGTCCAAACCCTAGCCTTCCTCTTCCTCGCGCCGCCGGACGTGTCCACTCGTGCCGGACATGTCCACTGCCCCGCAGCCACGTCGCTCCGGCCAGTCCCGTAGCCCCACGTGTCCCCGCCGCCGTCCTCCACCGCGCGTCGCCGCGAGGCCTGCCGAGCCTATCGCGGGCCCGTGGGGCCCGTCTGCCGCCTCCACCGTCCGCCCGCGATCGCCCGCGCCCGGGCCCGCTGCCCGCAGAGTTCGCCCACGCCTTCCGGTCGCCTCCGCCGGCCTGCCCGTGCGCCGCCCCCTCGCCGCGGATGCCCCCGCGCCCGAGCCCGCGGCCTCCGTCGCCCGGCGCCGCCCTCCGCCGGCCAGTGCCCTCGCCTCCGCCCTGCTGCAGCGCCCCGGCCGGATCTCGCGCCGCGACTCCAGGGGCCGCCGGATCCTGCCCGCCGGCGCCCGTCCGCGCCGCCCTGCCCGCTCCGGCCTCCCCCCTCGCCGGCGACTCTCTCCGGCCTCCTCCCTGATCTCCGGCATCTTCTTCCTCCGAGCTTTGGGGAACCTCGATCCGCGCGCGCGCCAGATCTGGATCCAAATCCACGAGGTTAACTTCGTTTTCCCACTAAGTCCCAAAAATTGTTGCATTCTGGTCTCCACTTTGACATGCCATAACTTCATGTGTGCTGCTCCGTTTTGTGCGTGTAATATATCAAATGTCCATTGTGAGATGCTCTTCATTTTGTTCCATTGTGCCATGCTTGTTTGAGTCCATCCTGATTCCCTAATCATTGTTGCAAGAGTGCTATATGATGTTAACCTGCTGAAACTGTTATAACTTGCTGATTTGTCATTTTCGTTGCATTTTGTGTCTACATCCTATGAGCTGGATGTCTACATGAGTTTTGAGCCACATCATGCCATCTTTACATTGGTGCAATCCGTGTATTTTTTGAGTCTTGTAGTGAGTGCATCAAGCTCGTGAAGTAGGGTACTTGTTGTTACTGTTTTGCTTGGCTGAAACTGCTATATCATGTTGCTATGTTTGATTCATGCAACCATCCATTATATGAATAATCTGGAGATTTTCACTAAGGATGTTTTGTTACACATGTCATGCTCTATCTATCTATGCCCTTGGTTTCATTTATAACCTGATGTAGCTTGTTGTAATCTTGCTCTCAAATTGTTAAATAATGTTGTTGTCAGCCTGTTAACATTAAGTTCAGTTTTTCCATGTGTTTGGCTAGTGATCCATGAACCCTATGACTATGCTATTGCCATTTTTAGCTTCATAATTATGTCACCTTACTGGTGGTCACCTTTACATGCCATGTAATGCTCTGTGGAAAGTGGTACAAGCTCACCAACATGCCTACTTATCGTTGTTCCTGCCATGTACTGTTATTCTGAATCTGTCATATCACTTGCCATGGATCCTACCATCTTTTCTGTTGATCGTTGGAATTAATTCAGTAAGGGAGTTTTGTTCTTTGTCTTTATTATTATCATGCCATGCCTTTGTTTGCCATGGCAAGTTCCTGTAGCATGTTGTTTGATAGCTCTAAACATTGCAACCTGATGTTTTTGCTGCCATGTCCAGTGATTTCTGCTAAGTGTGTGAAACTGTTATTACTTGCAATCTTGCCATGTCCTTTTGAGCATGTTCTGGTGATTTCTGGAGATAGCTCAGTGTTCATGTTTGGTCATGCTTTACCTATACATCACGTCCATGCCATTTGTCTTCATGTTGAGGTGTTGTAGCATATTGTTTTGATGCTTGCAAGATGCCTTGTTGCTGTTTTGGACAGATTATTGTTATTTCTCGTTTGGAGCGTATGTGTTGCACCGTTGCTCCGCTTGGAGGGTGCTCTATATGAAACTTGCTTAGATTTGCATGTAGTTTCATCTTGTCATGTTGCATCCATCTTTTGAGAGTGTCTACTTGATGTTTGTATGCATTTTGCATCAATGCCATGTTTAACTTGTTTTGCTCATACCTTCTAGACCGTAGCTCCGAACTAAATTAACTTTATATGTAACTTGACTAGAATTTCATGTAGATCATCTTGATGCATTTTAACTTGCTCTTTAACAACTTGAACACAAGGTTTATTCAGATCTAGACCAATTTCTAAATTTACATATGGGGTCTTTCCGGTTTTGTCATATGTTGTTTCCGGCCTCATTTAAATTTGCTTTGATGTGTGGGTCTTGTATGCATCATCTCTTGCCATGAGTAGCTTCGTATTGCCTTTGTCATGCATCATGCTTGGTTGTCCATCATGTCTTGTCTATGTGTTGTGTGTTTACCTTATTGTTTGCTTCTTTCCGGTTGTTCTTCTTCTCGTTAGTTCCTATTTCATTGCGATCGCGAGGATTCTTTCGTCTACGCTTGGTTCGTCTTCGTGGCTTCATCTTCTTCATGGACTCGTTCTTCTTCCTAGCAGGATTTCTGGCAGGATGACCATCACCTTGGATCTCACTACTATCATTGCTATTCTAGTTGCTTCATTCTATCGCTATGCCGCGCTACCTATCTCTTGTTGATCAAGCCTCCCAAATTGCCATGTCAGCCTCTAACCTTTTCGCCCTCTCTAGAAAACCATTGCTTGGCTATGTTACCACTTTGCTCAGCCCCTCTTATAGCTTTGTTAGTTGCAGGTGAAGTTGAAGATGGCTCCATGAGGGACAGGATTATGTTGGGATATCACAATATCTCTTATTTAATTAATGCATCTATATACTTGGTAAAGGGTGGAAGGCTTGGCCTTATGCCTGGTGTTTTTTCCCACTCTTGCCGCCCTAGTTTCCGTCACACCGGAGTTACGTTCCTTGATTTTGCATTCTTACGCGGTTGGGTGATTTATGGGACCCCCTTGACAGTTTGCTTTGAATAAAACTCCTCCAGCAAGGCCCAACCTTGGTTTTACTATTTGCCTACCTAAGCCTTTTTCCCTTGGGTTTCCGGAGACCGAGGGTCATCTTTATTTAACCCCCCCGGGCCAGTGCTCCTTCGAGTGTCGGTCCGAACTGAGCAGCCTGCGGGGCCACTTCGGGGAAACTTGAGGGCTGGTTTTACTCGTAGCTTGTCTCATCCGTTGTGCCCTGAGAACGAGATATGTGCAGCTCCTATCGGGATTTGTCGGCACAGTTGAGTGGTCTTGCTAGTCTTGTTTTACCATTGTCGAAATGTCTTGTAAACCGGTATTCCGAGACAGTTTGGGTCTTCCTTGGAGAAGGAATATCCTTCGTTGACCGAGAGAGCTTGTGATGGGCTAAGTTGGGACACCCCTACAGTGTATAAACAATCGAGAGTCGTGCCCGCTGTCACATCCCTTGTTCTGGTATGCACTAGTCTAGCCCTTCATGTGTGCATCATGTTTAAATTTTATTTAAGTTGAAATGGGGATTTCTCAAACCCTAGCACCAGATCAAATCAACTAGGTTCAAATAAAAACATTCTCAATGAACCAAAAATGCTCTTCAGAAAAGTTCATTATTTTTTGATTGGTCTAGAAGCTCTCCCAAAAATGGTGCACATTTTTCTAGGCCATTCTGGATTTTTGAATTAAATCACACGGTATTTGCATTTGGGCATTTAATTTCTAAATAATAGTTTAAATGCTCAAATAATCACAAACTGAAATGTTTGCTGTTGGAAATATTCCAAACAGTGACATTGAGCAGTTTCATGATTTTTGGAAATGCCCTGGCATTTTTATTAAAGCCAAACACAATTACAGAAAATAGAAAATGGAAATAAAAGGAGAGCGAGGTTACCTGTGCAACTTACCTGGCAGCCCAGCTGGCCCAGCACTGTAGCTAAGGCCCAGCCCACCAGGGCGAAGCGGTCGTCTTCAACCCCTGCCAGTAGGCAGAGGCATGTCGACGCGCGAGCGATCGCCGTGGCCACCTCCCTGCTTGCTTCCTCTCTTCGCCGACCCTTCTCGAGATGCCATGGAGACGCCCGCTCCTCCTCCTCCTCTGTTTCTCTCTCCCGCGCAGCTGCGCGCCCCCATCGCCGCCGCTTGCCGTTGCCGTCCCCAGCGCCACTGCCTCGCCTCCCTGCTGTGGCCATCGGCTACGCCAAAGCGCCCTGGAGCTCCAAGCCAACGGAGGCAAGCCCGGAAGCCTAGGAATGTCGCCAGCATCTCGTCTTCATCGTCGGGCACTAGAGATCGGCGCTGCCGATTCGTCGTCCACAGGGCCTCCCCGAGCTCGCTGACCCCCTCTCCGACCCTGCTGTCAGCTCCTCTTCCTCTCCCCCTAGATCTCGTCCTCGTTTGGCCTCCGTAGCCGCAGTTTCTACCGCAACCGAAAGCTCCCCTCCGCCGGCCGTGGCGCCGTCGTGGCTAGAGCCATAGTGGCTCGAAGCCAAGCTCACCATTGTGCTCATCACACCACCAGGAGCCCGTAGCCACCACCAGCTCCTCCTTCCGTGCACCGCAGCACTGATCCCGCGAACACCCGAACGCCGGCCGCCACATTCGTGCTCACCGGCGTCATCTCCGGCCAACCCCGCACACACCGCCTGCACCACTCGACGTGCGAGTCCACTAGCAGCACGTAGCACGCCTCCGCCGTCGTTTTGGTCGCCGGAGCGCGAAACCCGCGCTGCTCCGCCGTGTATGGCATCACCGGTGTCATGTCGTCGGCATGTTTGACCTGTTCGACCCAGGGTTTGACCTCCCTAGGGTCAACACACGTGGGCCCCTCCCCTGACTAGATTAGTTTAGGACTAATTACCCCTGCTGACATTGACAGTGGGCCCAGTGGCTGTTAATTTGCTTAGATAGATTTAATTAACCATGTTAGTTAATTGTGTCATTGACGTGTCGACCCCACTGGTCAGGTTTGACCTGGGTCAACCCTGTTGACCGCTGACATCACAGCGACGTCACCCTAACGCAATAAAGTATTTTCTGGATTTAAGTTTATTCAGGAAATTCCAGAAAATGTTATAAACTTCTAAAAATCATATAAAATCAACTGTAACTCAGAATGGAATATTTTATATATGAAAAATGATCAGAAAAATCCAATCTATCCATCTGTACCATTTGCATGCATCTTAGAACAACTTATAGCTGTTTTTTAGTACAAGTCATATAAATGGCATTTAAACCTTCACATATGGAGTTTGGATTTGAATTTTGGATTCAAACCAACTTCATTTAACTTGTTGCTAGTTGCACTAGCTCAAACCACAGCATATTGCCTTATCATGATCATGCATCATATTGTGCATTGAATTGATTGTGTTCTTCCTTGTTTGCCGGTATTTGTCCCCTCTCGGTAAACGATGTTCCGATGTTGTGATCGTTGACACTGATGAACACTCAATGCTATCTTCAGAAGTGCCAGGCAAGCAAAACCCCCTTGTTCATTCCGATACAATCCCACTATCTCGCTCCTGCTCTCTTTTACTGCATTAGGACAACAACGATTCATCTGTTACTTGCTGCGGTAGCTGAACCCCTTTATCCTCTACATGACCTGTCATTGCCACAGTAAATAGATGAAACCCACTAGCATGAGTAGGAGTTGTTTGAGCCCTGTTGTGCCTACTCATTCATGCTTGTTTGTCATGCCTGCTACTGCTTAGAGTTGAGTCCGGTCTGATTCATCGGGGATGAATTGGAGGTGTGTGAACATGTCCTACTATGTGTGAGCTAAGTGTGTGAACATGATTCGGTAAAGGTAGCAGTGAGAGGCCATGTAGGAGTACATGGTGGGTTGTCTCATTGGAGCCGTCCTTAGGAACTGAGTTCTGTGTTTGTGATCCATGAACAGTTACTACCACACGTTGGGTTCCGGTAACTCGACCCCTCTTGACTTATTAATCAACATGATCCCTGTCCAGGAGTTGCAACTAGTTTCTGGTGTTTGTAGGTAGTGTTAGTAGTCTACCAAGTGGCACCCGGTATAGGTGGGCTTGGGACAGACTAGGCACAGTGGCCCGGTGTACCAAGGGGCACCCGGACGGTGGACTTGGGAACCCTGCACACATCGTTTGGGGCCGTGAGCGACACCCTGGCCGGATCTCCTTGCGGATGGAACC
Organism: Triticum dicoccoides; assembly: GCF_002162155.2. NCBI lineage: Eukaryota > Viridiplantae > Streptophyta > Magnoliopsida > Poales > Poaceae > Triticum > Triticum dicoccoides. The sequence goes on from NC_041385.1 coordinate 287,943,608, forward strand.
CGAATAGGCGATAAACCTGGATGAGAGACTTGTGTGGTTAGTCAGGTCGTGGCTGACACCCTCGCTGGGCTTCCGCTTGAAGGTTGCCGAGTACATGTCGTGTAAATGGCGGTAAGTGGTGAGAGCGTGTGTGAAGAAGTACACCCCTGCAGGGTTAACATTATCTATTCGAATAGCCGTGTCCGCGGTAAAGGACTTCTGGGTTGCCTGTATAGTTCATAGACAAGTGAAAGTGGATATTCTAAAATAAGCAAGATAAGCGTGAGTGCTATGGATGCCGTTCTCGTAGGGAGATGGGAGCGGATCCATAGTGGTGTATTGATATGGTGAATATGTGGACTCATGTGCGCCACCTCAAAAGAGTTACTTGCAGTCGTAGTTTAGGATAGCCACCGAGTCAAAGCTGGCTTGCTGCAGTTAAACCCCACCACCCCGTTTGTTGATAATGATGCATATGTAGTTAGTTCTGATGTAAGTCTTGCTGGGTACATTTGTACTCACGTTTGCCTATTTTATGTTTTTGCAGAGAGACTTCAGTCTTGCTAGTAGTACCGCGTGGACTCTGACGTTTAGCTTGTTACCTCAGCTACGATCTTGTGCCCTTGGCAAGATCTGGTAGATAGTCAGGCTTCTCAGCCTTTTTCATTTGTAGATGTCTGTACTCAGACATGTTAAGCTTCCGCTTGTGCTTTGACTTGTATGCTCTGAATGTTGGGTCATGAGACCCATGTTTGTAATATCTCGCTCCTCGGAGCCTACTGAATAAAATGCTTGAGTCGTAGAGTCATGTTGTGATGCCATGTTGTATTTGCACATATCGAGCATATTGTGTGTATGTTATTGAAATGCTTGGTATGTGTGGGGTCTAACAACCTAGTTGTTTATCCTTGGTAGCCTCTCTTATCGGGAAATGTCTCCTAGTGCTTCCACTGAGCCTTGGTAGCTTGCTACTACTCTGGAACACTTAGGCTAGCCGGCATGTGTCCTTCTTCGTTCCTGTGTCTGTCCCTTCGGGGAAATGTCACCCGGTGTCTACCGGAGTCCTGTTAGCCTACTACAGCCCAGTTTACCGGAGTCCTGCTAGCCCAGTTGCTACAGCCCAGATTCACTCGCTGATGACCGACACGTTCGTTGTTGGGTCATGTATGCCTGTCCTTGTAAGTTAGTGCCACTTTGGGTTCACGACTAGCCATGTCAGCCCGGGTTCTTTGTCATATGGATGCTAGGGCCACTATCATGTATGTGAGCCAAAAGGCAAAAACGGTCCCGGGACAGGTAAGGTGGCACCCGCGGGAATACCGTGCGTGAGGCCGCAAAGTGATATGATGTGTTACATGCTAGATCGGTGTGACTTAGGATCGGGGTCCTGACATCGGTGGTTATGTGGCAGATGGGAATTTGTTATTATCTAGTTGTAGAGAACTTGACACTTGACTTAACTAAAACACATCAACCGCGTGTGTAGCCGTAATGGTCTCTTTTCGGCGGAGTCCGGGAAGTGAACACGGTTTTGGGTTATGTTTGACGTAAGTTGGAGTTCAGGGTCACTTCTTGATCATTGCTAGCTTCACGACCGTTCCGTTTCTTCTCTTCTCACTCTTGTTTGCGTATGTTAGCCACCATATATGCTTAGCCACTGCTGCAACCTCACCACTTATCCTTTCCATTCCCATTAAGCTTTGCTAGTCTTGATACCCATGGTAATGGGATTTCTGAGTTCTCGTGGCTCACAGATTACTACAACAACAATTGTAGGTACAGGTTATGTGATGCTCATGACACGAGAGCGATGTTTGCTTGTCTTGGAGTTCTTCTTCTGCTTCTTCTTCGATCAAGGGATAGGTTCCAGGTCGGCAGCCTGGGCTAGCTGGGTGGATGTCGTTTGAGTTTCTGTTTGTGGTTCATCCGTAGTCATATGTTGATCTTGTGTATGATGATGTTGTATTCGTGTGTCATTCCATGCCTCTTGTATGTATCCCCAACTATTATGTAATGGTACGATGTAATGATATCCACCTTGCAAGAGCATCTCCAATATGCGCTTGTATCCTTGGTGGGACCTTCGTGTTCTGTTAGGATAGGGTCGCATATTGGGTGTGACAGGATCATTAGAGACAAGACCTCAGACATCGTGATAGTCGACCCCTTCTACATGTGTGCCAAGATCTTGGGCAGTGCTGGGGACTGGCAAGTCACAAGTTCATACCTCGAAGGGGTCATTCTCGCAAACCCAGATAAGGATAACTTCCTTGTGCCTTACTTTCCTGAGTAAGTCATCCCTGCACCGCCCCATAACATATGATTTCTTAGATTTCGATCGTTTTTTTTCTAACATTCCGTGTTTTGTGCAGTGACACACATTGCACACCCATCCTCTTAAGCCCAAAATATTCCATGGCCACGTATTTTGACTCGGACCGTCAGTCGAAGAAAGACTACACAAATATCAAGAAAGTTCTTGATGAAGCTCTCCCCGGCTACGCCAGTCTGGAGGCACCTTCAGCAGGCCAATTCGTAGGTACGACAAGCACGTGTTCACCCACAATACGACGTTCCCCTACGTCAAGAAGCCGCCTGGCGGTCAGAAGGATGCCTACTACACCCTCCATCACATGCGGGCGATCGTACGGGACCATAATCACCTTCTGCTACCAAATAATCTCAAAGATTGGGCTGCACGCTTGTCGACAATCCAAGACGCAGACATCAGACAAGAACTCTTTCGCATCCAGTCGGTTTGCGGAAATCATCCATCAAGATGTCCTTCATACCTCGGGGTAGTTCTACCTCAGATATCAACCGTCCAACAGTGAGATAAAAACAACGCTACAAATGCAGGCTGACAACGACCGCGATTTCATGGCCATCATGATAGACGTCGGCTTCATCCATGCTCCGGTCCCTGAGTCGAGTCGAAAGTAGTGATGATATGTAGTTCTGAAATATCGATTAGCTCATGTTGTAATTAAACTTTAATGAACTTGTATGTCTCTTTAGTTTGGACAGTCGTTCAACTTATATGTAATCGATGCTATTTATTAGTAGGACCATGAATCGTGCTATTAATGTGTTGCTTTTCTCTTTCGATCCTTTCGTTGCATACTTATATATTGCTTATGTATTGTCTGTGAATTTCTAGTAACGTTTTGTTTGTCTAGTGCATAGAGATGCCGTCGTATGTCGTGTACAAGGGTAAGGTTCCCGGAGTCTACGACGACTGGGAGGAGTGTCGGAGACAGGTTCACCATTTCAGCGGTAACAGTTACAAAGGGTACACCACTAGGGCGGAGGCGGAAGCTAGATACGCGCGCTATCTAGCAGGAGAGAGGAGGGGGCGTTGGAGGAACCGGATGAAGACCAGTTTCATCATGATGATGCTCATCGTGATGACCGCAGTTCTCTTCTATGTGATGGTAGTTTAGATGATCGATATCGACTTGTAATGTGAAGACAAACTCGCTACTCGCGGTCTCGAGACTTTTATTGTTCTAACTTTGTTCGGTATTTTGAATTTGGAGACTAATATGATGAATTGTATTCGGAGAGTAATCTTCTATTGTATTCGATAAATCTGTTGTTTATATGTTGTGTTGTCTATATTTTATGTAGTAATATATTTTGTAACATGTGCAAATATCAGAAAAGAAAAAAAGTCCTAATATTCATACTAGTGGCGCATCATACTGCACTTTAGTGGTGCACTGCAATAAACACACTAGTGGCGCATTAACTAGAAGTGTGCCATTAGTAACCCAGAGCACAAGGTAAATATGCCCCCCTGGGAGGCATAGTAATGGCGCACTGTTTGACATACTAATGGCGCACTTCCAGGTGCGCCACTATTGTCTGGTATAATACTAATGGCGCACCAGGGGTGCGCCATTAGTACTAGTTACTAGTGGCATGATGATAGTGGCGCACCTGTAGTGCGCCATTAATGGCCAAAATAGGTGCACCACTAATTAGCCTTTTCCTAGTAGTGCTACAGTAAACTATGTGGTATAAGCCTTAGCCAAAACTACAGATCAGTTAAAGAAGTCAGTAGTCATGGGCTAAGGTGGCGCGTGAGGCTACAATTTATGGAGGAGGACAAGTAATCAATGGTTACAGACTGGAGTAACACATCAGAACAGGCTTAAATTTTGTCAAATAGTGCTTGTTCCGCCAGTTCAAATAGGTACTACAGAGGCAGTGCTAGTGTTCATCGGTTCATCTGCACAACGCAACTTGCTGCATACACAGGAGAGAGGCAGTGTGCAGTAAGCTGCTGCCTGCTGCTAGTCCTCCGTATGTCCCGGTTAAAATCTGGACCACGCAAAGAAAGTCTGACGTCCCAAAACATCAGGTGCTACCTTTTCTAAGTATTTTATAAACATATATTTTGTTTAAGAACAATTACACTGGTTTGTGGTATTTTTTCGCAGGACCATTATTTATCAAAGGTGTCACAAAGGAGCGTACTCCAATATTATTTTTGCGCTAGCACATTCGTGTCGTGTTCTAGACGGATACATGCGCAAGTCGCCGCCACCGCTACATCAACACGCGCAACGGACTCGTCGTCCGTGCCCGCGGCCGACTCGCCCGCGTCCTTGTCGTTTCCAACGCTGCGGCTGACTCTTTCGTCCGTGCCGGCTTACAACGCCGGTGCCGACTCTCCCCATTCGCGCCGGCTTACGATGTCACGGCTGACTCATCTGTCTGCTCTCGCGACCGACTTGGCCGCGATTAATTTCAGCTTCACCATGGTGATCATCTACTCCATGGTGGATAATTTTTGTCCTAACATATCAGGTGAAATTCATCCAGTATATTTGTCAGGACCCCGATCCTATGCCACACCGATCTAGCATGTAACACCTCATATCACTTTGCAGCCTCCCGCACGGTATTCCCACGGGTGTCGCCTTACCAGGCCCGGGACCATTTGACCCTTTTGGCTCACGTATATGATAGTGTCGCTAGCATCCATATGACAAAGAACCCAGGCTGACATGGTTAGTCGTGAACCCAAAGTGGCGCTAACTTATAGGGACATGCATACATGACCCAGCAACGAACATGTCGGTCATCAGCTAGTGAATCCGGGCTGTAGCAGCTGGGCTAACAGGACTCCAGAGAATCCGGGCTATAGCAGGCTAACAGGACTCTGGTAGACACCGCGTGACATTTCCTCGAAGGGACAGACATAGGAACAAAGAAGGACACATGCCAGCCAGCCTAAGTATTCGAGAGCAGTAGCAAGCTATCAAGGCTCAGTGGAAGCACTAGGAGACATTTCCCGGTAAAAGAGGCTACCAAGGATAAACAGCTAGATAGTCAGATCCCACACATACGAAGCATTTCAATAACATACACACAATATGCTCGATATGTGCAAATACAACATGGCATCACAACATGACTCTACAACTTAATTATTTTATTCAACAGGCTTCGAGGAGCGAGATATTACAAACATGGGTCTCATCACCCAACATTCAGAGCATACAAGTCAAAGCACATGCGGAAGCTTAACACGTCTTAGTACAGACATATACAAAATGGAAAAGGCTGAGAAGCCTGACTATCTACCAGATCTTGCCGAGGGCACAGGATCGTAGCTGAGCTAGCAAGATAAACGTCGAAGTCCAAGCGGAACTACTAGCGAGACCGAAGTCTCTCTACAAAAACATAAAATAGGCAAACGTGAGTACAAATGTACCTAGCAAGACTTACATTAGAAGTAACTACATATGCATCATTATCAACAAAGGGGATGGTGGGGATTAACTGCAGCAAGCCAGCTTTGACTCGGTGGCTATCATGCACTATGACTGCAAGTAACTCTTTTGAGGTGGTGCACACGAGTCCCCATATTCACCATATCAATACACCACTGTGGATCCGCTCCCGTCTCCCTACGACAACGCCGTCCATAGCACTCACACTTATCTTGCGTACTTTAGAGTATCCACTTTGACTTTTCTATGAACTGTATAGGCAACCCAGAGGTCCTTTACCGCGGACGCGGCTATTCGAATAGATGATGTTAACCCTATAGGGGTGTACTTCTTCACACACGCTCTCACCACTTATCGCCGTTTACACGACATGTACCCGACAACCTTCAAGCAGAAGCCCAGGGAGGGTGTCGGCCACGGCCTACCTAAACACTCAAGCCTCTAGTCCAGGTTATCGACTATTCAGGTTCCATCCGTAGGGAGTCCGGCCGAGGTTTCCACATACGACCCTGAACGATGTGTACTGGGTTCTGTGACACCAAATGAGCGCCCGCCATACCCGACCATGTGCCTATCGCATCACAGCCCACCCCTCGGGTCAGCGCTGCCCACGGCCTCCAGCATACTACAAACACCAGAAACAACTTGCAACTCCTGGACAGAGGACAAGGGTGGTTAAGAAGTCGAGAGGGGCACTTAAGCATTTCAATGTGTGGCAGTAATTGGTCATGGATCACAAACACAGAACTCAGTTCCTGAGGACGGTTTCAATGAGACAACCCACCATGTACTCATACATGGCCTCCCATCGCTACATTTATCAGATCGTGTTCACACACTTAGCTCACATACAGTAGGACATGTTCATCACCATTCCGGGTCATCCCTGATGAATCAGACCTGACTCAACTCTAAGCAGTAGCAGGCATGACAAACAAGCATGAATGAGTAGGCACATCAGGTCTCAAACAACTCCTACTCATGCTAGTGGGTTTCATCTATTTACTGTGGCAATGACATGTCATGCAGAGGAAAGGGGTTCAACTACCGCAACATGTAACAGTTGAATCGTTGTTGTCCTATGCAGTAAAAGAGAGCAGGAGCGAGAGAGTGGGATTGTATCAGAATGAACAAGGGGGATTGTATCGTTGTTATACCCAATATGCGACCCTATCCTAAAGGAACTCGAAGGTCCCACCAAGGATAGAAGCGCATATTGGAGACTCTTTTGCAAGGTGGATATAATTACATCGTACCATTACATAATAGTTGGGATACATACAACAGGCATACCATGCCTCATGAATACAACACCATCATACACAAGAGCAGCATCCGACTACGGATGAAACAGAAACAGAAACTCAAACGACATCCACCCTGCTAGCCCAGGCTGCCAACCTGGAACCTATCCCCTGAACGACGAAGCAGAAGAAGGACTCAACAACAAGCAAGCATCTCTCTCACATCATGATCATTGCAACCTGTACCTGCAACTATTGTTGTAGTAATCTGTGAGCCACGAGGACTCAGCAATCCCATTACCATGGGTATCAAAACTAGCAAAGCTTAATGGGAATGGAATGGATAAGTGGTGAGGTTGCAGCAGCGACTAAGCATCATATGGTGGCTAACTTATGAGTACCAGAATAAGATGAGAAGCTACGCAAACGGTCGCTAACTAGTAATAATCAAGAAGTGATCCTGAACTACTTACATTCAAACATAACCCCACCGTGTTCTCTTCTCGACCCTCTCGAAAAGAGACCATCAGGGTTACACACACAGTTGGGTATTATTGTTTGAACCTGGTGTCAAGTTCTCTACAACCGGATATTAACAAATTCCCATCTGCCACATAACCGCAGGCATGGCTTTCGAAAGTTTAAACCCTGCAGGGGTGTCCCAACTTAACCCATGACAAGCTCACGATCCACAGAGACAATCCTCCATCGCGTGACATCTGATCAGACTCGGGATCCCGGTGCACAAGACATTTCAACAATGGTAAAACAAGTCTAGCAAGGCCTCCCGACGTGACGACACCCTAATAGTATCCGCGCCTATCTCGTCTCAGGCCACGACGGATGAGCTATGGTTACAGTGACGAAAATACCCCAAGTTGCCAAGGGGCGGCGCCACAAGCTGCTCTAGTTTAGGACCAACACCATTAGCACTGGCCCCCCTGTTTCTGTAGAATTACTCCTCGGGTAGCGCTAGCTCCCTATGTAGCAAATTTAATATAAAGTTTAGTTATTATGATGGGCTGGTAAAACCAATGTTGGGCCTTGCTAGAAGAGTTTTATTCAAAGCGAACTGTCAAGAGGGGTCCATAAACCCACACCGTGTTAGGGACGCAAAATCAAGGAACATAACACCAGTATGATGGAAACTTGGGTGGCAAGAGTGGAACAAAAGACCAGGCATAAGGTCGAGCCTTCCACCCTTTACCAAGTATATAGATGCATTAATTAAATAAGAGATATTGTGATATTCCAACATAATCTTGTTCCAACATGGAGCAATCTTCAACTTCACCTGCAACTAACAACGCTATAAGAGGGGCTGAGCAAAGCGGTAACATAGCCAAACAATGGTTTGCTAGGAAGGGTGAAAAAGGTTAGAGGCTCACATGGCAACATGGCAATTTTGGAGGCTTGATAAACAAGTGGTAGGAAGCGCGACATAGCGATAGCATCGAAAACAATTAGCAAAGCAATGATAGTAGTGAGATCTAGGGTAATAGTCATCTTGCCTGAAATCCCGCTAGGAAGAAGAACGAGTCCATGAAGAAGACGAAGCCACATAGAAGAACCAAGCGTAGACGAACGAATCCTCGCGATCGCAACGAAACATGATCTATTGAGAAGAAGCACAACCAGAAAGAAGCAAACAACACGGTAAACACAGAACACATAAACATGACATGATGCACAACCAAGAATGATGCATGACAAAGGCTATATGATGCTAGTCATGGCAAGAGAAGATGTATACAAGAACAACACACCAAAGCAGGCTTAAATGAGGCCGAAAACAAAATATAACAATTCCGGTAAGTCCTCATATGCAAATTTTGAAATTGGTCCAGATCTGAATGAACCTTAAGTTGAAGTTGTTAAACAGCAAGTTTAAGAGCACCATGATGATCTACATGAAATTCTAGTCAAGTTACATATAAAGTTCATTTAGTTTGGAGCTACAACCTAGAAGATATTAGCAAAATGAGTCAAACATGGCATTGATGCAAAAATACATTCAAACATCAAGAAAATACTCTCAAAACATGGATGCAACATGATAATATGAAACTACATGCAATTCTAAGCAAGTTTCATATAGAGCATGCTCACAACGGAGCAACGGTGCAACACATACACTCCAACCAAGATATAACAACAATCTGCCCAAAACAGCAAGTAGGCACTTTTCAAACATCAAAACAACATGCTACAGGAAACAAATGAGCATAGACTTGACATGCACATCATGTACAAACAACATACATCAAATATCATTAAGGTTCAGATTCATAGGCATCAATATTAAACCAAAATGATCAATATAAAATGCAACTTTATAACACAGCAATATATGCATGAGCAGGGTTAATATGATAGCAACTTGAGAGCAAGAAAGAGATGATACATCAAGTTAACATAGTACACATAACAAGAGCAAATAACATCATGGAATCATATACATATGGCTCATGGATTAGTAGGAACTAACAAGACAAGATTGAATTTTAAAACGGTTTCAGCAAGTGTAAAACAGCAACATTATGATAGCATGTTTGCAAGCATGGAACAGAGGAATATGTTATCTAAAGATTAGCAAACATGGCATGTGAGCATAGTACTCATAGCATACTACAAAACATGTAAGTGGAGCATCTCCAGAAGAGGCATGGATCACTCAATAACAAGCTCACAACATAGCATCATGAAGTTAACAGAAATCTGGAACATTATATAAGCATGTTCATGGCAATGAAAACATATGCTACAGGACAAGTATATTGCATCAAAAGGCATGGAATGATATATCATAACATATACATCAAAATATGTCAACTAAGCATCTCCAGAATATGCATGGATTAATTGGTAGCATCAAGCTAACATGACAACATTCTATAGCAGTTTCAGCATTGACAGAAAGTTAACAGCAAGTGACCTACTTCAATAGATTGATACACTCACTACAGGGCATATACAAATACATGGATTGCACCCCTGTAAATATGGAATGAAAATGCTCCTAAAACATGTAGACATCATGCTCACAGGATGCACACACAAAATGCAACAAAAATGACAAATCAGCAAGTTACAACACTTTTCAGGAACATGCACTTTTGCAACAGGGATTAATATGCCAATATGCACCCTAACATGAATGCATAGCACACCAACATGTAGAGAATGAAGAGTAGACCATGTGCATATCAAGATCATCATCATAGGATCACCAGATACAAAGAGGTGGCACCCACAAGATGCATACATAAAGTTAACAACCAGCAGATTACAACATTTTATATCAATTAGCAGTTTTGCAACGAAGGTTAAGGCATCAGGATGAATCCTAACATGCATGAAAACTACTCCATCATGAAGAGCATCAAGTGATTATATTCTGACATACTACGCATGCAAAATGGAGCAACATGTACGAAGATATGATGTGATGAACATGCACACATGGAATGATTTTTCAGGGATATACCCCGCGGAAAACTGGACGAGGAGGTCCCGGGACGGAGGGATCCCGGCGCGGGGGCGTGTTTGGATGGACGACATGGTGGATCTGATCCTGGCGACCGGATCTCGCCGGAGACGAGGGAGATGACCGGCGACGGCGTGGATCCGGCGACGAGGTCGTCGGGGAAGGGCGCGGACGGGGCCGGGGAGGCTGGATTAGGTAGAGGAGCAGTCGGATCGGGCACTACGGCGATGGGCCGACGAGCGGAGGCGGCGACGGGGTCGCCGGCGGGCGGGGCGACGGTGACCGAGTGGGGCAGCACCGGCGCGCGGGCGGTGCGGGAGGTTGGCAGTGGCGGAGGGCTCGGAATGCACTCGGGAGGCGCAGCTCGGCGCTCGGGCAACGGCGGGAGGAGGTGAGGCGCGGGAGGAGCGCGGCCGGCGAGCTCGTTGCTAGCGGCAACCGGAGACAGAGCTGGCGCGGGACTCCGGCGAAGCTGGCGGAGCGGCGGCGGAAATCGGGCGTCGATGGGCTTCGAGGGCTCCCCGCAGGCCTGGGCGGGCCGGCGGCAGAGGGGAGCGCGGGGGCGGCATGCTCGGGACAGGTGGCGGGCGCTGAGTGGGTGAGGGTGGCGGCGTGATGACGTGGCGGATGTCGATTGGCCGGGGAAGGGGGAGTTTATATAGGTAGAGGGAGCTAGGAGAGTCCAAATGGGGTGCGGTTTCCACCCACAAGATCGTGATCCAACGATGGAGAGCATGGAGGGGAGTTTGGTGGGCTAGGTGGGCTGTGTGAAAGGGTGCTGGGCTGCAAGAGAAAAGGGGGTTTCGGTTAACTCGGTTAACCATTGGGGCATCAAACAACCTCCAAAGGGAATGAGATTTGACGGGAGGTCTACCTGTGATATACCAAGGCCACTCGGCAAATCTCGACCCATTCCGAGGACGTTTTTCAGCGACTCACAAAACAAGAACTGGGAGGTGCCACGGGCGCGTGCGAGTGTGGTTGGGCTTGGAACGGACAACGGAGAGAACCGGGGGAACCAGAACATATGCAAGTTTTGAAAAACATGCGGGTGAAATGCAGATGATGACATGGCAAAATGCAACACACAAGCAAATGACAAGGCAACAATAGCGAATAACTGGAAGACACCTGGCGCATCGGATTCGGGGCGTTACAGACAAATACCGGCAAACAAGGAAGAACACAATCAATAAAATACAGAATATGATGCATGATCATGACATGGCAAAAATGAGTGTGTTGGGCTAATGCAACTAAAACTAGATGGGTATGAGTCATTTTGAACCAAAGGTACAACCTCAAACTCAATTTATGAATTTAAATAGTGCCTTATCATCTTTGGCACTAAACAGCATGGTTAAGTTGCTTTATCATGCATAAAACTAGTACAGATGGATAGATTGGATTTTTTCGATCATTTTTCATATATAAATCTTTGCATTTGGAGTTACAGATTAATTTCTATGAATTTTAGAAGTTTTAGCTATTTTCTGGAATTTCCTGAACTAAGTTTAATCCAGAAAATGACTTATTATGTCAGCACTGCTTCACTGTGACGTCAGCAGGTCAACTAACCCGGTCCAAGTCAAATCTGACGGCTGGGACCCACATGTCAGCGTCACAACTAATTAACAGAGTTAATTAGTGATAAGTTAAATACTAACCTGAGTTAATTACGGCCTGAGCCCGCATGTCAGTGACTTAGTGGATTAACTAAAAGTTCATTAGCACTAAGCTAAAATTAGCAGGTCCCTGGGCCCACCTGTCATTGACCAAGGGGTGGTCAAACCCCTAGTTAAACGAGTCAATCCCACCGGCGTTGAGTCGCCGGCGAGGCCGAGAGGGCGGAGGCCTTCGGGTTTATTGCTCCGGCGACCAAACGGACGAAGGAAGGGCTCTACGGATAGCTAGGCGAGCACTGCGTCTTCCTGTGTGAGCGAAAGAGGCTGAGACGGCCCAAGCTCGCCGGAACGGAGCTCGCGGCGGTGGCTGGAGTTCGGGTGTGGACGGGGTCGACGCTATGGGGCACTAGGGGTTAAACTGGCAGGTGCTACGCGCTCCTGGGGTTCACCATGCACGGTGACGCACTCAGGCACGAGCTGCGGTGGCCATAGCCACGGCGGCGAGCAACCACGGCGGCGGTGAACTCTCGGCTCCGGTGGACATCGGCGTTAGAGGAAGAAAATGAGCCAGGGAAGGGGGAGATCGGCGTTGAGGCTCACAGTGGATCCGATGGCGTCGTCAGAGAGCTCGGGGATGCGCAGGAGTCGGCGAATTGACGATGACAATCCCTGGCGACCACAACTTCAAGATGAGGTTGGGGACGATGATATGGGGCTTCCGGTGTTGTATTTATTGGCGGAGAGCATCAGGGGAGAGGGCCAGAGGAGAGGATGGGGACGAGAGAGTGAGCGAGGGGGTTCCAGGGGGTGTGTGGCGTCGTCGGAGACGTCCAGGGCGTCGAGGACGCAGGCAAGCAGGGTGGAGGTGGCCGCACAATGGTGCGCGCGCGCCGGGCACGTGCTTTTCCTCCTGGTAGGGAGGAAGACGACAAGGAGGGCCCTGGTGGGCTGGGTCGGCGAGCTGGGCTGCCAGCTGGGCCGTCCTGGTAAGTGGCCCAGGTAGGTCCTTCTCTCTCTCCTTTTCTTTTATTTCTACTTTTCTTTTGTTCTGTAAGTTTGTGGCATTACTAATAATATCTAGACACTTTCAAAAATCACCAAACTGTGCATGCCCACTGTTTGGAATATATCCAACATGAAACATTTTAGTTTGGGATTATTTTGACAATTAAATATTTACTAGCATTTAAATGCCCAAATGCAATTAACCAATGATTTAATCTAGTAAACGCTACTTGTTTTAAGAGGGGTGTTGGGGGTTTTTGTCATCCCCATTCAACTTTCTGTAAAAAGTAAACATGATGCATCACCAAAATCTAGCACTAGGCAAATCAGAACAAGGGATGTGACAACTCACCCCCACTAAACAAAAATCTCGTCCAGAGATTCAAGACGTGAGGTTAGAGGACAAAGGGGACACTAAGTATCACAAACTTCCTGATCCAAGAGTCTTCTCGAGTTTGTTGCTTGTTGACTCAAATTGATCTTGACGTCTTTCCTTTCGAGATCTTCATCAAACATGAGGACAAAAGAGCGAAACATGTCTACATGGATGGATCATCTTAATGATCACAAGATCAACTCACAGAATGAGACGTTGAAACATCTCTCAAGCTGAGATACGAAGCATTCATCCCAAGGGATGGGGTGGAACAGATGTCGAAGGTTCACTAGGTAGACAACAATTCCACACTTAAAAAGGTGGTGATCGTTTATCAACGTAGCGAGGAGTTGAATTGTCATGATACCATATCGAGACACCATAGAGGTGGTGACTCATAGAGTTGTTAACTTAAGTGACAAAAGAATTACTTTTGATACATAGGTCATTGAAGCTCTCTATACCAGCCTGAGGTAATTCCCATATGATCGTTTGACGGAGTTCGAAGGAATGACATACTCGGACTAGTATGGATGATGTGGATTACCTTGTTGAAGACAACGCAATGGATGATTTTGCTTATGATCGGAGATGGATGGAGCCCATGGTAGGACCACTTGGAAATGATTCTGATCAGTAATTACTGAGAAGGGCAGTCCACGGTAGGGTGGCACAATGGCGGTGCAAGTCGGGAACAAAATACAAATGCTGGGAATGATTCTAGTAACTGGGAAGAAGCTCAACAGTAGAGGGTGAGTCCACTGTTTGAAAGGTTGTAGCATAACCGAGGGAACTCAGAGCAATCCTAGTTAGTGCCGGTGATAAAACCTAGATCTTGCGCGTGCTCTCAAAAACTTGAGCATTTCCATATTCATCAAGGTTTTAAATCTTCGTGTCAAGGACCCTAGCAACAAAACATACTACCATGATGAATACCGGTGGAGGATGTAGATGCAAAGGAAGATAATACTTTCTCAGATTACACTTTAGCAAAGCCAAGGAAATAGAATCTGGATGATCGGCCGAGAGACATTTAGCACTCCGCTTCTAATGTTCTCCTTGATGTACTAGCGTATCCCATTCATAGATATGGTTTGATATCTAGAACATCAGGTAAAAGGTCGGACTTCGGAAACACAAAAAATCCATAAGGAACAACTACTGAAATAAATTCTACGAGATCCTTATGGGGAGGTGGCCAACTTCCTCAATCAAGATACTACAATATTGGGTCTTCCGGCTGGGTGTGTTGGCCACGACATCCACTTTACCGGGTTACAAAGAGACCAATATTGTAGTTCTTGGGAAATGTTCCAACCATCATATCTGCGTGTGATTCAGATTTGGTTGGTGCTAGGATATTCCAGAGTCATCAAGTCTAGGAAGGAAAATGAGAGTTGGCAACACAATTCGACGAGATGACGTTGCGAGATTCTCGGGAGATGGACTAGGGTAGTAAGCTCCAAACATGAGCTGGTTCTGCTACAGACATGTGAACACACTGTCTCAGACAAGCATGAACACGTAGTAGGCTTATAATAAAACACTACCGAGTTCAGGTGGGGAACCATCAACAAGGATATCGAAGTCCTTGCATAAGTCTTGCTCTTAAGAAGGAACTTCTTCTCCTTGAACAAATCAATCAGTGGCTTGGTATGCTAGGGATACATATGGAATGAAGGTAGCTAGTCTAACAAACCAATGTATACTTCGCACGTGCATGACTGACTTGGGATGATTCCAAATGAAGCAACATTTACTTTCTCGAGTTCACAGCGACAACTTGCATCATATGCACATGAACTAGAGGAAGTGACTTTTTTTCATCCGAACATATGCTTCATGAATGGAACATGAAGATAATGCTTATAAAGTTTCCAATACTAGCTGGATGTTCAACACAAATCATGGAGAAGGTAGCAGTGTTGCTGATGGGCTCAACAACAATTCATCCAGGTTTCCATGAAGATGGAATTCCATAAATATGTGAAGAAATGATAGCATTGGTCAGACCCAAAAGATATAATGGTGTATGCTCGAGGGATCAACCATGAGTAAGACAACATTATGAACATCGTTGGTTCTGATCTGATTTGATGATAGCACATACTCAAATCAAAGTTTTGATATGACAATAGATCCAACAACTGATCACAGGGACCAATCGATGAAGATATCATCTCTCTTCAACACGCACAAATATATCCCTTGAAATGGACTAAGCTGGCAAGCTTTTCTCTTCCAACTCTCCAAGTTATTGTTTAGCTTAACCAACTAGCTCAAGGGGTAACCAACACAAATTCTTGGAGAATGGCTGGTTTACAAGAACCAACTAGATCACAAACTCAACATATCGGTCAGGTGACAACCTGGTAACAATTCCGAGAGGATATTCGGAAAATCACGTACCACCGATATGTTATTAAGCTCGGGAACAACCTTGCTTTTCTGGGCCAGTCGATATGATCAAAAGAGCGAGTGATCAATACAATCCCAACTCATTGATTGAGGAGTGCACCCGGATATAGGGACTGGGTAGCACGACCAATCCTAGGATGGTGATTTAAGAACCAATGCCCTAGGAATGAAATTGTTATCATTTAACTAACAAGCAATGGGTTGCTAGGAGTATTGATATTCACACATCACAATGCACTTGTCAGCATTCCGTTACAATAACACGGGGACCAAGGAATGAATAAGGATGGCGAGAGTATCACTGCGTCAAGAATTCATAAGAGCGGGTGCAATTCTCATGAATCCTGACATGGAGGGGGTAATCCTCTAGGGTAGAACAGAATCAAAAGCTGTATTGGTATTTTGATTTGCGGAATACAACTGCTTCGACCAAATCCTAGAAATGGATAAGGTACTGGAGTTTGTTTCTCCTAGTCATTCTGGAATAGAATGGCTTGACGGACCACAAGAGTAATAGGTATTGATGAACGAATGCACGCATACTTTTGACTATCAAATGATAGACAAGGGTCGGAATACAACTAAAGAGGGACAACTCAAAGGAGCATATAACTTTCTGAGTTGCGGATGCATAGATGAGTATGTCGAACCAAGTTCAATAGGTTTCTTCCGGATAACCCATGCAGAGAAGGTAGAACTGACAGAGTCACAACATGGAATCGAGAAAATGTCAAGAGCACTCTGGTTGTGATCTTTCGGTTCTGCGAGGAACTTCTGCCATAAGTAGTTCATGGTGTTTGGAAGAAAGAAATACCACGGACCTGAAGAACTATCACAAAGGTTACTAATAACCTAAGGGAACTAGCAAACACTATCAACATGAAGAAAGTAGGGGAATCTCGGGTTCAGAAACCCAGGAGTAGAATATCTACCACTAGGTGGCATCACGGGATGCTTTCGAGAATGATGGCCAGAATAATCACACTGGGAACACAAGACATAGCTAGATTACCAGATGATCCCCTAAGACACATAGGGTCATAATAATAACTCCAACATATATGTTGAGGTAATAGAGTACCTAAACTCAGAAATTAGTGTGATTAATTAACCTGGCCTAAAAGAACATCGAAACCAAAGGGAAAGGATTTTGCAAGTGCATCAGATTGTTTAGAAACCTGGGATGACTCAGACAGCATAACGGCTGTAAAAGTTCAAAAGGATTTGAGACAACCGGCAAAATGGTGGCATAACCACTTGATCATCATAATATCAAGGTTCTGAGATCAACTATGAATACTTGGATATAGAAGGAACTAAACTGAGGCTTGAATTCATCAATCTTGGAAGTCTACGGATTAGTAACATGTGATCCTGATAGAAAACAGAGAAAGCCTAGTTTCTTAACCCCGTAGGAAAAATAGGATGACTCAGATCAGAAGGGCATAAGGTAAAGGAGTAAAAAGAGTCTTACGTTCCCATCCACAATCAATTACCTTATATAACTAAAGAATTTCTAGACTCAAGTTCGACCAGCTTGGCTTGGTAATCCTACAGGCAGTCAGGCTCTGATCCCAAAGCTATCAGGACCCCGATGCCACACCGATCTAGCTTGTAACACCTCATATCACTTTGCGGCCTCACGCACGGTATTCCCACGGGTGTCGCCTTACCAGGCCTGGGACCGTTTCCGCCTTTTGGCTCACGTATATGATAGTGTCGCTAGCATCCATATGACAAAGAACCCAGGCTGACATGGCTAGTCATGAACCCAAAGTGGTGCTAACTTATAGGGACAAGCATACATGACCCAACAACGAATGTGTCGGTCATCAGCGAGTGCATACGGGCTGTAGCAGCTGGCTAACTGGACTCCGGAGAATCCGGGCTGTAGCAGGCTAACAGGACTCTGATAGACACCGCATGACATTTCCCTGAAGGGACAGACATAGGAACGAAGAAGGACACATGCTGGCCAGCCTAAGTGTTCTGGAGCAGTAGCAAGCTACCAAGGCTCACTGGAAGCACTAGGAGACATTTCCCGGTAAGAGAGGCTACCAAGGATAAACAACTAGATAATCAGATCCCACACATACCAAGAATTTCAATAACATACACAAAATATGCTCGATATGTGCGAATACAACATGGCATCACAACAAGACTCTACAACTCAAGTATTTTATTCAATAGGCTCCGAGGAGAGAGATATTACAAACATGGGTCTCATGACCCAACATTCAGAGCATACAAGTCAAAGCACATGCGGAAGCTTAACATGTCTGAGTACACACATCTACAAATGGAAAAGGCTAAGAAGCCTGACTATCTACCAGATCCTGCCGAGGGCACATGATCGTAGCTGAGGTAGCAAGCTAAACGTCGAAGTGCAAGCAGAACTACTAGCGAGACCGAAGTCTCTCTACAAAAACATAAAATAGGCAAACGTGAGTACAAATGTACCCAGCAAGACTTACATCAGAACTAACTACATATGCATCATTATCAACAAAGGGGATAATGGGGTTTAACTGCAGCAAGCCAGCTTTGACTCGGTGGCTATGCTAAACTATGACTGCAAGTAACTATTTTGAGGTGGCGCACACGAGTCCACATATTCACCATATCAATACACCACTGTGGATCCGCTCCCGTCTCCCTACGAGAACGCCATCCATAGCACTCACACTTACCTTGCGTATTTTAGAGTATCCAATTTCACTTGTCTATGAACTGTATAAGCAACCCAGAGGTACTTTACCCGGGATGCGACTATTCTAATAGATGATGTTAACCCTGTAGGGCTGTACTCCTTCACACATGCTCTCACCACTTATCACCGTTTACATGACATGTACTCGACAACCTTCAAGCGGAAGCCCAGCGAGGGTGTCGGCCACGGCCTACGTAAACACTCAAGTCTCAAGTCCAGGTTATCGCCTATTCAGGTTCCATCCGCAGGGAGTCCGACCGAGGTTTCCACATACGGCCCCGAACGATGTGTACAGGGTTCCGCGACACCAAACGGGCGCGCGGCATACCCGGCCACGTGCCTACCGCATCACAGCCCACCCCTCGTGTAAGCGCTGCCCACGGCCTACAGCATACTAACAACACCAGAAACTACTTACAACTCCTGGACAGAGGACAAGGGTGGTTAAGAAGTCGAGAGGGGCACTTAAGCATTCCAATGTGTGGTAGTAACTGGTCATGGATCACAAACATAAAACTCAGTTCCTGAGGATGGTTTCAATGAGACAACCCACCATGTACTCCTACATGGGCTCTCACCGCTACCTTTATCAAATCATGTTCACACACTTAGCTCACACACAGTAGGACATGTTCATCACCATTCCGATTCATCCCCGATGAATCAGACCTGACTCAACTCTAAGCAGTAGCAGCCATGACAAACAAGCATGAATGAGTAGGCACATCGGGGCTCAAACAACTCCTACTCATGCTAGTGGGTTTCATCTATTTACTGTGGCAATGACAGGTCATGCAGAGGAAAGGGGTTCAACTATCGCAGCATATAACAGTTGAGTCGTTGTTGTCCTAATGCAGTAAAAGAGAGCAGGAGCGAGAGAGTCGGATTGTATCGGAATGAACAAGGGGGTTTTGCATGCCTGACACTTCTGAAGATAGTATTTGCTCTTCATCGGTGTCATCGAACTCATCGTCGGAACACGTCTACTAAAGGGGGACAAATACCGGCAAACAAGGAAGAACACAATCAATGCAATGCACAATATGATGCATGATCATGACATGGCAAAAATGAGTGTGTTGGGCTAATACAACTAAAACCAGATTGGTTTGAGTCATTTTGAACCAAAGGTTCAACCTCAAACTCAATTTATGAATTTAAATAGTGCCTTATCATGTTTTGCACTAAACAGCATGTTTAAGTTGCTTTACCATGCATGAAACTAGTATAGATGGATAGATTGGATTTTTCTGATCATTTTTCATATATAAATCTTTGCATTTGGAGTTACAGATTAATTTCTATGAATTTTAGAAGTTTTAGCTATTTTCTGGAATTTCCTGGATTAAGTTTAATCCAGAAAATAGCTTATTGCCTCAGCACCGCGTCACTGTGACGTCAGCATGTCAACTGACCCGGTCCAAGTCAAATCTGACGGCTGGGACCCACATGTCAGCGTCAATACTAATATTAACAAAGTTAATTAGTGATAAGTTAAATACTAACCTGAGTTAATTACGGCCTGGGCCTGCATGTCAGTGACTTAGTGGGTTATCTAAAAGTTCATTAGCACTAAGCGAAAATTAGCAGGTCCCTGGGCCCACCTGTCATTGACCCAGGGGTGGTCAAACCCCTGGTCAAACAAGTCAATCCCGCCGGCGTTGAGTCGCCGGCGAGGCCGAGACGGCGGAGGCCTTTAGGTTTCTTGCTCTGGCGACCAAACGGACGGAGGAAGGGCTCTATAGATAGCTGGGCGAGCGCCACGTCTTCCTGTGTGATCGAAAGAGGCTGAGACGGCCTGAGCTCACAGGAACGGAGCTCGCGGCGGTGGCCGGAGTTCGAGTGTGGACAGGGTCGACTCTAGGGGCACTATGGGTTAAACTCGCAGGTGCTACACGCTCCTGGGGGTTCACTAAGCATGGTGACGCACTCAGGCGCGGGCTGCGGTGGCCCTGGCCACAGCAGCGAGTAACCACGGCGGCGGTGAACTCTCGACTCCAGTGGACATCGGCGTTAGAGGAAGAAAATGAGCCAGGGAAGGGGGAGATCGACGTAGAGGCTCACAGCAGATCCGATGGCGTCGTCAGAGAGCTCGGGGGTGCGCTGGAGTCGGCAAATTGATGACGACGATCTCCGGCGGCCGCAGCTTCAAGACGAGGTCGGGGATGATGATACGGGGCTTCCGGCGTCGTATTCGTTCCTGGAGAGCTTCAGGGCAACATTACGGAGTCTATGGATGCGTCGGGGAGGCAAGGAGGTGGCTCAGGGCAAGGCAACGGCGAGCGGCAGCGACGCCTGCATTTGGGCGGTGTAGGGGAGAGGGCCAGAGGAAAGGATGGGGGCGAGAGAGTGAGCGAGGGGGTTCCAGGGGGTGTGTGGCATCGTTGGAGACATCCAAGGCGTCGAGGACGCAGGGAAGCAGGGTGGAGGTGGCCGCATAGTGGTGCGCATGCGTCGGGCACGCGCCCGTCCTCCTGGTAGGGAGGAAGACGACATGGAGGGGCCCTGGTGGGCTGGGCCGATGAGCTGGGCTGCCAGCTGGGACGACCAGGTAAGTGGCCTAGGTAGGTCCTTCTCTCTCTCTTTTCCTTTTATTTCTATTTTTATTTTGTTCTGTAATTTTGTGGCATTACTAAGAATATCTAGACACTTTCAAAAATCACCAAACTGTGCATGCCCACTATTTGGAATATATCCAACATGAAACATTTTAGTTTGGGATTATTTGGACAATTAAAATATTTACTAGCATTTAAATGCCCAAATGCAATTAACTAATGATTTAATCTGATTTAATCCAGTGACCTTAGGATGTCCTAGAAATTTGTGCATCATTTTTGTCACAGGTTTAAGACCAAGGGAAAGATGATGAACATTTTAGAAGGGCATTTCAGGTTCACTAAAAATAATGTTAGTAAACCCTAGTTGGTTTAAGAGGGGTGCTGGGTGTTTCTTTCATCCCCATTTCAACTTTCTGTAAAAAGTAAACATGATGCATCACCAAAAGCTACCACTAGGAAAATCAGAACTTGGGATGTGACAATATTTTTATATTGCATATTGCTTTCTTTAAAAGAGCAATTACTCTGCCTTGCAAGTTCTCTAATGCAGGACAGGTTGTCTACTGCAAAAGGGACGACTATATCACTGAGCTGATGAATGACTCATACCGGTTTATATCATTGTCAATCATGGAGAGTCTCAAGCCAACTCCTCAAGTAGTCTTAAAGACTCGGGGGCTACATTGACATGGCTCAGTAAATGTTGCCAGTTTAAAGGCCATCAGAAAATTTCTGTCTCAAAATGAAGAATTCCGTTTTAAAATCCGGTTCAAGGAAAATTTGTCTCTCACAAAGTTTTGAAGCTCTCAATATCCAGCTTAAAATTCTGGCTCAAGAAGAATTTACCTCTCGCAAAGCTCAAGTTCTAAGAAAAATTAAAGGGACCAAAGAGAGTCTTTTTCTAGGCACAACTCAGGTACCCTGCTTTATGGTCATTTGGGGGCTTCCTGTTCAAACATAGGTCGTATTCGAACCAAAGAGAACATAGCTGGCGGTACCCTCTTGATCAGCGCAATGCCAAACCCACTAGGGGGCTTCTTGATCATATTCGAATCATAGCTTAACCCCTTTTGGGTCCGACTTTGATCGTATTCAAATCAGAGTTGTTAAAAAAGTTTCAAGGTCATTTGGGGGCTTCCTGTTCAAACATAGGTCGTATTCGCACCAAAGAGAACATAGCTGTCAGTACCCTCTTGATCGGCGCAATGCCAAACCCACTAGGGGGCTTACTGATCGTATTTGAATCATAGCTTAACCCCTTTTGGTCTGGCTTACTGATCATATTCGAATCAGAAGCCTTGCTTTTTCTCTCTGTTTGACTTAAGTTTTTTGAAAGCAATCTTTTGGGTTTGTCTTGAGACTTTTCTCCTCATATCTGAAGCATATATGTGTGGTTTCTGTTTAACCTGGCTCGACTTTGGATGATATGTCGCCAGCATATGACGATAATAAACATTTGGAAGTTTTGGCTTCTAAAGATTGGGTTATCACCCTTACTGCACAGGTATCATAAGCCGGCAGTATGATTCAATATCACAGGTTTGATATTATTTATACATGATTATGTTTAAACCAGCCCTGGCTATAGACTTTAAGTCGCCGGTATATTTTGGATTGCGCCATTAGAATCATGCGCTTATCAATCATTGGATTATTGCCCTTATTGGATATGGCGATGTAAGCCGGCAGTATGAGCCAATTCTACAGGCTATAAGCCGCCGGGTTATAAAAATTCCGGCTTAGAGGCATATTAAATCTCCATCAGCCAAGAGCCATCGGGTATATAAACTCCGGATTTACTTGTCAACAGATAAGGTATTCAAAGTTGCTTTGGCGCAATGGCTATTATTTTATAAATGGATATAATTTATTCTACAATGGAAGGAATAGTCCCGAGTCGCTGCAGGCTTATGACCCGGCACTTGGGGGCTACACTATTCAGATTGAGATTATATCAAATATGCAAGTCCCATGTCACTGCCAGCATGCACCATGGCACTTGGGGGCTAATGCAAACTCAGTTTTTGGCTCACTTTTTTGAAGATCCGACTCATCACATTATAAAGAGATGGCCCTTTGGGGCTACCAATTGCTCCTGTCAGAACCTCAAGGTACACAAGCTTTAATCCATTATTTTGAAAAGGTCCGCTTCTCAGTTGGTAGAGTACAAAGCTCTTAACCTTGTGGACGTGGGTTCAAGGCCCATGGTGGAGATTACATCATATGATGTTATTATCAATGAATTAGATACAAAAGTCCCTCCTCATTATTGCATAAAGACCCGACCCTTGGGGCCTACAGTGGTTGAAGCTTTTATAAGCATAAGGCAATTACAAGTCCCAGGTTGCTGCAAGCATGACAACCCGACACTTGGGGGCTACAGGTGATATACAATATAAAAGAGAAAAATCTTAAATTTTTTAGTTTGAGCAGACCAGATTGATCCGTTGTCTGCAGCAATCATGACCCGGCGTCACCAATAATTATGACCCGGCATCGACAACAATTATGACTCGACATCATCTATTTATAACCCAACAATTTTGGTAATCATAAATTGGCAAGTTTGTACATCTTCAAGCCGGCTACAAATCAGATGAGTATTTCAAGACCAATATTTTTGTCAAGTCAGAGCATTGAAGGCCGACTCAAATGTGTTCTTTATTCACAATATTTCTTCTACAACCAAATTGATTATAAAGTTGGTTTATTGACCCGGACTTTCCAGAATGAAGAAATAACAAAGAGTTAAGGGTGATCAGGATAAGTTTACCATGGATAAATCCATGCTAAACTAGGGGCTAATGTCGGGGATATACCCCCCGGTGTAACCCGTCGGATGTATGACCCGGCTCGAGCTTGGCGACTCACTGGCGACCCACCCTGACCTGGTGGTTTATGTGTAACCGGCCTGAGCATTACGATTCAGTGAAGACCCTGCAGACGGGTCAGAGGGACGACAAGGCCCAAGGACTAGGACTCCACTTGTTATGGTGGGCCGGCTTAAGAGGAAAGAAATAAGGAATATTCTCCTACAAAGGAAGCAAGACTAGGACTCCACTTGTATAGAGTAATCCTAATCCTACTAGGACTAGTCATGTAACCCGCCCCTTCAACATATATAAGGAGGGGCAGGGCACCCAAAGAGGGACAGAAAAATAATCGCTAAGGCTAGACACAACTAAAGGGGAGTCGGCTTATGCGGCGACTCCCTCATGAGCATAATAAGACCTAGCCACAAATAGGATGTAGGGCTATTACCGGATGATGTTTCCCGGGGCTCGAAGCTGTCTAAATCCTTGTCTTGTGTGTTGATCTGTCTCGCATCTCTCATCCCGATCAACCCCTCTCAAGCTACCACATAGGTGCGTTGGCCTGACGACTAAATCCTCACACTAGGACATCTTCCATGACAAATCCATGACACATTCCCAAACGGGGACAAGGTACCATAACAACAACAGGTCCACAAGGTTATGTCTGCTTACCGAGCCAGGGTAACGCACACCCATAACCTTCCATTGTTGGAGGCACCGATAAAAGGCATGACAACGGAACGTCTAACGGCCTCCCCATACTAAGGCAAATGTGGTTGCACTTGTTTGCCCGATTCAGTGGCACCATGACCCGACAAACTTTATGTTCAATTTCAATTATCATCATGTTTAACTTGAAAATAAAAATGCTCGAGTCACAATATGCCATGCTTATGCAACCATATACATCCATCGCAATTCACTTAGAAATAATAGATCAACCTTATTAAAGTTCTACTTGCACAAACTCAACTTTCAACATTTCTGATCCTTTCTTACTGGTTATTTCTACTCATCACTTTACTTGGCATTTACCAAATAACACTCATTTTTTGCTTATAGGAAAAATAATACCAATGATCATAATACCATAGCCATAAAAAATTTACTTAGATCAACTACTCAAGCTATATCTCACTAGTTCAAGCATTCATTTGTTTTAAGTAAGCATTTTGATCATGACAAACTAACTAACACAAGCATTATTTATTTTAATACTATATGCAATGAATATCATATAAATTCAAGTAGAAAATCATGGATATTGCAAAGAACCCATGACAATGTTGTTGTGGCTTGCCTTAGTGCAGAGGAGCTTCACACTCATGTATACCTTCAGGACAAGCTTCACCTTCTGAAAATAAATCAAATGACAAAAAGAAAATATCAAGAACACTTCTGAAAAATACCAAAAATTCTAGGCGCAAAGAAAAATCACATCTTGGGTGTGCTGCTAGGATTTTCCAGTAAGAACAGAATGCAAAAAGAATCAACTCATGTGGACTTGTAGAATAAAAGGAAGAGCTAGTCAAAGTTCTGGTCAAATTTGAACTAAATTTGAATAAAAAGAAAAACCAGAGGGGCTGACGGCGATGGCGTAAACCGCCTGGGCACCACCACTCATACCACTTAGGCCGCGGACTGAGTGGCTGACAGTGGGTCCCAGCAGTCAGGCCGGAGGGGGAGGGGGAGAGAAGTACAGGCGGGCGGCACGGAGACGACGCTTTCTCCAGCGAGGAGTGCCCGGTGACGAGATCTAAGAGGATAGGCGCACCTGGCCGTACCCGTAGCGTGGCCAGGGGTGGCCAAACGGGGTCGGAACGGAGCTCTCTAGCGGCAGCAGCGGCAGAGCTCATCAGAGATGGTGGTTCAGTAAAGCAGGGCCAGTCCAGCAGCTCCAACAGCACGAACACGCACCAGTGGATCACCATGATCACGCCAGAGTGGTCAGTGGAGCTCGAGCAGCTCTGGAGAGGGAGGGGGCAGAGGACGGGGATCGCCAGCGAGCTCGGGGCGGGGTAGGTGGCCAGAGGCCTGCCTGCCCGGGCTGCGGCTTCCTACGAGGGTGTGGAGGTGTGTTGAGTGTGTGTGCGGAGAGAAATGATCTCCGGGGAGCTCTATTTATAGGCGAGGCCAAGGAGGGGATCGAGAGCTCACCGGAGCTCTCTGGAGTGTTGCCCGGGGACGAATGGTGTCAGTGAGAGGTGCAGAAGACGCCGGGGGTTTGTAGACGAGCTGCGACGAGCACAGGAGCGCGGTAAGCAACGAGCACAGGGGCACAAGCGCACTATTGGATTGTGGGAGTGGCTATCTTCCTGGAAAGTTTCTGGACAGAAACTTGTGAGCTTCACTGAGAAACTTTTAGTGAGAACTAAAGGTTGTGCTTTGGGGTTTAGCAATCTCTTAGGAGGGTAATCAAGCTCAGATAAGATCACCCCCAAAAGATCAAGCAAAAATATACTTGTTGTGCAAAGTGATCATTTAGTCCAGAACAGAAATTATTTTCTGTAGCAAAAATATTTGAAAAAGTTATGCAATATTTTTGCTCAGGGAGGTGCCCTAGGGTTCAAACAATATTTGTGAATTTAATCAGGATTTTTTGAGCAAGAAATCTAGGCGTTGGTTTGGAGCATACTTCTCTGAAGTGATTTACACGGAAGAAAATGAATATTTTTCTTTTATGAGAAATATTCCTTGGGCTTTTTTTTGAGTTTTTCAAAGAAGGAAAGATGAGTTAGAGGGGGATGGGTCACTTGGGTGAAAAGCAAGGGTAGTGCCAAGTGTTCAAGTCCATTTGAATTGATTCGAAACTCGAAATCCAGAGCAAATGCAACTGAAAGTCCGGAAAAAGAGAGAAGGCAAATCCAGGCTATCACAAATCTCCCCCACTTAAGATGAATCTCGTCCTCGATATTCGGTTGCTTTGAAAAATAGTTCTGGGTAGGTTGTCCTTAAAAATTCCTCTCTTTCCTAGGTTGCTTCTTCTTCAGTGTGATGCTCCCACTGTACCTTGTAAAATTTGATCGCTTTGCTGCGTGTGACCCTTTCTACCTCATCCAAGATTCTGAATGGTCTCTCCTCATAAGTTAAAATCTTTGGCAAGCTCAATTTTTGACATACCAGTCCTCTTCTCGGGTGGTGAAATACACCTTCTTAGTTGTGACACATGGAACATGTTGTGTACTTCCAATAATTCTGGTGGCAATTCCAACTGATAAGCAATGGTGGCAACTCGTGTCATGACTGGGAACATACCAATATATCTTGGTGCCAATTTGCCTTGAGTCTGAAATCTCTTGAATCCCTTCATGGCGGTGACTCGGAGATACACGTGTTCACGAGGTTCAAAACTAACTTGTCATTGTTTGGCATCATAATAACTCTTCTGCCGTGACATTTCTAGTTGTAGTCTATCTTGAATTTCCTTGACTTGCTTCTCTGCCTCCAATATCAGATCAGTACCAAAGATATGGTTGTCTCCGGTTTGAGACAAATGTAATGGAGTGCTGCACTTACGGCCGTATAAAGCTTCAAATGGTGACATTTTCAGACTGGTTTGAAATTTGTTGTTTTATGAGAATTCCGCATATGGCAGACAATCTTCCCATTTGGGTCCATGGGCTAAGGCACATGCTCGAAGCATATCTTCAAGGATTTGATTTAGTTGCTCGGTCTGACCGTCTATCTATCGATGATAGGAGGTACAATATTTGAGAGCGGTCCCCAAAGCTTGATGGAGTTGGGACCAGAAGGCGGAGGTAAACAATTAACCTCGGTCTGAAGTGATTGTTTTTGGCACTCCATGGAGACTGACAATCCGGGATACATATAATTGTACAAGTTGATCAGCACGAAAAGGGGTGCGGATGGGAATAAAGTGAGCCACTTTAGTCAGCATGTCCACTATGACCTATATGTCAGGACCGGATTTTCGGGATGTTAATTTCCCAGAAGATGGCCCTTATGCTCGCCAGCCCTAGGATTACTGTTAGCTGGCAAGACACAACTTGATACAAAACTTCAAGCAAGTACATGATATGTAGTACAAGACCATTTTGGCCTATGAGTACAACACAAGGTTTCTAGTGGTTGGTGGCGGAAGCGGTTTGTCTATCATCAATGTCTATGGGACTCCATTTCCCACGGGTACTTCTGACCGGGGTAACTCCTATCTTCGCAAGGCTGCTATCTCCATTGACTAGGTTCTGGGGCTGTCATCTCGTTGCTCCTCTCCGCGTAAGAAATCTGGCCAAGACAATAGCCAGGGACAAGCCAGTGAGTACTTTGAATGTACTCGCAAACATTATGAACACATGCATAATATAATAAACAATAATCATGCTTTGAAATATTCTATGATCACAACGTCAGTCCCAAAAAAATAATCCATGATGCACGCAGACAAGTTATTCACGCAACACATGACTAATGCAATAAGAGAGTAGAATAGAATGCCTCAGTCGGGCGTCTGAGCGACACCACAGAAAGGGCTCATAAGTGAAATAAATAACAAATGTGCCGCAGTCGGGCGTCTGTGCGACGCCACATAAAGGGCTTATAGTAAATAAATGGCAAACATGCCACCGTCGGGCGTCTATGCGACACCACATAAAGGGCTTATAGTAAATAAATAACAAACATGCCACAGTCGGGCGTCTATGTGACACCACATAAAGGGCTTATAATAAATAAATAACAAACATGCCACAGTCGGACATCTATGCGACACCACATAAAGGGCTTATAATAAATAAATAACAAACATGCCACAGTCGGGCGTCTATGCGACACCACATAAAGGGCTTATAACGGAATAGTCACAGTGAATATCCCGGAGGTAGAACCGTCCCAGAGATACTCAATAAATCAAATAATGAACATCGTTAGTCCATAATAATAATAATCACAATCATCATATTTCACTGGTCTAAATCAAAGTTTAGACTTAGTTGTTTTTCCTCCGAAGACCGACACTAAGACCGACACTTGACCCAACCCAGACTGTAGTCCTTAACCACGGACACGGCTACTCGAATAGGTTTAATCTCTGCAGAGGGTGTACTCTTTACCCACAAGTAACGGATTCCGTTAGTCCATCCGGACTAATTCCGCTTACGGTCTTTCAGTTGAAAACACACCCAACCGCACACACCAGCTTGACTCATCGGTGTCTGGAATCACCCACGACACTCGTTAAGCAAAACTCTAAGTGGGGAGGCTACAACCTCGATTAGCATGGGATCACAAAATTTATACCGCACGCAAACTGGGGAAGCTACCCCCTCGGCTACAACCGAAACACCCATGCCCCCTGATCGGATGACTGGCTTTAATCCATGGCCATGGTACCCTCATCCCGGCCCCTCTGTACGGTGTGTGCTAGAAATGGGTTGACAAATTACTGAACCGTACCCTACCTTTGGCAGGGACGAGTGGTAGCACGGAATGAGTGTGGGGGTTACTGGAACAAGACTTGATCTATGGTCGACTCAGGAGGTTTATGTGTTACCTGCAAGATTAGCATAACAAATACATTTTCAACCAACAGACATAACCACCACTCATCATGTCTCACTATGCCGTACCGGACACAATCGTCTCAACGACCGGAAACAAGCTCATGTCTATCCAAGACGAAGGCTGTCCCGGGTTCCTTCCGGTATGCACGAGAGGCATGTGATGGTGACTACCATCTCAACATATCAAACTCCAACATCATGAATCATCAATAAGCCCTCATGAGTTTGCACTTATCATCACAGGAAAATAACGAAAAACTCCAAGACAAGAGGTGTTGTAACCGTATCAAACATCGCACGACAATATTATGCCAGGGTTCAGAATGCTTGCCTTCAAGTTGTGGGTAGGAAGGGTGCATTCCAAAACTTTGAAAGTTTTCTTCTCTCTCCAAATATCCTATTTAAAAATATTTTTGAATCAATATATAGTTTCAAAAACAGTACCAAAAAGTTGTCTGGATTTTTTTGAAATAATTCTTAAAATAAACTAGGTTGAAATTGAGAGAGGTAGGAAAAAGAATCAACTCATTTGGGGTTATATTTAAAAAGTTATAGGCAGTCAAAGTTTTGGTCAAAAATATGTTTTTTTAATAAAACAGAAAAAGAAAAACTTTTCGATTACTGACCACGTCGAAGGCGTATTTTGGTTTTACGCCTCCACTTATCCAGCGTGGACGGCGCGTGTGTCACTGACAGTGGGTCCAGCGGTCCCACTGGTCAGGTTTAACTAGTCCTCTCCCTCCTCTTCCTCTGCCCCGAGCGGAGGCGGGACTCCAGCGAACGGCGGCATCGTTCGAGACACTGAGGGTGGGGATGGATCCGCGGGTCCAGGGAGGTCCTCCCGGTGGTCGCCAGTTAGGTGGGAAGGGAGGGAGTCGCCGGCGGCGGGCTTCGCGGCGGCCGGTGGCTTCGGGAGTTTTGGGCATTTGAACTACGGTGGCTCCTGGTCGTGTTTGAGCAGTTGGGCGGCTCCGCAAGACGAAGGGGAATCAGGTGGTGGTGTTGGCTGGACGGGGGAGGGCCTGGTTGCGATGAAACGGACTGGAGGGCGGCGGTGGCCGAGCTGGCCGGAGACGGGGAAGACGGCCTCTCCTGGTCAATTACGAGCTAGGGGAGTGCTAGTGGAGTGGCTTGAGGCTGCCTGAGGTCTAGGAGGAGCTCGGGGGAGGCTGGCAACTAACAGGACCAGGCTAGGGTTTGCAAGAAAGCTAATGGACATGGGGTTTAAGCTAGGAGGCCAAGCTTGCAATGTTAACTAAAAACCATGCCAAAACTGGCCATGCACACAAGGTGTTTGGCAAAATGCCAAAGGCACCTAGGCATTTCTTGGAGTGATCATAATCTCCAGATTGGGGTCTCTTTAGGTGTATGTAACGCCCCGGATACAACTTTCCATAATCGTAACTCCAACTCTTGCCATTTCCGGCTATGTGATATGTTATTTTTCTCCATGGTTGGATTTTGTCTTTGTTTTGCATTTTATTCATGTCTTGCATTTCATCTCATAGCATAATGCGCATTGCATCTGCATGTTTTCATAAAATTAACATCCGCTCATAGTTGTCACTCCTCGCTTCTCACCGTTGCGTTCGCTAACCGGTTCGAGACCAACCGTGTTTTTGTTTCCCTATTGTCAAACCACCTAACCTCTCTGCAAAGCCACCGACCCCCTCTTGCGCGCGTCCGAAAACTGCTCCGAACCCGAACCGCTCGGTCGTGACTAGTGCGTTCGGATCATCCCCAAACATCTATAAAACATCTCTGTTTTCTTATTTGGACTCCCTAGCTTATTTATCCAGAACCGTCTGATTAAGATCAGAGGGACCAAATGCCCCTACCCTAATCCCACTTGATATATATATATATATTGGTCCAACCCTAGCCCTAACAATCTGTCCCATCCATCCATTCCTCTCCGCCGACATTTCCTCCACTCGGTCTCCCTCTCCCTCGGGATCTTCCCAGATCCATCTCACAGCCAGCCGACCAGCCTCCTTCCTCCTCGGATCAGCCGCATCCGCCACCCATCAAATCCATCCATCCATAGCGCCACCCCAACCGGCAGCCTCCTCCCGATCCCCTCACACCCGAGCACCCGAGGAGAGGAGCTCCTCGAGTGCATGAACCCACCACCAGCAACCGAAGCCTCCACCCCCTACCTCCTCGGCTCTCGAGGCCCAAGCGTACTCTCGTCCAGGAGCACGAGCCCCTCGTCACCGTGCCGCCCCGGCGAGCATGCCAGCCGGCGACCTCGACCCCAGGACCGGCCCTGTCCCGCTCCCCTCTTCCTCTTGTTTTCCCTCTCTCTCTCTCACGGTGGCCTCTCTCTCTCCTTCCCAGGAAGGAGCAGGAGCTCACCCACGCTCCATGCCGCCACCGTCATCGTCCTGCTTCGTCCGGTGACCTCCGAGCAGCGCCACCTGCCGGATCTGCTCGAGCTCGCCTCGCCCCTGCGCCTCAAGTCCCGTGTCGCCAAGCCGCCTCCCTGCCCTCGAGTCTGTCCAGATCCGCTCCGTGGCGCCCCGTTCTGCCATTCCCCGTCAGCCACCCGTTGCCGGAGTTCCTTGCCGGCTCGCGCGCCGACCTGCAAGTCAGGCCGTTTCCTCCTCTGTTTCTTCTTCGAGCAGGAGGTCGAGACCCCCGCCTCGCGCGCGACCGCGCGTGGCCTGCGAGCGTTGACCGTGCCTCTAGCGCTGTATGGCCCAGCAGCATCTTGCCCCAGCGCCTCCTCAGCCGGCCCAACTCCAGATCCGACCGGGCCAAGGCCCATGGTGAGCATCAGATCGGCTGCGCCCCCCTTCCACTGTTGGCCCAAGTGCAGATTCGGCCCGTAGCATTTTTATCTTTCAGATATGCGAATTTAGCTATTAACCGAGGATTAACAAATTTGCAGAAACCCCCTTGCACTTCATGCATATAATAACTCATGATCTATGCATCATATGTAAAAACTTTATATATGTAAAATGCTTAGAATTTTGTGTAAATTAATAATTTCCCACTTTCATCCATGTTAAATATGGTTAAAAATGTTGTTTGTTTAAATTTGCTCAATGTCATGCTAAAATGATTTATTTCATAACTAAATAACCGTAGCTCGGATTTAAATAAACTTTATATGCAAATGGGGTGGAAAAATGCATAGAATAACATGGTCCACTTTATTTTCCTGTTTAACGACTCTAAAATATGGTTTAGGGCAGAGCAGTACCAAACTCAAAATATGCACATGGGGATTTTCCAGAATTGTTGGTTGTTGTTTCCGGACTCATTTAAACTTGCCTAAATAGTTAGTTTACTTTTGCTTCACCTTTTGCCATGTTTAACAACATTTAATATTGTTGGGTACATAAACGGGAGAGAACTAAATAAATGAATGTGGTGTTTTGTCAATATGCAACTCG
Organism: Triticum dicoccoides; assembly: GCF_002162155.2. Classification (NCBI taxonomy): domain Eukaryota; kingdom Viridiplantae; phylum Streptophyta; class Magnoliopsida; order Poales; family Poaceae; genus Triticum; species Triticum dicoccoides. The sequence goes on from NC_041385.1 coordinate 287,976,499, forward strand.
TTGCATATTGATCTCCACTTAACTTGCAGTACTGCTTGTTGCACTTTACCATGCCATGCCTCATTAAACCGGACATGCATCATACTTGATTGTGCATCATGCCATGTTTATGCTTGTGCATTTACCATGTTGTTTGTTTCTTTTTAGTGTTGCTTCTTAGTTCCGATAATGTTGCGATTGTGAGGATTCGTTCGACTGCTCCCGTTCGTCTTCGTCACGGACTCGTTCTTCTTCCTTGCGGGATTTCAGGCAAGATGACTGTCACCTTGGATCTCACTACTATCATTGCTATGCTAGTTGCTTCGTTCTATCGCTTTGCTACTCTACCTATCTTTTGCTCATCAAGCCTCCCAAATTGCCATGAACCTCTAACCTTTGACACCCTTCCTAGCAAACCGTGGTTCGGCTATGTTACCGCTTTTGCTCAGCCCCTCTTATAGCGTTGTTAGTTGCAGGTGAAGTTGAAGATTGCTCCATGGTGGACAGGATTATGTTGGGATATCACAATATCTCTTATATTATTAATGCATCTATATACTTGGTAAAGGGTGGAAGACTCAGCCATATGCCTGGTGTTTTGTTCCACTCTTGCCGCCCTAGTTTCCGTCATACCGGTGTTATGTTCCCGGATTTTGCGTTCCTCACGCGGTTGGGTGATTTATGGGACCCCCTTGACAGTTCGCTTTGAATAAAACTCCTCCAGCAAGGCCCAACATTGGTTTTACCATTTGCCTCACCACCACCTACTTTTCCCTTGGAAGTCGCTCTCTCAAGGGTCATCTTTATTTCAGCCCCCCCCCGGGCCAGTGCTTGTCGAAGTGTTGGTCCGAAATGAGCTGTCTGCGGGGCTACCTCGGGGCAACTTGAGGGTTGGTTTTACTCGTAGCTAGTCTCATACGGTGTTGCCCTGAGAACGAGATATGTGCAGCTCCTATCGGGATTTGTCGGCGCATCGGGTGGCTTTGCTGGTCTTGTTTTACCATTGTCGAAATGTCTTGTAAACCGGGATTCTGAGTCTGATTGGGTCTTCCTGGGACAAGGTATATCCTTCGTTGATCGCGAGAGCTTATCATGGGCTAAGTTGGGACACCCCTGCAGGGTATAAACTTTCGAAAGCTGTGCCCGCGGTTATGGGCAGATGGGAATTTGTTAATGTCCGGTTATAGATAACTTGACACCAGATCCGAATTAAAACGCATCAACCGCGTGTGTAGCCGTGATGGTCTCTTTTCGGCGGAGTCCGGGAAGTGAACACGGTTTCTGGGTTATGATTGACGTAAGTAGGAGTTCAGGATCACTTCTTGATCATTGCTAGCTTCACGACCGTTCCGCTTGCTCTCTTCTCGCTCTTATTTGCGTATGTTAGCCACCATATATACTTAGTCGCTGCTGCAACCTCACCACTTTACCCCTTCCTTTCCCTTTAAGCTTTGCTAGTCTTGATACCCATGGTAATGGGATTGCTGAGTCCTCGTGGCTCACAGATTACTATGACAACAGTTGCAGGTACAGGTTATGCGATGATCATGACGCGAGAGCGATGCTTGCTTGCGTTGAGTTCTTCTTCTGCTTCTTCAATCAGGGGATAGGTTCCAGGTCGGCAGCCTGGGCTAGCACGGTGGATGTCGTTTGAGTTTCTGTTTTTGTTTCATCCGTAGTTGGATGGTGCTCTTATGTAAGATGATGTTGTATTCGTGTGGCATTGTATGCCTTATGTATGTATCCCCATCTATTATGTAATGTTGATGTAATGATATCCACCTTGCAAAAGCGTTTCAATATGCGGTTCTATCCTTGGTGGGACCTTCGAGTCTCTTTAGGATAGTATCACATATTGGGTGTGACAAGTTGGTATCAGAGCCTCGACCGACCATAGGAGCCCCCTTGAATGTTGGCCATTGTTGAGTCTAGAAGAAAACAATTTTGAGTCTTAGGATTATATTTATATCGAAGAGTAGGATTATTTTTACTCCTTAGCCCCCTTCGTCGCTCTGGTGAGGAATCTGACGTAGATGTTTTGCCTTTACTCTCCTCAAATTTCACTAAAAAAATTTAGGATCACACGGGTATCTTGGAATCATTCCGATGGTTTTGTGACGAGAACATTGTTCTTGGTGCCTCCTGTCTTTTATGTGGCAGTGACCCGGGGAGTTGAGCTCCGAGGTGTTGTCGTCACAATTTTATCGTTGCAGTTCTGGAATACCTGAGTTTTCCCGACATCGAAAATCTCTTTTATGTAGTTGTTGGTGAGATAACCTCGACGTCACCCAGTACTGGGGAGTTCGGGAGTATTGCCATAGCTCGTATAACGGATGCTTTTCGAAGGTTGAGGTACACAATTTCCGGAGTTTTCTTGGTTATGTGTTGACGGATGGATACAGCTTGGATGTAGGTATTGTTAGTTTGGGTGAGATATATTGCTTCCCTTGTATCCCCAACACCAGATTGCATAACCAGAAAGTTTCGGGAGTTTATAGGTGGGCATTTAAGTAGCTCCTAGAATATCTTTCCGACAAATGCATGATATGGGATTGGGTAAATCTCTATCATATGTATTTGTTCCGACTTATTCTGCAAGCCAAATCCTTTGTTTTGTTTTGAGTTGTGGTATTCGAGTTGCTTCATTGTCAAGTGTTGATTCCATACCTTTCAAGTGGTGTTCTCATATTTCTATGAGAGTGCTAATCCTTCTTGTTTATCGAGATTGTCATGTTAATTCTTTTCCAACTGGCCTGCTTCTCTTCAAGTGGATCCGATCATTTCAACATTCACGAGATCAATTCTAAGTTTTGTCAACGATATCCATTCCATCTCCCCAAGTTGCCTTTGTTTTTCCCGCCCTCCCACCCTTTTTGTTCAAGGACTCAGATTTCTTAATCATGTATCCTTTTATTTGTGGGAAGTCTCTTCATTCTTTTCTTTCAATGTTCTTATCCGGTGATTTCCCATGAAGATGCACAACAGTTTCAAGTTCATCATCCTTCATTGTTGTTTCTTCTCCTGTGGATCCAATTCAAGCTTTCGATATTCATCATATTCCTTTCCTTGTTTCTAATGCTTTCTCATGCCGATGTATCTCTTAATCATTCACCTCTCGCTTTCCATTTGTTCCGGAGTGTTTAAGATATCTAAGAAGATTCGTGCTTTCCATTCTTAATCTATTCAAGCTCTTTCGAGGTTGTTACCTCATTCAAGCCATTTAAATCAACCGGTGCATTATCTCTTCCTAAGAAATCGTTCAACGGTGTTTCTTTTGAGTGGGCCCTAACCCACAGGTCTTTTCCAGGATCTTACCTGACTCCTCTAATTTTCCCGGAACTATTCCCAAATTCTTTTCAAACTTTCACGTAAGAATGAATTTTTCATCAGTCATGTGCCTTCTCCAAGATCACTTTCAGAATATTTTCATTGTTGGTTCATCATTTCTATTCTTCTTTGTTCTGGAGTGTCTAAACAATTGGGTGGTGTTTCTCCTCGTCATTCTCGGGTTTTGAGGACCGAAGAAGAGTTCCTCTTAAATCCTTACCCGTTCTTCCAAAGATGCATAGTTCAAGTTTGATGCCATCCTCTCATAATTGTTTTCGATTGTGGGAATTCCTTTTGACCCATCCAGAGCATTTCAGGAGTCTTTTCAGTTTGATTCTCTGGAGCCCATCATCTCAGAATTATTCATTCAAGCTTTTAACTCTCATTCTCCAAATCATACCGGTGCATCATTCAAGTATTATCTAATCAGCTCGGGATCTCTGCGTTCACTTGTATCTAAATTCTCTCAAGTATCTTCGTTAATTTTCTAAATCTTCCTAGTGTTTCTTTATCTTTTCTTCGTTCATTTTCAATTCTTACGGTGGTTCGTTCAAGAGTTCTCTTCCTTCGCTATCATATAGATTCATTCGTTCTTTCCAATCCTACCGGTGGTTCGTTGAAGACCTTCTCAAGTTTACGCTATATATTTCTTAATCCTTTTTCAAGGGGAATAAGTAGTATGCCAAATCCGTTGCTTGTCATCAATTAAATTTGATGAAGGATAAGCATACAATAAATCTTATTCTTATTTCCTCGAGGCGACTCAATTCTTTTTACGGATATTATTCATGATGAATAAATTTTTGATTACAAGTGATTCATCTTTCTTTCCGGAGTTGGTCATCATATCACATTCTCGGTTTGAGAGGCTTCATCTTTCTTTTCGGAGTTCCAAGCTCTCTCAATTATCTCATCGCGAAGCTCCATCTAAATTATTGCAACGGTTCATCTTGTGTTTTCAACCTCTATTTCTTTCTATCATCCTTTTATTACTGGAGTTCTTCAGGGAGGATCTACATGGTGCTTCATCAAGGATTTAATTCATTCTCGAATTGTTCTTCAAGATTCTTTTTGGAGGAGTTCAAGCATTCTTCAACTTGCATTCCAAAGTGCAATTCTTTCTGTCTTATCTTTTGAGGTGGTGTTATGTCACTCTTGACAATTTCCTTCATGTTTCATGATTCATATGTTGTCAAGAATGAGGTATTTTAAATCCATCATTTTCTCTTTGTTCAAGAGATCTTTTTGACCAATCAACTTCTTCATTGGAGTTATCTTGTGTCAGATTTCACCTAAAGCCTTTCCTTAAGGGTTGTTGCTATTTGTGGTGATTATGCATGACCCAAGCTTGCTCCTTATCCTCTTGGTGGAAGAAGTTTTCATCTCTTTGGTGTTGTCAATCAAATCAATGGTTTCCATTAGTGGCCAGTTGTCACCTCATAGTCTTGAGATGTTTTCCATAAGCCCACTACAAGCTTATTCTTTTCGTTGTTGGCTTTCCAACAACTTCGTTCTAACCTTCTTGGAAGGGTGCTCTCCAAGTTCTTTTGTGGAAGAAGTTGGCATTTTCTTCTCCATTCTGTTATTCCAATGATCTATCTTCTATTCTTTCTTCCGGAGGCATTGTGATGTTGCAATTTTCACTCTTCATCTCGAATTGTGAGGATCATGTTATTTTCGTGCTTATCCATTTAACCGGAGTGTTGTGTTCTAATTCAAGTTCTTTCAACTTGTCAAGTTTTGCCTCTATTTTCAACCAGAGTGCTGTCTGAAATCCTTCTTACCCATTGTGCCATTCTTTCAATAGTTCCAGAGGTAGTGTGTTGTTGATTTCACCAAGTATCATCCCATCTTCTCAAGCTCATGTTCTATTCCTTCCATGTTCAACCGGAGTGCTGCCCGAATTCTTCCTCTCTCATCTTGTTTTAACCGGAGTGGTTTCGAATTCTATCCTGTGCATTAAACTCTTGATTCATGTCTTTGCAACCTTCAAGTTATCGTAATGTTCCTCGTTCCTCTTTTCTAACGGATTGTTTGCAATCTCGTTCATCTCTGTTGTACTCTTTCTTTTAAATTTCTCAACCTCTCAAGGTTCATGGTTTCACTCGTTTGTCGAAGAAGCAACTTAGTTTTACCTCTTCTCTTCCTCTTCCGTTTCTCTCCGGTGCCATCCTAGATCTCGGGACAAGATCCTCTCGTAGTGGTGGAGTGTTGTAACGCCCCGGATACAACTTTACATAATCGTAACTCCAACTCTTTCCATTTCCGGCTATGTGATATGTTATTTTTCTCCGTGGTTGGATTTTGTATTTGTTTTGCATTTTGTTCATGTCTTGCATTTCATCTCATAGCATCATGCGCATTGCATCTGCATGTTTTCATAAAATTAGCATCCGCTCATAGTTGCCGCTCCTCGCTTCTCTCTGTTGCGTTCGCTGACCGGTTCGAGACCAACTGTGTTTTTGTTTCCCTGTTGTCAAACCACCTAACCTCTCTGCAAAGCCACCGACCCCCTCTTCCGCGTGTCCGAAAACTGCTCCGAACCCGAACCGCTCGGTCGTGACCAGTGCGTTCGGATCATCCCCAAACATATATAAAACATCTCTGTTTTCTTATTTGGACTCCCTAGCCTATTTATCCGGAACCGTCCGATTAAGATCGGAGGGACCAAATGCCCCTACCCTAATCCCACTTGATATATATATATATTGGTGCAACCCTAGCCCTAACAATCTGTCCCATCCATCCATTCCTCTCCGCCGCTATTTCCTCCACCCGGTCTCCCTCTCCCTTGGGATCTTCCCAGATCCATCTCACAGCCAGCCGACCAGCCTCCTTCCTCCTTGGATCAGCCGCAGCCGCCACCCATCAAATCCATCCATCCATAGCGCCACCCCAACCGGCAGCCTCCTCCCGATCCCCTCACACCCGAGCGCCCGAGGAGAGGAGCTCCTCGAGTGCATGAACCCACCACCAGCAACCGAAGCCTCCACCCCCTACCTCCTCTGTTCTCGAGGCCCGAGCGTCCTCTCGTCCAAGAGCACGAGCCACTCGTCACCGCACCGCCCCGGCGAGCGTGCCAGCCGGCGACCTTGACCCCAGGACTGGCCCCGTCCCGCTCCTCTCTTCCTCCTATTTTCCCTCTCTCTCTCTCTCTCTCTCTCTCACGGTGGCCTCTCTCCTTCCCAGGAACGAGCAGGAGCTCACCCATGCTCCATGCCGCCGCCGCCGTCGTCCTGCTTCGTCCGGTGACCTCCGAGCAGCGCCACCTACCGGATCTGCTCGAGCTCGCCTCGCCCCTGCGCCTCAAGTCCCGTGTCGCCAAGCCGCCTCCCTGGCCTCGAGTCTGTCGGATCCGCTCCGTGGCGCCCCGTTCTGCCGTTCCCCGTGAGCCACCCGTTGCCAGAGTTCCTTGCCGGCTCACGCGCCGACCTGCAAGTCAGGCCGTTTCCTCCTCTGTTTCTGCTTCGAGCAGGAGGTCGAGACCCCCGCCTCGAGTGCGACCGCACGTGGCTTGCAAGCGTTGACCGTGCCTCTAGCGCCGTGTGGCCCAGCAGCATCTTTCCCCAGCGCCTCCTCAGCCGGCCCAACTCCAGATCCGACCGGGCCAAGGCCCATGGTGAGCATCAGATCCGCTGCGCCCCCCTTCCACTGTTGGCCCAAGTGCAGATTCGGCCCGTAGCATTTTTTTTTTCAGATCTGCGAATTTAGCTATTAACCCAGGATTAAGAGATTTGCAGAGATCCCCTTGCACTTCATGCATATAATAACTCATGATCTGTGCATCATATGTAAAAACTTTATATATGTAAAATGCTTAGAATTTTGTGTAGATTAATAATTTGCCACTTTCATCCATGTTAAATATGTTTAAAAATGCTATTTGTTTAAATTTGCTCAATGTCATGCTAAAATGATTTATTTCATAACTAAATAACCGTAGCTCGGATTTAAATAAACTTTATATGCAAATGGGGTGGAAAAATGCATAGAATAACATGGTCAACTTTATTTTCCTGTTTAACAACTCTAAAATATGGTTTATGGCAGAACAGTACCAAACTCAAAATATGCACATGGGGATTTTCCGGAATTGTTGGTTGTTGTTTCCGGCCTCATTTAAACTTGCCTAAATAGTTAGTTTACTTTTGCTTCACCTCTTGCCATGTTTAACAACATTTCATATTGTTGGGTACATAAACGGGAGAGAACTAAATAAATGAATGTGGTGTTTTTTCAATATGCAACTCGTTGCATATTGATCTCCACTTAACTTGTAGTACTTCTTGTTGCAATTTACCATGCCATGCCTCATTAAACCGGACATGCATCATACTTGATTGTGCATCATGCCATGTTTATGCTTGTGCATTTACCATGTTGTTTGTTTCTTTCCGGTGTTGCTTCTTAGTTCCGGTAGTGTTGCGATTCTTAGGATTCGTTTGACTGCTCCCGTTCGTCTTCGTCATGGACTCGTTCTTCTTCCTTGCGGGATTTCAGGCAAGATGACCGTCACCTTGAATCTCACTACTATCATTGCTATGCTAGTTGCTACGTTCTATCGCTTTGCTGCGCTACCTATCTTTTGCTCATCAAGCCTCCCAAATTTCCATGAACCTCTAACCTTTGACACCCTTCCTAGCAAACCATTGTTCGGCTATGTTACCGCTTTTGCTCAGCCCCTCTTATAGCGTTGCTAGTTGCAGGTGAAGTTCAAGATTGCTCCCTGGTGGACAGGATTATGTTGGGATATCACAATATCTCTTATATTATTAATGCATCTATATACTTGGTAAAGGGTGGAAGACTCGGCCTTATGCCTGGTGTTTTGTTCCACTCTTGCCGCCCTAGTTTCCGTCATACAGGTGTTATGTTCCCGGATTTTGCGTTCCTTACGCGGTTGGGTGATTTATGGGACCCCCTTGACAGTTCGCTTTGAATAAAACTCCTCCAGCAAGGCCCAACATTGGTTTTACCATTTTCCTCACCACCACCTACTTTTCCCTTGGGAGTCGCTCTCTCGAGGGTCATCTTTATTTCAGCCCCCCCCCCCGGGCCAGTGCTTGTCTAAGTGTTGGTCCGAACTGAGCTGCCTGCGGGGCCACCTCGGGGCAACTTGAGGGTTGGTTTTACTCGTAGCTAGTCTCATCCGTTCTTGCCCTGAGAACGAGATATGTGCAGCTCGTATCGGTATTTGTTGGTGCATCGGGCGGCTTTGCTGGTCTTGTTTTACCATTGTCGAAATGTCTTGTAAACCGGGATTCCGAGTTTGATCGGGTCTTCCTAGGAGAAGGTATATCCTTCGTTGATCGCGAGAGCTTATCATGGGCTAAGTTGGGACACCCCTGCAGGGTATAAACTTTCAAAAGCCGTGCCCGCGGTTATGGGCAGATGGGAATTTGTTAATGTCCGGTTGTAGATAACTTGACACCAGATCCGAATTAAAACGCATCAACCGCGTGTGTAGCCGTGATGGTCTCTTTTCGGCGGAGTCCGGGAAGTGAACAGGTTTCTGGGTTATGTTTGACGTAAGTAGGAGTTCAAGATCACTTCTTGATCATTGCTAGCTTCACGACCGTTTCGCTTGCTCTCTTCTCGCACTTATTTGCGTATGTTAGCCACCATATATGCTTAGTCGCTGCTGCAACCTCACCACTTTACCCCTTCCTTTCCCTTTAAGCTTTGCTAGTCTTGATACCCATGGTAATGGGATTGCTGAGTCCTCGTGGCTCACAGATTACTACAACAACAGTTGCAGGTATAGGTTATGCGATGATCATGACGCGAGAGTGATGCTTGCTTGCGTTGAGTTCTTCTTCTGCTTCTTCGATCAGGGGATAGGTTCCAGGTCGGCAGCCTGGGCTAGCAGGGTGGATGTCGTTTGAGTTTCTGTTTGTGTTTCATCCGTATTTGGATGGTGCTCTTATGTATGATGATGTTGTATTCGTGTGGCATTGTATGCCTTATGTATGTATCCCCATCTATTATGTAATGTTGATGTAATGATATCCACCTTGCAAAAGTGTTTCGATATGCGGTTCTATCCTTGGTGGGACCTTCGAGTCTCTTTAGGATAGTATCGCATATTGGGCGTGACAGTGTAGGAGATGGTGGACATGTTAGTTTGTCAAGGGATGAAACTTGTTAGTGCAAAAATTTGAGAAAAACAGTTTTTGGCAGAAACTAAAAGCTGTCATTTCATGGACCAAAAATAATCCAATGGGTTCATGCTCTTGGACTTAGGGGTTTTGTAAGAAGGACTACAAGTAGGAAAAAGAACCATGGATGAAAGAGCAAGTAAAGATATGGTTGCAGTACAAATCTTCAAGTTGGACCAGAATGAAAAAGAGGATGATTCTCTCAAAAATTTCAAGGACATAACTGGGTTTTTGCATAAATATGGATAATATAATCCTACTGACCTCCCCTAATTTTTGTGGAAGTTTTAAAAAAATATTTAATGGGTTGCAGTGCAAAATTGCTCACTGGACCAGATTTGAAAATTAGGTGTGGAGCTCTAAATCTCCATTGAACAGAAGATGTTTTAGCATAAAAGTGATTTAGGGACAGCATATGTCATCCCCAAATTTTGGTGAAAATTTTAGATGCATATATCAAATGGTTGTAGTATAAAAGAGGCTCCAAAACTTATGAAAACTCACTTTAAAAGAATAAAGCTCATGAAATCAATTATGCAAATAAAACCATTGATTAAGAATCATTTTGTTGAGAGGGTATCGAAGTCCAATAACATTCTTGTAAAGTTTCCACTTGGGGTAAAACTCCTCAATATTATAGAGAGGTGGTTCTGAAATCAACAGAAAATCCATAAAGCAAAATTTTTTAAGCTCCTAGCAAAGTTTTAATAATTCAAAACATGGTTAAATTTTTGGGGTGTTACACTATATAGCATCATTACCTTGGTGAGTCTTGGGTAGACCGGTCATAAAGTCCATGCAGACATCATCCCATTTGCATTGTGAGACGGGTAGAGGTTGGAGAAGTCCAGTGGGTTCCTAGTGTTCTGCCTTTACTTTGTTGCAGATGTCACAACAAGCGACAAAATATGTGATGTCCCTTTTCATTCCATCCCACCAAAATATCTGTCGAAGGTCTTCGTACATTTTGGTGCTTCCTAGGTGTATCGAATATGACAATTCATGTGCTTCTGCCAAAAATTTCTTCCTCAAATCTACTTGCTCAGGTATGCATATCCTTCCTCGGAACCAGAGTGTACCCAATGTGTCCTTTGAGAAATCATGAGTCTTGCCTTCGCACAGACATTGGAGATATCCTTGCGGACTCTTGTTTTCAGCCTGCGCCACGCGAATCTCTTCTTCAAGAGTAGGGGTTACTTCCAAAATATTCGCAAGACCGGCATTTACGATTACCAAGTTGAGCTGAGCGATCTCTTGCTGGAGTTCTAGAGGCAAAGATTCCAGCATAGCGTTTAAACTGGCAGGCTTGCAACTGAGGGCATCGGCCACCACATTGGCTTTTCCCAGGTGGTAATTTATTCCCAGATCAAAGTCCTTGACCAACTCAAGCCATCTTCACTGTCGAAGGTTCAAGTCTGGCTTGTCGGATATCGGGTTCCGGCAAAACCCTTAAGGTTCAAACTCTGGGGTGCGCGCGAAGATCTTCCTCCTATCGATCCACGTCCCAACGCCTCGCTGCGAATCTAAGCTACACGATGAACAGCACAAGGGGCACAAGGTTTATACTGGTTCGGGCCATCATTGTGGTGTAATACCCTACTCCAGTGTGTGGTGTGGTGGATTGCCTCAGGGGCTGATGATGAATACTACAGAGGAAGAACAACCTCGCGAGGGGTGTTCTTGTGGTGGTGTGCTTGGAGAGGAGTTGCTCTGTCTCTGTTGGCTTTCAGTGAGATCTTGATGATCCTCCCTCTCCATGGTGGTGGCTATCTCTATATATAGAGGCCCTGGGTCCTCTTCCCAAATATTGAGCGGGAAGGGCGCCATAAACGACCATTTTGAAGGGGAACATCTAGTATAAGTTATCCTGACTAAAGTTGGTCTTCTGCTGCCAAAGGAACTGGCGATGACGCCGTCTTGGGCTCCACGGTGACCTCCATCCTGCCGCTCTGCTGGTCTTGGTCTTGTTGCACTGAAATGGTAACCTTTGCTTGATACCTCGGTACTCCACGCCTGCGTTTGCCCCCTTTGCACCAAAGAGGAAACAAGGACACTACGCAGGACAGCGCCCGCCTGGCGCTCGCCTGGTCTCGATCATCATGGCTTGCATCACGAGCACCTCGCGAGGTACCCCTGCCTTGATCTCTCCGCCTCCTCGCGAGCCTGCCTGGTGAGGCCGCTCCCGAGGAAGCCTTGTGTCGTCCACCCCGCGAGGGTCTTGAGCTTGAGTTAATGCAGATGGGCCGTGCTGGGCCACCCCTTGAGCCACGCCGCAGGCCGCAGGCAGGCAAGTCTGGGGACCCCCGTTCCCAGAAAACCGACAGTAGCCCCCGGTCCCAAGGCTTGCTCGGACTTGGCTTAGCGACGAAGCAAAAGGGCAAGTGCGGAGTGCCGCGGGCCCCAACAGCCTGCGGCCTTGGTCGCCGCGTGGCGGTTGATTGGACGTGGGCATCTCCGCTTCCCCATGCTGCCTCGGCAACTGCCCGTCTAACAAAAAGGCTGGCTCTGGTTAGGCTTACCTTCATTGCTCTCATTTGTCTTGCTCTTGCCCTCCTGCTTCCAAAATCTCCAGATCCGCCTCACCCTTTCTCCTCTAGCGAGCAATGGCGCCCCGCAAGACCGCGGTCGGGGCTCCATCGGCCTGGTACTCGCTGGCGCCTGATGACGGCGGCGCAAGGCAGCGAGATGGGGGAGACTGCGCTCCGGCCCGGCTCCGCCCAGCCGGAGGACAAGGGGAGCACCTTCTATCCCTTCTTCATGAGCGTCGTCATCGTTGGCCTGGTGCCTCCTTTCTTCGAGTTCTTCTATGCCGTCCTCCGCCATTATAAGCTGCAAGCTCTGCATCTCCATCCCAACTATGTTCTCCTTCTGTTGATTTTCACCTACTAATGCGAGGAGCACGTCGGGGTGATGCCGTCCGTGGCCTTGCTGCGCCACTTCTTCCTCCGAGTCACTGGCGCCAATATCTTGGCGTGCGCAAGCTTTGTTGCATACTCCAAAGCCAACGCGATCTCAAAGGCCGGGAAGAGGGCCGACGGCTTCCGGAGCAAGTGGGTCATGCTAGGTGCCGGATGCATCAACTCTCGGCTGGCGCTGCCCAAGGGGCTGCCCCAGGCCGTCGAGGCGTGGTCCCGTGCGAAGCTTGACGAGCGACGGGTGAAGCTGGTGCTGGAGAAGATGAACGCTGACCTGAGGCCTAGCAACATGAAGGCGGCGAAGCTGACCAGAGCAACGCTCCTAAGGGAGTTCCTGGCGCATCGGGTGGCTCCACTTCGGGTGCACTCGCGCCCGTTGTGGAGACTCGAGGATGCGGATGCCGTCCTCCGCCTGAACTCGGAGGCCCTGGCTGGTGAAGATCTGGCCGCATCTCTCCGCTACCTGGTCGGAGAGGACATGCCAAGCCCGGAGGGTGCTCCTGTCCGTTTGTTCCTTCGCAACGACTGGGAGCAGGTGGTGGACACCATGCCCACCTTTGATGGGGACGGTCTGGTGCCGGTGGTGCCTCCTGAGGGCCAGGCAGCGACATCGACGGTGGAGTTGTCCTCCAACGATTCGGGCGGGGGAGAGGAGGAAGACGAGGAGGAGGAGGAGCGCGACTCGGAGGCAACCACTAATGATACGGGGGAGAACTCCCCTTGGCGCAGGTCCAACGTCCTCCGCTCCATGCCGGACGACGACGAGGCCAACGCCAGGCGAGGGGGAGAGGACCCACCCGTGATCCCAAGAAGGATAGGTCGGGGATGATCTCCCGAGGGTCTACTCCAAGCCGATGCTGCCCGAAGGGAGCTCCAGCCCTTCTGGTGCGCCCTCTTCTACTGCCGGACCTCCCGAGGCTGCGCCCGGCAAGAGGCTCTCGGGCTTCAAGCTCGGCCGGAGGCCATTGGAGCTTGCCGCGACTAACCAGTAAGTACTCGAAGTCTGCTTTGCTCTTGTTTTTGCTTTAGGGCTTGACATCCTCCATTGTTTGGGTAGGCCGCCGCCTACGGCAAAGAGCCCGAAGGGGTACACGGTGGCCACGCTCAGGGCGAGCTCGTCCGTTGTGGCCGCGCCTTCGCCTGTGGGAAGGGGAGGCAGTGGAGATTGCATCTCCCCTGCCCGATCGTCCTCACGAGGCCAGGAGGGATGCTCTGGCGGGGGGCTAGCCCTCGTGGCCCCGCTGTCTGTGGAGGCACCGGTGCTTGATGATGTCGCCGAGGTTGCCAAGGCTCAGGAGGTCCCAACCTCCCAGGCCGTGATTACACTGTCGTCTTCTCCTCCTACTCCACAGGTTCCTGTCTCCTCTCCACGAGCTGAGTCGGCTGCGATAAGATCTCTTGGGCACCAATCCCTGCCTGGGGGCCAGGCGCCTGGAGCTGGTCTCTGGCTGGGTTCGCTCTGACGCCTCCGTCTGAGCGGCGCTTAGCCAGGCTGTGACAGCTTCCGAGGAGGAGAAGCAAGTCACCTCTGAAGCCATAGCCGCTCGCGACGCGGCATTGAAGGATGCTTTAACTATCCAGGGCCGCTGCAAGGCGCTGGAGGACGAGCTGCGAGGCTTGCATGATGAGCTCACCAAGGAGGTTCGCGACCGCCAAACGAAGGAGGAAGAGATGAAGGCTCGTGAGGCCGCCATCAGGGACCATGACAGCGAACTGTCCGCTGATCGTGGCCGGCTGAAGACGCTGGAGCAGAAGCTGTAGGCGGAGAGGATTGAGCTGGACGCCAAGGAGAAGGTCTCGGTCAAGGATCGTGTGGCCTTCACCGACAACAAAGTGAGATCTCGCACGGTGCTGAAGTCGCTTTATGACGATGGTCTAGAGAAGCCGCTGGCCGGAGCCACGGACGGCCCCACCAAGCTGCTTCCCTTCCTGGTCGAGGCGCTTGAAGTGGTTGTGACCGGCATCGGCCCCATGGCCGAGGTTGAAGCTCGCATCCTTTCCACCGCAGCGCTGATGCGGATCCTCAGCCACGTCTACCTTCGCAACCCCGACGCCAACCTTTACGATCTGCTGGAGCCTGTTGACGCCGAGCGCTCCGCCGCTGTTACTAAGGCCGTGAAGGGCCGGGCGGAGGCCTTCCTAGCGAAGTTCTGCGCCTTCGCCACTGCGCCCAAGGCAGGTGCTGCCGGTCCCGCGGCCTCGGGAGGTGGAGCTGACAAGCGCAATTCCACCATGGAGTCGGGGCTCCCGGCGAATGACGGCGCTGCCCAAGGGTGATCTCCTCATGGCTTCTTCCTATTGCAACTCCTGCAACATGCACCGTGCCTCGTGGAGGCGCTTAAACTTGTGTCGGGTATTCTGAGGACAATTTATGGTCTGTAATATTTGCTTCTGAATTTGCGAGATTTGGCGCATACCTCAGCCGCCGTTAGCCCCGATGGGATCACCAGGACAGGACCAATGAGTAAGGGGCTACGTGGAAAGTTAGGCTCCTAAGCCGCGATGCTCAGGAGTCGCCCTTGATGCGCAAACAACAAATAGGGAGGGGTGTAAGAGTAGATCTGTCGTTCTACGTTGGCAGGGCCCGGCCCCTCGCATACCTCAACCGCCGTTAGCCTTTCAGAACTAAGGAGTGAGGTGCTACGTGACCAGTTAGGCTCCTGAGTCGCGATGCTCAGGAGTCCCCCTTGACGCTCAAACGGTTTTCATACCTTGTGCCCGCTCGGGGAGGGGCGCGCGACGACCAGGTCCGAGGGACCTGGCTGGGCGGCATGCGCTCTGGCGTGACCCTAGCGTAGCCCCCTGTCCAGCCCCCTCGCATGGCGCTCCCGAGGGGAGGCATTGCAATGAGGCCAGACACTGAGCTCTGGGTTCCCTGAGGTTGATACAGCCGTGGGCTGCCCTTAGTTGTTTATCACCAGCGCGGCGCATAGCGCTTCCGTATGTGTACGGGCATAGCCGCTCCTCGGCAATGTTGTCAGCCAGCACGGAGCATGGTGCTTCCACTGGTACGTGGGAGGTGGCCCCCCTTCGGGAGGAGCCCCCGGGGCATGTACATCCCCGCCCTGACACACGACCGGCATGGTAGGGCTAGACGAGGTGTATCTGGGCACTCGTGAGCCAGCGCGGGACTCATGAGGCCCTACCTCAAGGCGGGTTGCGCTTGATCTTGAGCCTTGGGAGGCTGAGGGTTCCTCCAGGGTGGTTAGATGCAAATGCTCTACGTCCTTAGGTCCCGGCCCTCGAGCAAGCTCAGCCGCCGCTGGTATGCCAGTTCACGATACCGTGGACAAGGCCAGGGGGTGAGGGCTGGAGAGCCAATAAGAGCTCCTGAGTCGCGATGCTCAGGCGCCCCCCTTTTAACGTGCAAGCGGTTTGCATGAGGGAGAAAAAGGGGTCGCGAGGGCAGGAGATGATAATCATAGACATGCTAGGCATGAAGCCAAACCAACTCAGATAGATGCAGGAAAGATACATGTCACTGGGTCAGGCCCGAGCGGCTTGAGGATGATGCTGCCCGAGGGGCGCCCCCAGCAAAGTGAACTAAAGACAGAAGCAAGATGGATACATGCCTCAAGGACGGACCCACGCGACCTGGGAATAATGCAGCCCAGAGCGCACACCCAGCTGAAATGAAACTCGAAAGATGTCACCTAATATCATTGCAGAGCGGGTGTTGAAGTAGCTGACGATGCGCAGTTAAGAAACCGATCCTCACGAGCCATCAGAGCCCTGAGCCTCGGGAGGCTCTGGGGGTCCTGGCGGCTCCTCAAGGTCCATCTCCATCTCCGCCAGGACGTGCGGTGCCTGACCTCCTGAGCTTCCAGAATGCTCCTCATTAAGTGCTGGTAAGCAGCAGCCGCGTTCGGCAGGCCGAAAGGCATGCAAACGTAGCTGTGAGGCGGGCCCTCGCAACGTCCCACACGCGAAGGCCAGAGACGCTCCTGAGACGCGACTCAGTTGAGCCTTGGGTAGTCAATGCAGACACGCAGCCTGCCATCCTCGCCTGAATGGGGAGCTACGCCTGGTAGGCGGCGATCGCCTCGCATGACTCTTGATTCCTGCAGCTCCTAAGTGACCTTGTTGTTGAACTCTTGATGGTTGGGCCCTCCTTGCCTCCTGCCTTCTTGAGGGAAACGCACCGCAAAGGCGCCTCCAAGTGGTGCCCGAGTGCCTCCCTCGTGATCTTGGCAAAGTTAGAGGCCATCCAGGAGAGAGCCCCCGAGCCTTGCCCGAGGAGGGCGCCGGGCGCGCCTTCCTATGCGACGGAGGGAGGCGTGCTACATCTCGAACTTGCTTTGGTTTTCCCCGAAGAGGAGAGGATGATGCAGCACAGTAGCGTAAGTATTTCCCTTAGATGTTGAGAACCAAGGTATCAATCCAGTAGGTGGTCACGCGCAAGTCCCTCGTACATGCACAAAACAATAGCTACTCGCAACCAACACGATTAGGGTTGTGAATCCCTTCACGGTCACTTACGAGAGTGAGATCTGATAGAAATAATATTTTTGGTATTTTTGGTATAAAGATGCAAAGTAAAAAGTAAAAGCAAAGCAAGTAAATAAAGTGATGGAGATTGATATGATGAGAATAGACCCGGGGGCCATAGGTTTCACTAGTGGCTTCTCTCAAGAGCATAAGTATTGTAAGGTGGGTGAACAAATTACTGTTGAGCAATTGATAGAATTGAGCATAGTTATGAGGTTATCTAGGTATGATCATGTATATAGGCATCACCTCCGTGACAAGTAGATCGAAACGATTCTGCATCTACTACTATTACTCCACTCATCGACCGCTATCCAGCATGCATCTAGAGTATTAAGTTAAAAATAGAGTAACGCCTTAAGCGAGATGACATGATGTAGAGGAATAAATTCATGCAATATGATAAATACCCCATCTTGTTATCCTCGATGGCAACAATACAATACGTGCCTTGAACTCTTTCTGTCACTGAGTAAGGACACCGCAAGATTGAACCCAAAGCCATGCACTTCTCCCATCGCAAGAACTACCAATCTAGTTGGCCAAACCAAACGGATAATTCGAAGAGACTTGCAAAGATAACTCAATCACACATAAAAGAATTCAGAGAAGATTCAAATATTATTCATAGATAAGCTTGATCATAAAACCAACAATTCATCGATCTCAACAAACACACCGCAAAAAGAAGATTACATCGAATAGATCTCCACGAGAGAGGGGGAGAACATTGTATTGAGATCCAAAAAGAGAGAAGAAGCCATCTAGCTAGTAGCTATGGACCTGAAGGTCTGAAGTAAACTACTCACACTTCATCGGAGGGGCTATGGTGATGATGTAGAACCCTCCATGGTGGATGCCCCCTCCGGCGGAGCTCCGGAATAGTCTCCAAGATGGGATCTCGTGGATACAAAAGGTTGCGGCGGTGGAATTAGGTTTTTGGCTCCTGTTTTGATCGTTCGGGGGTATGTAGGTATATATAGGAGGAAGGAGTACGTCGGTGGAGCTCCGAGGGGCCCATGAGGTAGGGGGCACGCCCAGGGGGGGCGCCCTCCACCCTCTTGACCTCCTCGGAAGCTTCTTTGAGTAGGGTCCAAGTCTCCTGGATCACGTTCGGTTGGAAAATCACAATCCCGAAGGTTTCATTCCGTTTGGACTCCGTTTGATATTCTGTTTCTTCGAAATACTGAAATAGGCAAAAAAAACAGCAATTCTGGGCTGGACCTCCGATTAATAGGTTAGTCCCAAAAATAATATAAAAGTGGAAAATAAAGCCCATTATAGTCCAAAACAATAGATAAAGTAGCATGGAGCAATCAAAAATTATAGATACGTTGGAGACGTATCAAGGCGCCCCTTGGACGGGCGCAGATCCTGACGCGGCGCCTCTGGAGACGCCTGTCTCCTGAGGCCTTGAGCTGGGTGATGTCTTCTTTGTCTTAGGAACTGCCTCGGGAAGGTTCCTACTCCTGCTGTCTGGATCCTCGACTGATGCAGCTTGGAAGGCACGCTCGAGAGAGCACACCGCATCCTTCTCTTCACAGGGGACTGTGATGACCCCGCCGCTTCCCGACATCTTGAGGACATTGTATCCATGGTGATTCAGTGCCATAAACTTGGCCAGGGATGGATACCCGAGGATGGAATTGTATGGCAGGCGAATGTGGGTAACGTCGAAGTCGATGAGCTCGGTATGGTAGTTCTTGCGCTGTTCAAAGGTGACAGGGAGGCGGACCTGCCCTATCGGGGTGGTGGAGCCGTTAGTGACTCCTGAGGAAGGCTTGGTTGGCTGAAGCTGATCATATGGCACTTGGAGATTGTTGAATGTCTCGACGGATAGAACGTTGAGTCCTGCGCCACCATCGATGAGGGTCCTGGTAACCTGCAGATTGCTGATGACTGGGGAACAAAGCATCGGAAGGACACCGGCTGTAGCCGCACACTTGAGTTGATCCGCTGAGCTGAACGTGATGGCGCACGTGGACCACCTGAGAGGGCGCGTGGCCTCGATCTTGGGGAGGACTGTATTCACCTCGTGAGCGAACTGCTTGAAGATGCGCTGAGAGACTGGGGCCTGGGCACTGCCCAGGATGCAAGCGATAGCACGTGGCTCCTGGAAGCCCCCAGCCCCCTTGTCCTAATGATCGTCGTCATTCCTTCTTGGCGGTGGTGGCAGAGGAGGAAGGCCTGCGTTGCCCTGCGGGCGATCCTCGCGAGGCTGATCCCTTCAAGCACCCTCGCGAGGCTGGTCCTGCCAGCGGTCCTCGCGAGGTCGGTCACGCCACCCTTGGCGAGGGCCTCAGTCGTCCCATCGTCCTCCACCTCTTCCTCCTCCTCGGTTGTAGCCCTGATCGTTGCGCTTGGGGCGTCGACCGATACGTCCTTCTCGCACGGCCCTGAGCTCTTGGCATTCGTTGGTGTTGTGGGTGTGGAGGTCATGGTACACGCAGTACCGGCGCCCTTGGACGACTCCGGCTGGTCCCTGCCACGCTTCGTGTCTGGTTCTGCTATGAGCACAGCTACTCCTTTGTGCTTCACATCCTTGGCCTTGGCATTCTTCTCTTTAGGGTTAGTAGCTGGGAGCTCAAGAAGGGAGAGGCACCCCTCCTCAGCCCTTGCGCACTTGGTCACTAGGTTGAACAGCTCCAGAGACATGCACAGATCCTCGTGGATAGCTAGCTCCTCCTTCATCTTGACATCGCGGACGACATCAGAGAACGCTAAGATGATGGCCAACTCGGTCACCTTTGGAATCTTGAGGCGAGCGTTGTTGAAGCGCTGGATGTACTTCTGCAGGGTCTCTCCTGGTTGCTGCTTGATGCGACGCAGGTCACCCATGACTGGAGGATGGTCGCGAGTGCCCTGTAAGTTGGCGATGAAGCGGTTGTGCATCTCATCCCAAGAGGAACTCGTGCCGGGAGGCAGGTTTAGGAGCCAGGTGCGGGCACCATCTTTGAGCGCCATAGGAACCAATTCACCATGGCCTTCTCGTCTCCATTGGCCGCTTCTATGCCCAGCTAGTAGAGCTGCAGGAACTCCGCGGGGTCGGCAGTGCCGTCGTAGCAAGGAGGCAGACCCGACATGAACTTGCATGGCCAGGAGACACTGTGTAGCTCGGTGGTGAAGGCGCGGCAGCCTGCGGTGGCCACCGGAACCCTTTGCAGATGCGGGGCTTGCTCCTAGGGATTCCCACGTGCCACCGCCGGGGGCAGCACGGGGGTCTTGACGTGCTAGCGCAGGGATGCGGTCGTGACGTGCTGGAGCGGGGAGCATGCGAGCACCTTCTTGAGGACAAGGGATTTCTTGGCAGCTTCTTTCTTGTCGTGCGGGCGCTAGACATAGTGCGTCTCGTCCAGGGGCCGCGCGCCTTCGAGCCAGGGCACCTTCTTGGGGAGGAGGTGGTAGAGGCACCTCCTGAGCTGCATCACCCATGCAGGACGGAGGGCGAGGCAGCGAGAAGGATGGCGCAGGGGATTCCCCTGCGGCGCTGACGAGCTCAGTGATGCGAGCGAGCCACTTCTCGTAGAGGTCGTCGATGGGGCGGTAGTGTAGGAGCTCGCGTGCGAGGAGCAACGCGGCATGCGCGTCCGTGGGAGCGCGACAGGCGTGCGACGACGAACCAGCTGGAGTCAGCGACGGAGTGGCGGTGCGGCCTTCTTGAAGCACCGAGGGATGCAGCAAAGATACCTGCTGCTCCTTCCCCGCTGGGCCGGTGGCGGCGTTGGCGGCAGGCGACGGAGAACAATGGGGAGGCCCACCGACGGGGCCGTCTGGGAGATGCGGGCGGCGAGAGCAGCCCGACGCTCGGCACGAGCTCGGCGAGCGTCACCCATGGATGCGACGAACGATCGAACACGGAACAATGGAAGAAAGATTACGGCGCACCCCTACCTGGCGGGCCAAATGTCGGATATCGAGTTTCGGCAAAACCCTTAAGGTTCGAAATCTGGGGTGCGCGTGAAGACCTTCCTCCTACCGATCCACGTCCCAACACCTCGGTGCGAATCTAAGCTACACGACGAACATCACAAGGGGCACAAGGTTTATACTGGTTCGGGCCACCATTGTGGTGTAATACCCTACGCCAGTGTGTGGTGTGGTGGATTGCCTCAAGGCATGATGATGAACAGTACAGAGGAAGAACAGCCTCGCGACGGGTGTTCTTGTGGTGGTGTTCTTGGAGAGGAGTTGCTCCGTCTGTATTGGCTTTCGGTGAGATCTTGATGATCCTCCCTCTCCACGGTGGTGGCTATCTCTATATATAGAGGCCCCTGGTCCTCTTCCCAAATATTGAGTCGGAAGGGCGCCAACAATGGCCATTTTGAAGGGGAACATCTAGTACAAGTTGTCCTGACTAAAGTTGGTCTTCGGCTGCCAAAGGCACTGGCGATGATGCCGTCTTGGGCTCCACGGTGACCTCCGTCCTGCCGCTCTGCTGATCTTTCTTTTGTTGCACCGAAATGGTAACCTTTGCTTGATGCCTCAGTACTCCGCGCCTGCGCTTGCCCCCTTTGCACCAAAGAGGAAACAAGGACACTGCGCAGGTCGGCGCCCGCCTGGCACCTGCCTGGTCTCGATCGTCATGGCTTGCGTCACGAGCACCTCGCGAGGTACCCCTGCCTGGATCTCTCTGCCTCCTCGTGAGCCTACCTGGTGAGGCCGCTCCTAAGGAAGCCTTGCGTCATCCGCCCCGCGAGGCTTGGCCCTTCGCGAGGGTCTTGAGCTTGAGTTAATGCAGATGGGTCATGCTGGGCCACACCTTAAGCCACGCCACAGGCCGTAGGCAGGCAAGTCTGGGGACCCCCGTTCCCAGCACACCGACATGGCTGAGTAAAGATATATTTGAGACTCTAGTGGTCGCTAAATATTTGACATATCGTTCCAATGAGGTAATGTCTCCAAATTTTTAGAGAGTGCACAATAGCGGCCAGTTCCAAATCATGTGTAGGATAATTCATTCATGAGGTCGTAGCTGGCGAGATGCGTAAGCTACCACCTTGTCCTCTTGCATAAGTACACACCCAATCCCCGTTCTGGATGTGTCACAATACACATCAAAGCTGTTGTAAATGTTTGGAAGGGTCAAGACTGGTGCTGATGTCAATCTAGTTTTGAGCTCGTTAAAGCTCTGCTCGCAATCCTCAGTCCATTCAAACTTCTTGTCTTTCTTGAGGAGTTCTATCATTGGCTTGGCAATATTGGAGAATCCTTTGATGAATCGATGGTAGTATCTGGCTAATCCAAGAAAACTCCGGACTTCAGATACCGTTGTGGGTGCTGCCTAATCAAGCACATCTTTCACTTTGCTGGGATCCACTGCGATACCCTCTGCTGATAGAACATACCCCAGAAGTCCAACTTGTTTGAGCCAAAACTCACACTTATTGAATTTTGCAGACAGCTGATGGTCACGGAGTCTCTGTAAGACTACTCAGAGGTGTGCCTTGTGTTCTTCGTCACATTTAGAGTATATGAGAATGTCATCAATGAAAACCACCACAAACTTATCCAAGAATTCCATGAACACCTTATTCATCATATGCATGAAAAAGGCAGGGGCATTTGTGAGACCGAAGGACATCACCATATATTCATAGAGACCATAATGGGTAGTGAACGCGGTCTTAGGAATATCTTCCTTCTTGATCTTCAGTTGATGATATCCGGTCCTTAAATCAATCTTGGAAAATACTTTTGCACCACTGAGCTGATCGAACTCATCAATCCTTGGTAACAGGTATTTGTTCTTGATGGTGACATTGTTCAACTGACGGTAGTCCACGCACATTCTGAGACCACCGTCTTTCTTGTCTACAAATATTGCAGGTGATCCCCATGGTGACGAGCTTGGGTGGATATATCCTTTCTGCAGCATCTCATCCAACTGTTTCTTTAATTCCATGAGTTCAGAGGAAGGCATCTGATAATACTTTTTGTACAATGATGCAGTCCCAGGTACAAGATCAATTGCAAACTCAAGCTGTCTGTCTGGAGGCATTCCGGGTAATTCCTCAGGGAATACGTTGGGAAATTCACTGACCACAGGAATCAGATCCAATTCTTCAGCACGTGCAAATTTACATAGGACGGCAGGGTAATACCGCATATAGGTAGGTATGGTGGACTAATCTAGAATAACTTTGGGTTCAAGGTTTTTGATGTACAAGCTGAATTCCCACTTAGTACAGGCGAAGGCTAGCAATTTAGATTGAGAAGCGGCTAGCTAGAGAGCAACAACGATCATAACCATGCATTATGCGTAAGTAACATTGGACACTAGCATGAGTAGGATATGGACACCATGAACATAAATATCATAGAGGCTATGTTGGTTTTGATTCAACTACATGCATGAACATGTGCCAAGTCAAGCCACTCAAACATTCAGAGGAGGATACCATATCATCATATTACATGACTATCATTTTAACACTATGTTGATATCCAAGATAAGTCATTATCAACTCCCAACTACTTATGCATGTGATGAGAAACTATAATCTCTAATTGTCATTGCAAACATGTTTAATCATAATGGGCTGAATCATGGATACTAGGTTAAACATATTTACACAAACAGAACAAGCCGAGTCCATACCAGTTTCTCCCTGCCATGGCCAGTTCATCGGATGTTGTCATTATTGCCTTTGACTTGCACGACCGAACGATATGAAAATATAAATAGTGCAAGAATGCCGTGGACTAAGCTGGAATCTGCAAACCTTTTATTCAACAAGAGAAGACAGGGTAAAATGTGCTCTCTATCAGTTCAACAATTATTCATATGAGAGCCACTCAACATTTTCATCGTGGTCTTCTCCTTGGTACAACTCATATAAAAGGAAAAGAAATTCAGAGAAACATACTGAAATATTTTTGGACTTTTTCGTTTTCTTGAACAAGCAAACAAAAGGGAAAAGCAAAAACGAGAAAAACTATTTACATGGGAAAGCTCCCAACAAACAAAAGAAGAACAATGGAATCTTTTTGGTTTTATTTTTAATACTACTAATCATGGAAAGAAAGTAAATTACTACAACTAATTTTTTTTGGTTTTTCTAATGTTTTTCAAACACACAAGAAGAAAGAAGAAAATAAATCTAAGCATGGATGATACAATGAAAAAGTGTGAACACCGACAAATAGAATGATAAGTAGACATCAATATAACTCCATGAGAAACGCGTACTCCCCCAAGCTTAGGCTTTTGGCCTAACTTGGTAATCGGTCAGTAGCCTGGAGGGTAGTAGGGGTGCTGAGGAGCAGGCATCCACTCATCCCACTGTTGAGGCTCCACCTGTGCTGCCTCCGTAGCAGCATGAGCGTTCTGTTAGGCACTGATGTCCTCAGGAATAATCCTATATCCGCCCCTGGCAGCAGAATCAAACAAAGTAGGTGCAGGCAAGGGGATAATATCATGAGTTTTAACGCTAAAGACCAGGTTATAAGGAATGGGGATGTCAGGAGAGTTATTATCAGTGAAATGGTGGTGATCCATGGCTGCTCGGTCTAGGTAAACCTTGTTCAGAGGGTAGTCATGAGGGCGTATCTCAACCTCGAAGTGAGCTGCCAAACGAGTAGCAAAAAATCCCACCATGTATTTTACCTTGGGATTTATTAAGATGCAGGCGACGAGCCACGATAGCTCCCAAGCTATGCATGTTGTCGCCCTCAAGTGCACGACATAAAACCGCAAGGTCTGGTGAACTAAGTGCACCCACCTTCTCCCCAGGAAGCAAGCATTTAGTAATGAAAAGTGCAAAGTAACGAACAATAGGAAAATTTAGGCCAGTGGCAGTGATGGATGGCACTCCTCTCTCATCACCTACTGTCAAAGTGTGATAAAAGGCCTCAAACTCGGCCGACCTGGGCTCAGCCAAGCTCCCATCAGAAGGGATCATGCATATGTTACAAAATTCAGTAAGTGGTATCTGATGGTTTTCAGCATATAAATCAAAGCTCACTTTTGGAGGACTATTCCTAGGCAGGTATGTAAAACTTAGAACAAAGATGTTTGTGAGGATTTGGTGCTGGTCACACTCATCTGTGATGAAATCGGTGAGGCCGGCATTAGCAATATATTACATGAACTCCTCAAGAACTCCAGCCTCTTTTAGGAACGGGGTGTGCAGCCATTCGCACAGCCGTACTTCCGCCAACCTCCGAGGGTGGAGATCGCCGTCAGAAGACTCGACAATAACACCCTTGGAGTTCTTCTTAGCGCCAAAATTCCTGAAGATATTCATGTCCGCGTACATTTTTTCCTATGAACAAAAATCTGAATTTTTAGTTCACAAATTTTTCCCAACAAAACTTCATAAAATAGATAGCGACTACTCATAGGGATACATAGAGGCCATATCAAGCATTCAGATTACTTATAACACTAAGAATTCAACATGCAAGCTCATCTACAACAGCATCAAGAGTAGCTAATTATTCAAAGTATAAACCACTAAAACAAAAACTAATTGGACAAACGGTGCAAAAATCCGCCGAAATAGTTTCGGAAATGGAGCTTCAAGCTAAGAGATTGAGATCCACGGGTTTGAGCTCAAGAACACGGGAGAGAGAGCAAAGGAGATTTTTTCTGGAGGTAACTGATGATGTGGGCTAAAGAAATAAGTGAGGGGGGCACATGGGGACCACAACGCACCAGGGCGCATCTGGGGGTCCTTGCGCGCCAAGGCAGGTTGTGCCCACCTTGTGCAACTCCCTCTGGTATTATTTGCACCAGAAATTCAGAAATATTCAGAAAAAAATCATGTTCAATTTTCAAGGCATTCTGAGAACTTTTATTTTTGGGACATTTTTTATTGCACGGGAACTTCAAAAAACAGACAACAAATGGCACGTTATTTTATTTAACTAGTAAAAACAGGAAACAAAAAGTAAGGACAGAAGGTAGTGCTTACTAAATTCATCAACTTCATACCGCTCAAAAATGATTCATTAATATGGTTGATCAGATCTTATTAACAACCACTTTTGATTAGCATGAAACCGAAGAACTTTCGTAGATCACTAAGTTACCTCAATGGGGATATGCATTTCCCCAACAATAAGCATTTCATATTTCTTTTGACAGTAGGTAGAGGTATTTGAAAACTTCCAATAGTGATTGTCAGAGATTTTTCAATAACATTAATTTCACTTGCAATTGTTTCTTTGGAAAGTGCACCGTATGCTCATTACCATTATTATGAAAAGTGACCTTGCTTTTATTGCAATCAATAACAGCCCCTGCAGTATTCAAGAAGGGTCTACCAAGGATAATCAACATGTTGTTGTCCTCGGGCATCTCAAGTATAACAAAGTCAGTCAAAATAGTAACATTAGCAACAACAAAGGGCACATCCTCTCAGATACTGATAGGTATGACAGTTGATTTGTCACCCATTGGCAAACATATTTTAGTAGGTGTCAGTTTATTCACGTCAAGTCTTTTATATAAAGAGAGAGGCATAACACTAACACCAGCTCCTAAATCACACAAAGCAGTTTTCACATAATTCCTTTTGATAGAACAAGGTATAGTTGGTATACCCGGATCTCCAAGTTTTTTAGGTACTCCATCTCTAAAAGTATAGTGAGCAAGCATAGTGGAGATTTCAACTTCCAGTATTTTTCTCTTATTTGTGATGATATCTTTCATATACTTTGCATAAGGAGGCATTTCAAGGATATGAGTCAAGCGAGTATGCAAAAAGACTAGCCTCAACATTTCAGCAAAGCGTTCAAATTCTTCATCATCATTCTTTTTAGTTTACTTGGGTGGAAAAGGCATAGGTTTTTGAACCCACGGTTCTCTTTCTTTACCGTGTTTTCTAGCAACAAAGTCTCTTTTATCATATCTTTTATTCTTAAGTTGTGGGTTATCAAGATCAACAAGTGGTTCTATCTCAACATCATTATATGGCTCTTTATCATTATTTGGTTGAGTGTCTTCATGAACCTCATCATTGTCTTTTTCATGATCAGTAGGTGTATGTTCATTACCATATTGAGTTTCAGCATCAGAGATATAAGTTTCATTTTCATTATCAGGAGGTTTGTCTATTTCAGGTTCACTAGAAGCATGCAAAGTCCTATCATTTTTATTTTTATTTTTATTTTTAGAAGGACTAGGTGCACTAGTGTTATTTCTTTGCGAATCTTGTTTAATTCTTTTTGGGTGTCCCTCGGGATAAAGTGGTTCCTGGGTCATTTTACCTCCTCTAGTTGCAACTCTAACAGCAAAGTCATGTATATTATGAATCATTTCATCAAGTAATTCTCTTTGTGATTTAGCATCGTGTTCTAACTGGGTTTGAACCATAGAAGCATGTTTTCCAACACCTCTAACATCATTTGAGATTCTAAATATCAAGTCACTCAAGCGAGCAATCATATCAGAATTACATTCAATTGTTTCATAACCTTTGCATTGAAGTCGTCTTATTTTCTAATGTAGTTTTCAAACTCGTAAAGGCAATGGCTAGGATGCATATTGTGAGGATTATCATTTCATTGAACTTCATAAGAGAATTAACCTCTACCACCTTAGGCAGTGGTGGTGTATCAAGCCCATGTATTTCTTCAATAGGAGGTAAATTTTTAACATCATCAACTTTAATACCTTTTTCCTTCATAGATTTCTTTGCCTCTTGCATATTGTCAGATTACTGGTTCCGCAAACCCTTGAAAGGTTTGAACTCTGGGGTGCGTGCGGAGATGTCAACCTACCCAGCTTGCCTACTCGCGATCCTCCTAAGCCTAGCGCGACGAGCTCAAAGAGACAAAGAGACAACATTTTATCCTAGTTCGGGCCACCTTGCGGTGTAATACCCTACTCCAGCGTTTTGGTGGATTGCCTCAAGGGGCTGAGGACGAACTAGTACATTGAATGAACAGGCCTCAGGATGTGAGGTGTTCTTGAGCTCAAGTGAGCTGGTGGGATGTGAACTAGATGCCCCTCGATGGTGGTGGCTAAGTCCTATATATAGTGGCCTTAGTCCTCTTCCCAAATGTTGGCGGGAAGGGATCCCACAACGGCCAGATTTGAAAGGGGACAAGTAGTACAGTTTATCCTGACTAAAGTGGTCTTCGCGTGCGAAAAGCCCCTGGTCGTGATGCTGCGGTGGGCTCGGTGATGACCTCTGTCCTGCCGTCCTGGCGGTCTTGGTCTTATTGCACCAGAATGGAAACCTTTGGTTGATTCCTCGGCACTCCGTGCCTGTGGCTTGCCTCCCTTGCAACAAAGAGGAAACTGGCGCTCTATGCCCGCTGGCACCCACCTGGCGCCCGCCTAGTCTTGGTCGTCATGGCTCATGTCAGCTGAGCCTCGTGAGTTTCAACTTGCATAGAACTCCCCGCCCCTCGGGAGCCAGCCTAAGGAGGCCGATCCCCTCGGGGGTCTTGGTGCCGTCCGCCTCGCGAGGCTTGGCCCCTCACGAGGGTCTTGAGTTGTCGACGCTGAAGCTGGGCCATACCAGGCCATTGATGGAGCCACGTGGTGGGCCGCAAGCAGGCAAGTATGGATATCCCCATATCTAGAACACCGAAAGTAGCCCCCGGGCCCAAGGAAACCTCGGACTTGGCTTCCAGGCGAAGCCAAAGGGCAAGTGCGGAGCGCCCGGGCCCTAACCTCCTACGGCCTTGATGACGCCGGGCATTGATGGGACGTGGGCGTCTCCACTTCCTCACGCTACCTCGGCAACCGTTCAGCTTGACGGAATGATGCGGCATGCAGAAGATCATCATGGCACGAGGTCGTCGAGGCCAGCGGTCGGCCTTCCTTGGTTATAAATATGGGGGAGGGGCAGAGCCCCCTCGCTCATCTCTCCTTCATCTTCTTGCCGCCCGCTTCTTCTCCTCCGTCTTTCTCTCATGGAGCCGATCAGGAGGTTCTCGTCGGCCAAAAAGGGGAAGGCCTCTAGAGAGGGGCCTGACCCTCTCCCTCCGAAGAAATAACTCCGCCTCCCTCATGACTCCAGCGCGGGGCGAGAGGTGACCAGGCCTTGGAAATCTAGGCCTCTGCCTGGCTTCCGCCTTCCCCTTTACGCCAGCGCCCAGGATGAAGAAGTGCGCCATCAGGTGGCCCACAACGATGGTGGACGGACCGCCATTGTCTTGCCGACCGTGCCATGCACTCACACCGAGGGCATCCCGCGAGAGTTCCTGGTGTGGGTGGCGATGCCGCCCGACTCATGGATCCGGCTCCCGAGGTTCTTTGCCAGCGAGCTACCTCCAAGGGGGGCGCTTGAGCTGTGGATGCAGCACGCCGGGTGCTGCAGCCTGGCCACCGGAGCTGAGGTCAAGGTGGTGCCCCCCGGAGACGTGTTCATGACCAGCAGATGGGGTGAGGTCGCCCGAGCCTGTCGCATGGTGGGAGCCCTCGCGATTCACTTCGTGTACGATGGCGCATCCACCCTGTTCTTCAAGGTCTTCGACGAGGAGGGCCAACGGCTGGAGTGCTGCCCCGGAGGAAGCAGCCCACAGGCTGTAGTCGTGGGTGCTGGACCCGCTTCTATCCCCTTCGGCGCCCCTTCCATCAGCAGCGATGAATCCTGGGAATCCAGCGACTCTCCCGAGCCCAGTGAGTCTCCGGAGTCTAGCAACGACAGCTACGTGTCGCTAAGCTCCCGCCGCGTTTGGAGCACAGCAGCGGCTGCCGCCCGGCGGCGCTGGTGACGCTCAATGGCTCAGTAGCAGCCTTCCTTCTTTTGCTTTCCCTACATAGAATGAAAACCATCCCCCATGGGGTTTGAATGGACCTAAGTGTGTTTAATACCAATGTTTCTTTGTTGATTTTGTGATGAAGTCGCGTGTTCCAGTTCGGCTCGACTCCCCCCTTTTATTTCACCTAGAGAGCATGATGCTCTACACCGACGGAACCCAGTCCCCAGGCAGGCTTTAGTCGTCCCTAGTATGCCAGGTCGCGATGCCATGGTCAATGCTAGGAGGTGAGTGGCCCGTGGTCCGGTGAGAGCTCATGAGACACGATGCTCACGAGGTCCCCCTTGGGCGTGCAAGCAGTCGCCCGAGGAATCAAAAGGGGCAGTGAAGCCTCCGGAGTGGGACAGCGAGGTTGGGGCGAGTGGGGTGTGAGACTGCGTCATAGCGCATGTGACTTATCTTTTAGTAGTCCTGTTGC